>NC_136067.1:1892908522-1893436022 GCF_964261635.1 Lissotriton helveticus | reverse complement strand
CCTCTGTCTCTGCCTCTCTCTGCCTCTCTCTGTAACAATAACACTGGTATGATTGATGTCTGTAAGGTCCGCGGGCCGCCAAGGAAGGCTTGCTGGGCTGCTGCTGGCCCGCGGGCTGTACTTTGAGTACCCGTGCTCTAGAGACAGTGATTCGTCCAGTATGAAATTGGGATCCGCCAGAGAGTCCCAATATCAATCCTCTAAAGTGTACCCGACCTATGCTATCTGTGAGCGCGTTCCCATGGCCATGTTGCAAGCCTTTTTTTTTATGTGCTTTGGTGGCTCTGGAAGTTGCCCAACTGTAGTCTTCTGATGCAATGATGCACCAAACGTTTCATTGTCCTTGTCTTTGGGTACTCCAGGAACATCTAGGTCTTTCCTGCTGGTGCTGGGCTGTGCTCCTGTGATGCAAGTGGCTTTGCTTGACAGCTGTGCAGTCACCTGACGCAATGCAAATGTTATCTTAGCTTCGATCAGGAAAAACCTGCTCTTGTGTGTGACAGACTCACTGACGGGCCTGTAGGCGACCAGCAGGTATGCTGACTGAGACACAGGGATATCTATTTTCATTTTCTCGTTTACCTCTTCAGTCTAGCTCAGTTGTTCTACATCTATGGACCTAGGATACTTTGTGGAGTGTTTTATTCATTTCGGATATCGGGTCCTGTTCTGGGATTTTGTGAGTTGTTTCTGAACTCTAAGTGTGCGATCTATATTAGACGTGTCATGTGGGTAAGCCATCATCTTGTTAAGGTACATTTCAAACTCATACCCAGCATTTCTTAACGTTTCTCATCAAAACACACTTCTAAAAAAGGAAATAGTTTTAAATCGCTGTATTTTCCAGCCAAAAGTGAGGCAAGAAAGCAGTTACGTTCTTTGCTGTTAATTGGGGTAAACTCCGGGTCGCCAAAGCTGCTGCCAATTTTTGCTGCCAGAATTGGAGAAGAGGAAAACATCACAGAATCCTTGGTTGGGGGAGGTGTTTTCGCTTCCATTATTAATTTCAGAATATCACAGTCCTCTCTGTTAGCCAACACGTTAACCCTGGGCGTCTTAACCGGTGACCCTATTTCATTGCCCCTTTGACATATAGTGCTTAGTGGAAATAGGTGCTGTTGGACCCGGTCCTTTGGGCAGGTTTACCCCGTGACTTTTTGCTTTTTCCTAGCCTGTTTTTGGAACCTGGATTGGTGATTGTAGGCCTCTGCGCACTTTTTCACTGGGGTACAGTGTAAAGTGCGGGTGCTTTCTGGGTATGGATGGTGAGTGACCTGCCCTCTCATAGGAATGAATGGGGAATATGTATGCCCATGGTAGATTCCTGATGCATGGGGAGTGCAGGGGCGAGTTTGATATGTATGAACTCGTGAGAATGAATGCTGCAGAATGGTGTATGCGGCATGGCTGTGTGTAGTCTAGAAGCGCCACTTTTAGAAGTTGGCATAATTGTGTAGTGAGTCTGCTAGCACGTGATTGGCTGATGGGCCTGGCCCAGGCATGCCTGGGCCTGTTGGTAGATGGACTGTCTGGTTTGAGTAGGACAGGGTCTGCAGGGCCCCGGAGGAGGGGGTCTGAGTCAGCCGTAGATGAAAGGCCCCTCTGCTGTCAGGGATGGGAGGAAAGAGCGTCTGGTGGTGCCGGGCCGTGCCTGCCGCCCACCCTGCTGGCTCTCCATCCTGACGGCCCACTGTCACCTCTGGCCCTGAAGCTGTCAGGGAGACGAAAACCAGAAACATTCCAGTACTCAGGGCCCCTTGCACGAAAGCTTCAAAGTACTTCAAAGGCATTTCTGTGTATAAGAAGGGGCTGTGTCTCCTTCCAAAGGGTTCTTGTCCTTGTTCTTGTGGCTGACTTGGATCTACCAGGGGTGGGCGCTGCCCAGCCCCGGGATGCCTGGATTCCTGGACTCCTGGGGGACCCTTCTGCCTGCCTGGGCTGAAGGGGGGACTTGGCTTTACCCCTGGGGAAGTTCTGGGACCATGGCAGCGTGGAGAAGCTGCCTTTTCATGTGGAGAGCGCGGGAGTTGGTTCCTAGCGCCTGGAGGCGCTGTGCTTCGCCTTGAGCGCCTGGGAGCGCTCTGCCTGCTGTCTAGCGCTTTGGAGCGCTTCATTTCCCCCGAGCGCTTGAGAGCGCTTTCTCTGGACTCTCTAGCGCTTAGGAGCGCCTTCCTGCTTGCTTATAGCGCTGGACGCGCTGAGGATTCCTGCCTGCATTGATTTAATTATTTACGAGTGCCCACCTCGATTTGCCGCGGAGAAAAACCACCACGAAGGGGCCGCGACGGGATTGGCCCGTGGATCGTCGTGTCATCGGCGAGGCCGCGCTGCCATTGGTTGGCGGCCTCGCGTCATGAGGGGCTCGTCGCAGGAGCCGCGACGGGATTGGCTGGGCCGCCCTGAGGCCGGGGGCACGAGGGATGAGGCGGAGGAGAAGCATGGCGGCGGGTCGGCCGGGCTCCCGTGATCTGAGGGAACCCGGCGGCCTCTGAAGAGGCGTGTGGTCGGCTTCTGGGGCTCCCGTGTGCAGAGGGAGCCCCGAGTGAAGGAGGAGCGGCAGGCGGCGACTTGCGGCGGGGGCGCGAGGCACATTGGCGGTGCCTGCCCCACCGCGAACGAAGGAGAGCCCCGCCCGTTGCCGGTGAAGAGACCCGGTCCCATGGAGGGAGACCGGGCGAAGAGGAGCCCCCGCCGAGAACAGCCCGGTGAGTCAAGAGGGCTGGGGGGGCTCCGTGATGCTGCTGCTCCGTGAGGGAGCAGATGGGTTCTCGTGGTGCCGGTCGAGGCACCAAGGAAGGGCGGCCCCGAATGGCAGTGGGTCGCCCCACCGTGAGCACAGAGCCCGCGAGGGGCTCTTGAGGGCCCGCATTGCTTCGCGTTGGTGCCGGTTTAGAGGCACTGCTTCAGGGCGGCCCCGGATGGCAGCGGGCCGCCCCAACGGTGTGTAGAGCCCGTTTGGCTCCAGAGAGGGCCATATTCGAGAGGGGGGGGCTTCGGGGCATATTGTCGGTGCTCGTCCCCTCCTGCCCCCGAGTGTGAGGGCTAGAGTCCGGTGAGGCTCCTGGGGGCATCATTGTTTTAAGAGCCTGTGTGGCTCCAACGGTTGGCATGGTGCTTTAGAGCCTTTGTGGCTCCAACGTCTGGGGCATGTGTGATATGCCCAGAGCCTGTGTGGCTCCAGCAGTGGCGCAGTTGGCGCCTAAGGGCCAGTGAGGGCCCTGGCGCAAGTTTGTTGTTCTCCAGGTGCCCAGCACTTTGTGGGCACCTGCCACGTTTAGGCTTTTTGTACTTTGAGACTGGCACCCTGACTTTGGACTCAGGGCGCCTGAGCCCCAACAAGGCCGTTGGCCTAGGGACTGCCACAGGTAGTGGCTCATGTGATAGTATTTGCATCATGTGTCTTCTTGCGCTGCACCCCTGAATGTATTTTATTGCATCATGTGCTTTATTCTTAACACCCCTGAATGTATTTTACTGCATCATGTGCTTTATTCTTAACACCTCTGAATGCTTTAGGCCTCATGTGTTTCTCTTTATTACTCCTCTGAATGTGTTCATGCATCATGGGTAAGGTGTTCTGGTTCATACCCCTAAATGTGTTTATTCTTAGGTGGTTGTCTTTTCTACTCCTCTGAATGTAGGTTTATTGCATCATGAGTACTGTATTCTTTCTTAGACCCCTAAATGCTGTGTGATACTTAGGTGGTTCTTCTTTCTTAGTACAGGTGGTCCTAGTAAGGTCCTGGTCCCCTGCGTGACAGTCTCCCAAGGAGTTTAGGGTTGCGTAGGTGGTACTTACCTGTGCCCAGTAGTTACTGGATGTGATCTATAACTGTTACTTTGTGTTACAGTGAAGTTTATATACTTTTATTCTAATTTCTGACAAGTATTTCTATATCTGCAAAGTGTTGATTCAGATAGTGGCCCCTGTGGCCCTGTCTTGTAAATAATCCCTTGTGAATATTGCCGTGCCAGTTGGCACAATGTACATGTGTGATTTCTATCTGATATGTTTTGACAATACAAAAGTTATTTTAATATAACCATGTGTGGAGTCTCTTTTGTGGTGTGCCTAGTATGTTGTTGCTGTTGTGTGCTGACGCAAATGCTTTACACATCGCCTCCGAGTTTAGCCTAGACTGCCCGCGCCATGCTACCTAGAGGGCGAGCAGGGGTTATCTTGGCGTGTGACTTCCTTGCCCTGACTGGAATGGTGGTTTCTGCCTGGCTTTGGCATCAGCCTTAGCCTACCAGAAATAGCCGGTTTCCAACAGGTGCACATTGTTAGGTTTAGCCTTTGAGCTTGAACCATCCACCCCTTATAGTTCCATTCTAGCATAGGCAGTTCCATAGCAATTGTAGGAATGTGCCCCTTTTTTGCATGGTTACCCTCTAACCTTTTGTCGGATACCTGATGCCATCATGAGTGAGTGAGTGTGTGTGTGCTGGCATCCTGCTAACCAGGCCCCAGCACCTGTTCTTTCCCAAAACCGTACCTCTATACCCACAATTGGCACACCTCTGGCCCACATGTAAGTCCCCTGTAAAAGGTACCCCTGGTACTAAGGGCCTTGTGACCAGAGAAGGCCTCTGAGGGCTGCATCATGTATTGTCATCCTCAGAGACCCCTCACCAAAACACGCCTACCATGCCATTGCAGGCTGCACGTTTTGGACTGAAGAGTTGACATAGCACACATCCCTGTGTGTCATGCCCACCAACACTGCCTGTGGCGTGGGTAAGTCACCCCTCCAGCAGGCTCTAGAGGCAGGGTGCAGGAGCAATATGCCCCTACAGTGCCTGTGTCGGGCACAGACATTGTAAGTGCAGCGGAGCCATTTAGAGTGCAAGGGCTAGGAGTTTGTCAACATGAACTCCAGAGTTACGTGATGGCTTTACTGAAGTCTGGGAAATTTGGTATCAGGCTTCCCAGCACATTAAACCTACACTGATGTCAGTGTGGAATTTGATGAAAAATGCACCCAAATGACATCTTAGAAATGCCCCTGAAAAACGACTACCAATGTGTGGTTCCTTTCTGGCTTCCAGCCATCTGCCACCATCAGACAGGTTTCTGGACCCCTGGGAATAGAGAGCCTCTGCTCTCTAGGTCTGGAAACAAAGCACATCCTGGGCAGAGGTGTCATGCTGCCTCCCGCAGGATGGGCAGGGTCCTCGAAGAAGGAGCTCCAAAGGCCTGTTGCCTTTGTTAGCTGCCTCCAGCCGTTTACTTCTATGAACAACTGACTCCCACCGTTTCTGCACCACATTTTAGGCACGAAGTGAAGGCCACCTTCCAGTCCCTGCCATCTTGAAGATGGTGGGGGGCCCTCATATCAGAAAGATACCTATGCCCCCTCCCACTGGAGGATGGCATACTAGAGGGTGCGGACACCCCAGGGAAGGTACCCATTGGTCCCACTCTGCACACCCCCTGCAACGCCTCTAAATTTTAACCTTGCCTCTTCAGGTTCAAAGAGCTGAGCTGCAGAAGGGAGGTCGACGACAACTGCTGTGGCCCCACCAGCTTATCTCCTGCTCCGAAACCCCTGCAAGCTGAAACCGGCATGTCCTGCAGCCAGCAGCCTCCAAGAACCCCGGGGACGTGCCCTGCCTTACCAAACAACTCTGATCTCCCGTGGACACCGGATTTGTCCAACACTCCTGATCCAGGCGGATCAGCGAGTCCTCACTACTCTGCACCTGACACCCACGGTTTGAGTTAGAGTGGCCCAACACCCCAGCGAGGTCCCCCCCGACCGTCACCGGAACCGGGGAGAAGAACCTGACACTAAAAGACATCCCTGCACCTGTAGCCCTGGAGTACTGAGGTGCCCGACCGATGGTGTCCTGGTGTCCAGCAACTCTTAATCTTCATCCTCCTGTTGTTGGTTCCCTTAGTCTAGTCTTCTGGCTCAAACGTGCAGTCCTTATTCGTGCCCTGACACCTCCTGAGCACCTTCACCCGCCCTCTCCCTGTACCCCCGGTGGTGTGGACTTGATGCTAACATTGGACCCCCTTTGCCCTTACCTTAACCCCGGGAGCTGGACTGTCTAGACACAGTGGTCTGCCCGTGAGCAGCCCCCAACTGAGGTGCCCCCCCTAGCCCTATTAGCTAACATTGGCACTCCGCACCTGCCTGCTCTAGTGCTGCTGGTGGTGCCCCTTGAGTGCCATCGAGAACCTTGGTTCTACCCCCCAAAACGCCTTATCCAAAACCGTTTAGTCACCTGTGAACCTAACACTTTGTTTTTCTCCATAGGATTGTATGGTGTATTTTCTCTGGAAAATCTTCTATATGTTAAACTGTATTGTACTGCAACAAAAGTAACTTAGTGCCTTTAAGAGAGACAACCTGTTTACTGATGTCCCGTGTTGCTTAAACTGTGCTAATAGTTTGTCTCATGCCAAACTAGAAAAGTAACTACAAAGTAATTAAAAGTAATTTGAAATTAATTTCAAGTGTTTTAGTACAGCATACAAACCGTTTTCTCAACTGCAAAAGTAATCTGACTGTTCCTACAAAACCAGTGCTCACTGTATTTTGAAAAAAAACATTGTATGAAAAGTATAACTTACCTGCTACGAAGTAAATATTGGTTCTAGAAAATAAAACAAAAAATAACCACTTTGTATAAAAACTATTAGTCTGAATTCAATCTTTGTGTGTGTGACATCATTTCTTGCCGGAGTGTGTACAACAAATGCCTAACACTACTGATAAGCTTGACTGCACAACCACACTACCACAAAAGAGAGTAAGGTATTATCTACTTTATCCTCTGATATACCTCTGGGAATCCACTGGACTCTGTGCACTGTATATATATATATATTTATATATTTATATATATATATATATATATATATATATATATATATATATATATATATATATATATATATATATATATATATATAAAATATATATATATATATATATATATATATACACTGTACACCGTCATCTGGTATAGTATATACAGAGCCAGCTTCCTACAGCTATTATTACGACTACTTTTGATAATCTGTTTAAGTGTTGTGTATAAAACAGTCAGCAACTCAAACTGGAAACTGCGGCTTCCTAAATTACACTGCTAGTTCTTTCACATCTTTGAGTATAAAACCATCTTTCTCACAGAAATTCTTGTGGAAATCAGAGGCAGCCTTGCAGAGGGAATGGTAGCTTCAGGTTCTGTACTACTTACTAGCTCTGCCTACCTGTGCTGTTCAGTGTAGAGCTAAAGTCAGGCTGATACCTCGCTGATTAATAATGGGATTGACACTGGGTTCTTGTCCAAAATCTTGTAGAAAGTGATATCACCTGTATTTTACAGTCCAGTGGGAGTTCAAAGTACCTGTGTGAGATGATCAAATTTTTTTAGGGGGATTCTACTTTTTTTTGCGTTGGAGGTGTTTTTTTTATTTATTTTTTTTAGATCTTGATTGTTACAGTATAGTAGTAAAACAAAATACAGCTCTCGGAGAGCACCACCCTTTAAACCATTCGCTTGAGGAGTCTTTGTCAGTCATACTAATGCTTTTGGCTGTTTAGGTGTATCCTTTCACCTCCACTCAGGTGCGTGCATTGAATGGCATGAGAGACTACTTTAAAAGGATAGCCCTCTCTGTCAAGCCTTTCTTTATCTGTCCTCTGTCTTACAGTGATCTGCTAATGCTGTATACGTTAAAACATTGAACTCTGATCTATTTTTTGCAGATTTGCCTCTCTCAGCGTACTTCTTTATGCTTGCACTCATTTACTTCACTCACATAAATAGCGGATGACTTTTCTTATTTTTGCCAGGGCTGTGAGAATGGGAGATTTAGTATTTTGGTGTGCTATCAATGATACTGCTGCTCTGTGGTATAGGTGATGAAATTCTATTATTTTTCGACAACCTTTACCTGCAGATGGTCCTTTAATAGAACCATGCATTTTGGATACATTTTGTTGTTAGTACAATGCAAAAATCAGTCTCCTGAATCAATCCTTTAAGCATCAAGAAGGCCAATATTGATTTTGCGATGTGTTGGGGTATAAGTTTCTAGTTTGTTTTGCTTAGTAAATATAGAAACAAAAAAACAGGCCCAGATTTCTTTCCGAAATGACACTCACTAGGTCAGTAAGGGAATCACCTCCCAAGTATGCCTAATATATCCTACTTGCATCTCTCACCGATCTCTTCGAGCATTGCTCAGAACCACATACTTGTTTTCCAAAACAAACTACACTCTAAACATCCCTCTTGCAATACCCCATGTACAATCCTCTTGTCACTCTATCACTTAATATTAAGGGACCTATTCATTGGCAGTCAAAAACTCTCATTGGACCTCAAACAACAAAAGAAGTCGTAGTTTGAGCGGATAATCATACAATTGGCTCCAAGAAGAGGGATATGATCAGTTCCTGTGTTATATTAAAGTGCCTGCATTGTTGGTCCACATCGTGAGTGAGATTTTCAAGGGCTGGTGTCTGCCACAAATGGTAAATCCACTGCTCCCCTTTCGGGGCTTCTTTAGTTCTCCAACATGTGGCAGTTAGCACTTTGGCCTATCCCGGCAAATGGTGCAGAAAATGCCTCCGTCCTCTCGTGCCATCATGTGCCTATTTTCCCCTCCCATTCAGCAAATTAGTCTTCCTAAACTGGGGTTCCACATTACTAAGGACCTCCATTAAAAAGGTTTGCATATGCATGCAGGCCAGCCATATGTATATCACTGTGCCTTCTGCATCATCGTATCTCCAGCAAAGCTCAGTGATATCAGGATAGGTCTGTTTCACCCTCTGTAGTGTAAAAGTACCAGTTCATCATAATCTTGAATACTGATAGCCTATACATATATTACATTTTCGATGTGTAGCTAAATTTCCTTCTGTTCTTCATCCGCAATATCCCTACCCAGTTCTCGAGCCTGTTTTTCCCTGTTAATCCAAGTGGTGCTGGTCCCTGCTAGAATAGAGAAAAGGCATTCAATTAAATTCTTACTTTTCTCATGTATGTTCAAAATAGGTAAGAGGCCTGTTTACGGCTTCTCTGGTGACTGTGTGTTATACCCAATAGCTAATTTTGAAATATTGTTGCCTATTGTGTTCTCTGTTAAAGTTTTGCTGCAGTCATTAAATGTTTTAACTTTAATGCTATGGGCTACGGAAGTGTTCTATCCTCTGTCGCAGGTGCAAAGTGTAGGTTAAAATGAATGATGGAGAATTTTTTTGAAGGTAGCTTCAAGAAAGTCACAGCTAATCTGACAAATCCTTTCTCAGCATTGCCTAGCATTAAGAGAGCTAGGATCTTCTTGCACTGTTCCTTTTCCACATGTGCTATTTTCCTATTACTGTCTTGCCCTTCTCTGTCTTTATAAAAAATCCGACTTGATCTCAGTCTGCCAGAGAGAATAGCACCTTATCAAGTCTATTTGTGAGAACTTAGGTGAAGATCTTAGTATCCACATTTAACCTTGCATTTGGCTTCCATGATTCACATTCCTCAACCTCTTTCCTGGGTTTGGATCCGAAGATAATTTCAGCCCCTCACATTGTGGGTGTCTTCCTCTAAAATGAGTTTAATAAGGTAATCAAAGGACCAGTGAGGGCACCCTCAAACTCTTTATTCAAAGTAATTTATTTTAAGAAAGCTGCAAACATAAGGCCACCTGGAGACTGACCTCCTTAGAGGGTATTTACATGGAGGAGGAATTGCGCACAGTAGATTGGTTACCTAGTTTAAGAATTCAAGCGTATGATGTATTCTCCCAAAAGGCACTAAGTTGAGCTGCTGGAGGGTAGGTATGTAATTTTTAGGTCTTTCCTACCCAGTCCATGTGCTGTGCTGCCATACGTTTTGTTTATAATTCAGTGGGCTTACATTCTGCCCACAGCATATCATAGGTTGTTTTCATTGTCCCACTCATTTGCAATAGTTTGCTTCGCTCCCATAGGCTTCTCTTACTTTCTTGTGTTAGCTCCTCCCTGGAGCGTGGAGCGAGTACATGTGTTCTTCCTCTTCTTTGTCCTTCTTTATATTTTGGCAACGCACTATTTCTATTTATTTTATAGCATTTAAATATTCTGCCCTGCAATGTGTTTTCCTACTTCTAAAAACACAGGCATACAGCTTCTTATTTATGTTGCTTTCGACACTGTAGCACATCACATCTTGCTGCAGTGTCTGAAAAAAGGAGGATTGAGGGGCAGAGCTCTGGAGTGGCTAGAATCGTTCCTTCGGGATCGGAGTTTTCGAGTCGCCCAGGATCGGAGTTTTCGAGTCGCCCAGGCCCCATATCGGTCGAAGAGTATTAGGCTAAATCAGGGAGTGCCCCAAGGGTCTAGCTTGAGCCCCACCCTTTTTAATCTCTATGTAACACCTACAGCAGAGATTACTGAAAGGTTCGGGGTTCAAGTACTAACCTATGCCGACGACACCCAACTTGTGGTGTCCCTTGCACAGTTAGACGAGGCAGCAGCGAGCAACTTTTCGATGTGCCTTCAAGCTATAGCAGCCTGGATGGCGAATAATTGCTTAAAATTAAATGGCAGCAAGACAGAGGTGCTGGTGGTGGGACATGCACCATCTGTGTGGACATCGGCATGGTGGCCGCAAGTGCTGGGGCCTTTACCCTCACCCAGCGAACAAGTGAGGAATTTAGGTATCTGGCTAGACAGTAAAATCTCCTTTGAGCAACATACTACTCGGGTGGCCGGCCAATGCTTGGGCATTTTGAGAAACATGTGGAAAACATTGGATCTACTCCCCACGACGGCCAGGAAGACCTTGGTCCACGCTCTTGTCACCTCGAGATTGGATTATGGGAACGTCTTGTACTTAGGAGCCAATATCAGATGCATCACCAGGCTTCAGCGGATACAGAATACTGCGGCCCGCATGATCTTGAAGCTTCCTAGAAGAGCATCATCTAATAAAGCCCTGGAATCCCTCCACTGGCTTCCGATCAAAGAACGGGTGCTCTATAAAACCTTGCTGATCAGTCACCGCATTATGCAGGGAAAGGGGCCATCTTATCTTCTGGAACTACTGAGCCCATATATCCCTGGACGTGAATTGAGATCTTCCGGGAAAGGGCTGGTGAAGGTTCCTAGGTTCAGAAGAGCTCGGATGGGTGGGCGCTCCTTCCGAGTACAAGCTGCTCAACACTGGAATAGACTCCCACTTGAAATGCGCTCAGAGATTCGGAGCGCATCTTCCGGAAGCAACTTAAAACCTACCTCTTTCCTCTGGCTAGAGAATGAGGCGGTTAGTAGGGAAGAATCGGGTGGGGACAGATTGTCTGTTGGACCAGTGCCAGCCATATTTAGCGCGGGGACACACTGTTCTCAGTTTAACCAGGCGCTCTATAAAACTTAATATTATTATTATTATTATTATTATTATTATTTTCACAGTATCTCCCTTCTCTACTGAAGCTTTAGTTACTTAAACCCACAACTGTACCACTCTTCTCTCCTCTATGCCACTCTGCTCTCCTCTATGGGCTGGAAGCGGGTTTGCGTTTTTTTTTACTGTACCAAGAGTGAATAATTATTCACTCTTGATACAATAAAAATGGACCATATAACAAGGAGGTTGTAGTGTAGCTGTAGAGCCCATAAAGGAGAGCCGCCACTGGTCCAGGGACACCCATCCATCAAACCAATCCATCCACTCAATCATCTATCTTTTCACTTATCCACCCCCATTCATCCATCCTTTCGCTCATCTATCCATCCTTTCACTCCATCCATCCATCCATCCATCATCCTCCCTTTGGCTCATCCATCTGTCCACCCTTTCAGCCAGACCTCCATTCTTACACCCATCCATCCCTACATCCCTCCACCCATCCCTTCACTCAGCCATCTATCCTTTCATTCAAACATCCTTCTACCCTGCCGTTTACTCATTTATCCCTTTTTAGGTCTCAAGCCTAGCATTGCAGTGTGCAGCAGTGCTCGCGCAGCGCGAGACCTTATGTAGGGGTTTTTGAAAGCTGACCACACCTTCGAGCGTGTGGGTTTGCTTTTACCGGCAGCCATTGGGTTTCGCATTTTTTTTTTTTTAAAAAGGCACGCAATTGGGCAAAGCGCCTGCCTGTGCTCTGCCCTTTCCCGTCCGTGTCTAGCACGCGCAGCAGCGTGTGTGCGCTTCGCTCCCTCACCTTTGTGGTGCGCGCGCACCACTGGTTTCCTTTCACTTTCGCGCGGCCATGTCACTTTCGCGCCGCGTGGCCATTGCTTGTTTAAATATGAATAGGACTATGTAATCTTCACAGAAATTATAGTGAATGTGATTTATTTGTTTTTATTATTTTGTTTTTTTTATTTTACTTCGGAATCTGATGAAATCTTAAGGCTCCTTAAAGTAAATGCAGCATTGTTTTTCTGAATTCCAAAAAGTTAGGTAGTTCTAATAGGAGCCATTGCGGCTACCACGTTGGGTGCATAGGTAGAGCTCCGCACGTTGAAGCTACCTGTCTGTGCAGTACCACCTGCTGAGCATGCTAGTGGGTTCTTGACCACCCACAGGCCTGTGTTTTCACACTCTTCTTGCTGAAAGCAAGGCACAAGAATATTTATCCTCCCCCAATAGTCAAGGCCTCAAGGCAAGTGGCGTCGCAAGTATAAAAACATTATCAGTGCAACCCCCTGGGCCCCAGTAGAAGAGCACCAAGCGCAGCTGCCACGCACCTCCCAGCTGCGACTCCTCCAAGCTGTCGGCTGCCTCCGGTGCTCTCGTGACCTCCCCCATGGTTACGCCCTGCATGTCTTGCACGGTGGGTCCTGAGTCCCAAGCCAGGGAGATCCAGTGGCGTCAGTCGGGAAGAGATTGTCAAGGCTTTGACTGCTCCGACTCCTGGCCTGGTGATGCTGCCTGCTGGTGCCACGAAAGCCCCTCGCGCAAAAACAACAGTTGATGGACAGAATGCAGAACAATGTCATACATTCACCCTCGTACCGAGATCTGGGCCTAAATCCATTGTTTTTTGGCACTCCACACCACCCCTGTTCAGACATGGCCATATGCAAATCAGCCTTGACCCTGTGCCTCATGGGAACAGCCCAGCCCGAACTGCTAAGTCATGTCTTCCCTGGACCAGAATCAAGCATCCTAGGACCAGTTTCTGGCTATCAGCCGTCATCAGCCAGGATAGCTTGACTCCAGTGGTGTTGAGAGCACGGGACTCACGTCTGAGCATACCCGTCCCACTCGGAGTGACAAATGCAAAAACAACAGTTGATGAACAGAATGCAGAACAATGTCATACATTCACCCCAGTACAGAGATCTGGGCCTAAATCCATCGTTTTTTTGCACTCCACACCACCCCAGTTCAGAAAGCCCCTCACAGCACTGGGCGACTGCAGCAGCCCCAGGAAGCGGTTCTATTAGCCGCAGACCCCACCGGCAGCACAACACCACCCGCGCCTGCAGTCTGAGCCAGCACAGCCCCAACCACGCTCCTGTCCCTTCCTCTCCCTCCCTGCTGCACTCACAGTTCAGCTCTCTTGCCACCCCCATAGCTGGACCTGCCAAGTTATAGAGCTTCCAGCCTCCCATAACAGTACTGGCCCCATCTCCCCGCCTCCCATAGCAGGCCTGGCTGCATCTGCTGATGAAGAGGATAACCCTTCCTTCTTACTGAATTTGGCATAGATTATTTTATAGAAGCCAGTAAGGTCTGGTCCGCTCATCTTGAATACCAATTTTTTTTAATGCTCATTGTCCTTGACAAGGTCATCCTTTAGGCTGGAAAGGTGTGTAACCATGAGCCATGCTGATTGAAGTAAATGCCCAGGTATTTAAAATTTGCCACTTGTTCCAGAACCACATTGTTCATAAAAAATATAAATTGAGACAGTACGTCTGTTTCTGGTGTCACATACCATGATTTTAGCTTGCTTGATTTTGAGTTTGTTTTTTGCACAATATAGTGAAAGGGGTGCCAGAGATCGCTGAAGCCCTACTGCTGTGTGGTCGAATAGTAGAGGATCGTCCGCATCCTGGAGCCAGTGAATGTGGGATTCAGCAAATTTAGGTGGAAAGGTGCAGGTAGAGGCCAGGGCTTTATTTAGCAGAGGGAGGAGGGCAGATGCACAGATAAAATATTCAGATTCTTAATTCGTTTAGGGGCAGACGTATCAAGGGTACCCAGGGCTGCATCCCACGTCCATGATTGGGCTGTATGCTCTCCACTCCCTCGTTCCCTCACCACATGCTTCTCAAACCATTTACTGTGAATTGTAGAAATTGATAAAAAATGAGCCTGTAATTAGCGAGCTTTGATGGTAACTATATTGTGAGTAAATCATTTGCGGATGGTACATTTTGTCTAGAAAAGCCTGCACATGCAAACTGCTTCTGCTGGCGCAGTTGTACACAAAGTAATATTTTGGAAGCAAAAGGGGAGGGATGGCCTAAAAAGGAGAGGGACGGACCGGCAAACAGCCCTCAAAATCGTACTGTCCCTTATTTATCACCGCTCAACTTGAACTCACGAACACAGAGTAGAGGTTCCCCCAGCGTTCCCCCACTTATCTCGATATAAATGCTACCCCACCTGTGTCACTTGGACTAGTGTCACCTACAGACACAAATCAAGCTAGGGTCAGTGAGTCGCTCCACTAGACTCCAATCGAACTTGGTTTGATGCTTGCCTGTCGCATGCACTAGGCCCAGTCACACATGGGAGGTAGCATTTATTATCTAAACAAGTGGGAAAACACTAGATGGTAGGAATTTTGTGGATTCTTCCTCGTTCTGGAATTTTAAGTCACAGAAATGCAAGGAAACTGTGCAAATGTAGGCAACGTTTGAGGTTTGCAGGACATTGTGGGTAAGAACACTTTGTGTTATCCATGTGAGGCATATCACCCTAGACTCCCCTGGGTGTGGTAGGTTTCTCTGGATGGCCATTAATCTTTGTCCACAAAAACGCTGCTGTCGTAGTTGCCAAATCAGATCCTTTTTGTAAAAGGAAATGTTGATGTCTCCATATTTTATTTTGGTGCCTTTCCTGTAACGGGCCCTAGGCCTATGCACACAAGTGAGGTACTCCTTTTATTTTTATTTTTATTTTTTAGGTCTCGCCTATCCCATTCCGCAAGGAATGGATAGGACGAGACTATTGGGGCTAAACTAAGAGCTAAACTAAGCTCTGAAAAATGCGTATTTGCAGAAGTGCATGTGGTCTCGTGAACGCGCTTCTATCCGCCTGCCTCGCATCACCACATGAAAGCCACACACACTTCAACGGCTCCGCTCCCCGCCCGCACTTCGCACTCTCCGACTTCATCTCCCACGGCCGCTCTTCCCATTAACGCGCTCGTTACCATTTGCTCCTGAGCCGCATTTCTCCTCCCCCCTAATCACAGCAATGCCAAGAGCTTGTATGTTTCTTCCTTTCTTCCTTCAATTCTCATCCCCTCGTAACTTCTGTTCTTCCTCAGTTCTTTCTTTTCTAATTTACATGCACTTTCTTTCCTCTTGTACGTTCTTACTTTATTCATTTTGTATTCTTCCCTATCTTTATTCCGTCTTTTTGATTGCTTATTCGCGGTCCTCCTCACAGCATACGTCTTCCAGTTTCCTCACTTTTCAATGTTACTTAAGTCATTACTTCTGTTCTATAACCTTTGTATCCCCTTAATCCCTTCTCAACCCATCTTCTACCTGTGGCCAGTATGGCTGCCGTAAAACCTGGTGCAACCAAGCCCCGCCCACTCCGTTTGTGGTTAAAAAAAAAAAAAAAGAAAATACAGCCATAGTTACGCAGATTTCAATAGAGCGGGCATTACAAACGGGTTAGAGCCGTTTCAGTGAGCCCGGTACCACTGCATCTGCTGCTGTATTGCTAGCATGCCTCCCCACTCCCTCCCTTATTTGATCTCTTCCTTTACGTAGGCCCTTTCGTTTCCATTCCCTGTGATGCACTGCTTTCCTAGCTGCGTCCGAAACGCTCTCTCCCACTGCCCCCAGGGCTCACTGACCTTCTCTCACCGCCCACTCGCCCGCCTGATCTTGTTAGCCCCCCCCAGCAGCCCCCACCTTGTCTCCTGCTATTTGCACACAAGAGAATGAGGACTCGTCATTGTAAGCGAAAAGCACGCTGCTGCTCTTCGCACAGCGCATGAGATCATCTTTCAGAGAAGAAATAAAAGGCACACAGCCGCCTCCCTGCGCAGTTCACTGGAACTGCTCCTCTTCCAAGAAATTCAGATAAGAAGTGGGCGGGCCAGCACTCTGTCACTCCGACGTCCAAGCAATCAGCAGGAGAGCTAGTTAATCCGCAGTGGCAGCCGTAGATGGCTTGGCAGGGTACCGGGGAAAGTGGTTTTACAACCAGCTGTTAGAAGAAGGGGGAGGGGGGCGATGCCTGGCACTTCAGAGGCACCTATATAATGCTAATTCCTCGAGGCTTTCAGCTACATAATTGGCAGCTGATACCACTGGCAATTTTTGGGTGGAAAGAGGACCTATTTAGCTTGCAGTGCAGCTAGATTCATAACAAAAGACATACATGTTACTGAAAAGCAAATTCAAGAGAGTGCATTCAGGGACAGGCTTTGAGACGCGCGCGCCTGCGCGCACGATCTCACACACTCGATTGCTCTTTCTCAATGGCTCTCATCTTGAAGTTTTTCCCTCTCTCAAATTGCTTCAAATGTATTCTTAAATTCGATTACTGGTTACTCCCGATTACCCCTTTAAAGGTACCTTCATTTCATTTTTGCAGCCTGCAACTGGGCCACTGTGCTTTCAAATGCACCACTTAAAAAAATAGGGCAAACTAATTATTTTTAACATAACGTATTGTAGTCAGTAAAGATGCTGTGCTATGTGGAAACAAGTAGATGTTGGAGCCAGCAAATTAACAGGGAGAGTCGAGCCAGAGCCGAGCCTTGAGAGTGTTTCCCATGAAAATCATTCAACAAACATTAAATACATTACAATGAAGTCTCTTCAAAACTAAAAAGTGAATTTCTGTAACACGTGGGAGCTTTGGAGTTCTCGACTCGGGGGGAAAGGCCGTGTTAGTCATGCTTGACTTGTCGGCGGCTTTCGACACCGTTCCTCATGATGCCCTCCTTGTAAGACTCTGGGAGTGTGGCCTTCGAGGAACGGTGTGGAACTGGCTAAAATCATTTCTGGCCGACCGCCGGCAAACGATCTGGGCGCCTCCTTTTTCCGCTGATATGGCTCCGCTAGAGGTGGGAGTCCCGCAGGGCTCCATTCTCAGCCCTATGCTGTTTAACATCTTTATGGCCCCTCTGGCGGAAGTCGCGGAATCTTTTGGCGCCCGGATCGTGTCTTATGCTGATGACACCCAACTCCTGTTCACATGTGACAGGGAGGGGTCATTTGATGGCATAAAGATCAGGGATTGCCTTGGTGCGGTGTTTGAGTGGTTCAGAGGTCATGGCTTAAAATGCAACTCTGACAAGTCAGAGTTGCTTTTTTTCGGTTGCGCACCGGAACATGACTGGAAATCCTGGTGGCCTCAGGATATGTTTCCTCCTGACAAGGTTGCTGCGAAGGCGAAGAACTTGGGAGTGATAGTGGACTGTGAGTTATCCTTTGGACCCCACATCTTGTCCATTGTAGGGAAGTGCTTCGGCATCTTACGGATGTTGAGGAAATTTTTCCCTCTACTGTCACTCAATCACAGGAAAACAGTCGTACAGGCATTAATCGGGTCGCGTCTGGACTACGCAAACGCTCTCTTTCTGGGTCTACCAAAATATCTTATGACCCGTTTGCAAGTGGTCCAGAATTCGGCAGCCCGTGCTATTTTTGGACTCCCAAGGCGAGCTGGCGCCACTGCCTTATTGAACACTCTTCATTGGCTACCCATCTCCAAGCGGGTCCTTTTTAAATGCCTGACTGTGGCCTTCAAGGCCCTCAATGGTATTGGCCCCAAATATATTGGGAAACGCGTTTTCCGGTATGTGCCAAGCAGGAATCTCAGATCATCGGGTCTGTCTTTGCTTAAAGTTCCTGTAATTCGTCGTGCACGATTGGGAGGTCGTTCTTTCCGCTATCTGACACCCAAGGCATGGAACGAATTACCAGTGTCCCTGAGATCGGCTCCCTGTCTTCTGACCTTTAGAAAGGATCTGAAGACATGGCTTTTTAAGAAATAGTTTTTCTTCCTGTTTTCTGTTGTGTGGTTGCTTTCTATGCTGTCTTTCTTTGCCAAAGCGCCGGGATGCTCCTCGGAGTTGCCGTGCGCTATAAAAGAAATAAAGTAACATAACATAACATAACATAACATTATGTCACAATATAGCACTGCACTGAGAAGTTAATATTATAAGTGATCGCTTTAAAACATGAACTTAAAGTCATCCAGCCCCCATCCCACATTGATGACAATGCCACTAGTGAACTACAAGGCCAGCCAGTTGTCATGTGAACCTTGTAGTGGCCCAGATTATTATAAATCAATATTAGGGTTTTGTACAGCTGCTATTATCGATTCAATTTAAGATTTATTTCGACAAAAATGACCCCCTCACACACCCTCACCCTCACACCCCCCACCCTCACACACCCTCACCCCCCCTCACTCCCTCACCCTCACATCCCCTCCACCCTCACCCCCCTCACCCCCCTCACCCCCTCACCCTCACATCCCCTCACCCTCAGCCTCACATCCCCTCACCCTCACATCCCCTCACCCTCACACACCCCCTCACCCTCACCCCTCACCCTCACACACCCCCTCACCCTCACCCCTCACCCTCACACACACCCTCACTCACCCCCTCACCCACCCTCTCACCCTCACACCCTCACACACCCTCTCACCCTCACACACCCTCTCACCCTCACACCCACACTCATCCACCCTCAACCTCACACCCCCTCACACACCATGACACCCTCATCCTCACACACCCCCTCATCCTCACACACCCCTCACCATCACACCCCCCCTCACCATCACACCCCCTTACCCTCACCCCCTCACACCCCATCACCCCCCACACCCCATCACCCTCACACACCCTCACACACCCTCACCCTCACACACCCTCACCCTCACACCCCCTCACCCCCTCACCTCACACCCCCTCACCCTCACACTCCCTCACCCTCACACCCCCTCACCCTCACTCACCCTCACACACCCTCACTCACCCTCACACCCCCTCACTCACCCTCACATCCCCTCACCCTCACATCCCCTCACCCTCACACACCCCCTCACACCCCTCACCCTCACACACACCCCTCACCCTCACACACAACCCTCACACACACCCTCACTCACCCCCTCACCCCCTCACCCCCTCACCCACCCTCTCACCCTCACACCCTCACACACCCTCTCACCCTCACACCCTCACACACCCTCTCACCCTCACACCCTCTCACCCACACTCATTCACCCTCAACCTCACACCTCCTCACCCTCACACCCCTTCACACACCATGACACCCTCATCCTCACACACCCCCTCATCCTCACACACCCCCTCACCATCACACCCCCCTCACCATCACACCCCCCTCACCATCACACCCCCCTCACCATCACACCCCCTCACACCCCATCACCCCCTCACACCCCATCACCCCCCACACCCCCTCACCCTCACATCCCCTCACCCTCACTCTTACACCCCCTCACCCTCACCCACCCTCACCCTCTCACCCCTCACCTTCACACCCCCTCACCTTCACACCCCCTCACCCTCACACCCCTCACACCCCTCACCCTCACACCCCTCACCCTCACACCCCTTACCCTCACACCCCCTCACACCCCCTCACACCCTCACACACCCTCACACCCCCTCACACCCTCACACCCCCTCATCCTCACACACCCTCACTCACCCTCAACCTTGCACCCCCTCACACCCCCTCACCCTCACACCCCCTCACCCTCACACCCCCTCACACCCTCACACCCCCTCACTCTCACACCCCCTCACCCTCACACCCCCTCACCCTCACACCCCCTCACACCCCCTCACCCTCACACCCCCTCACCCTCACACCCCCTCACCCTCACACCCCCTCACCCTCACACACCCCCCCTCACCCTCACACACCCCCTCACCCTCACACACCCCCTCACCCTCACACACCCCCTCACCCTCACACACCCTCACCAGCATAGGATAGCAAAACAAAGCATAGAATAGCAAAATAAAAACATAGCAAAACATAGCATAGCAAAATACAACATAGCATAGCACAACAAAACATAGCACAACAAAACAAAGCATAACGTAACAAAGCATAGCAAAACATAGCATAGGAAAACAAAACATAGCATAGGAAAACAAAACATAGCATAGGAAAACAAAACATAGCATAGGAAAACAAAACACATAATTGCATAGCAAAAAATAGCATAGCATACCAAACACAACAAAACATAGCATAGCATAACAAAACATAGCATAGCATAATAAAACACAACATAGCATAACAAAACATAGCATAGCATAACAAAGCATAGCATAATAAAACACAGCATAGCATAACAAAGCATAGCATAGCAAAACATAGCATAGCATAAGCCATTGTTATTTGTAATATCAATACATGTAAGTCACGTAAATACAACACATATTGCATTACAAATGCTATAGGTGTCACAATGGCAAAAGTTTTAACTGTTGGTATTGTAAATGACAAAGCTATTAATTTAGCTATTTTCAAAAACTAAACATAAATAAAAAATGTGTAATTTGCAGTACCAATAGCTCAAACTTTCCTAATGCGAGACCTATTGCATTGCAAATGCTTGTTTTAGAATTAGGGGAATGCTGAGTAGAAGGAAATGTGTGGCTTCCTGCTGATTCCCGAACTTTCCAGCACAGAAATGAGAAAATGTGTTTTTGTCTAGTTGAAGTTTGAGGTTTGCAAGGGATTCTGGATAAAACGTTGTGGGGAGAGCCATGCAAGTCATCCCATCTTGGATTCCAATAGTTGTCTAGTTTTCATAAATGTACAGATTTGCTCGGTTTCCCTTGGTGATGGCTAAGCTAGTGCCTAAATTCACAGCTACCCAATTTGCTAAAAGCAGATCAGTTTGGAGTGGAAAAATATAACGCGTGTATGATGCATGTTGGGCCGTTACCTGTCGCTGGCACTTAGGCTGTTAACTGGAGTGCCAATTTTTATCAGAAGACATGAGAGCATAGAGTATTAGGATATTTATTATTACCAATTGGATTTCGTTGCATTTGTGCCATCCAATTGTAAGCTAGCCTATAAGAAAGAAGACACTTTATAAAATACCCTCTAAATCATGTGCTTGTATGGATACCCACAAATTCAGAGAAGTACAAGAAAACCACTTCTTCTAATCTCAATATCTTTTGTCCATTTCAGGAATACATAGAGGTTATCTTGATGCCTATTTTTCACTTTGCATACTTCACCATATGAATTGTCTATACTCAGTACACAATGAAAACAACTTTCGTACTATGCAGCTCAGTTGTTGGCTCTGCGTACCTTGGGTTCTTGGAGAACTTGGAAACCCTACATATCCCCACAAACAAAAGGGTCTACCGAACATAAGGGTACATTGATTTTGTAAATTGGCCATCTTGACAAAAAGTTACAGATAAAAATATTGTCACTTTTTAATATTTCTTTATTTCAACGGTTTCATTGGGAAAACGTTGAGGAATCTACATGTACAACCCCTTGCTCAATTCATAATTTTGTCTACTTTTCCGAAATATAGAGCATTCCTGGATCATCTATGGGGTTCCCACTGGTTTGCACCACAAAGTGGAAGCACTACCTTTTTGAAAAATAACAAAATTGTGGTAAATTTAATTTTTTTTGATTCAGCTCTGCATGTTCCTGTAAACTGGGGAGATGGTGACTTTCGCACATCAAACAGTTAATTAATTCTATTTTAATGAAGGAAAAACTGGCACTTTTATCCAAAGCACTTTTTTCCTATTTTTTCCTAACTACTCAAAAATGTAGCTCTATTTTGGCAATTCTTTCAGTCCGCACCAGGGGAATCCACAAGTCCTCTTTACCTTATGACTCACTAGGATGTTGGGGAGGAAAAAATGATGCAAATTTGGCGTGAATAGCTTTTTGGGACAAAAAGTTATGGTGGCGTAAGCAGGAACTACCCCATATATCCCAGGAAAGGCTTAGCATGGTGAGAAGGGAGGCCTAGCAGCGAAAGGGTTAAGGCCAATGCACGGTGAAGAATTGTTCACCATGTAGTTTAGTTGAACAGGGATACCTGTCTTGTAAATCACATTGTCACTGTAATTACCGCCCCAGTACATGTGTGCAGTGATCGAGAAGCTGCTGCAACTAGAGTTTAGTTTGTCGAAGACTTGTCTTTCATTATTCTTTGCAATGTCCTGGTTCAAGAGGATGGGCTTTGCAAGTGCCTAGACCTGCATCGGTATTTGTGTTAAAGTCCCAAAGTAGGGAAATAAAATGGATTAAGAAATGTGCCGCATTCTTGTGTATAAACAGTATAATTAGCTTTTTCCTGCTGCATAATTTGGTCAACCGCGCCACATAATTGCTGCCTAATTGCAGTGGCCTTGATGATCGTTGGTGTGGATGACCAGTGTGTCCATTTTTAGGTCTCGTGACCTATCAATGCGCATGCGCATTGAGAGAAGCGAGACTATAGGGCTTTAAACAAAGCTTACCTAACTGTGGCGATTTGCTGCTGTGCCCGTGGCTTTTAGGTCAATGCGCAAGCGCATTGACCTAAAATGCGCGTGCACATCACCAAATCGCCGTCTGTTCCCTCAGCCGCATTCCTCCCACACCTTTTGAAGTGAAGCTTAGCTTCACTTCAAAGGCCCCGGCTGCTTCACACCCTCATGCCGCTCTCCCCGCTCCGCCCCCTCCCCTGCCCGCCGTGTGCATTTCTCCTCCCCCCCCTCCCCACAGCAATGCCCTCCGTCTTGTTTCCTTTCTTGTTTCTCTGGGAACTTTGCACTCCGATGACGCTGAATGGAGTGTGTTTACATGCTCAAGGCAGGCTGGGCTCACCGGTGGTCCTACACACAGCAGCAGCTGGCTTTTGTGTGTGCCTCTAGCAGTCTCTTCTTATCCAGAAAGCCAATCTTTTTGGTTGCAAACTGTTCTGTGCCACAAATAAGGTTACCAGCCGTTCATTTGTGCCGATCACCATCTCTCTTACTCCTGATATTTTCTACTACAGATAGTTATCGGGCATGGAGATTAGCCTATTATTTTTTACATATTGGCACACAAAAACTACAACTCCCAGAAGACACTTTTTTGTTAAATCAAAGCTCAGTTCTACAAACCTGGTGTTCAGTGCACATACATGCAAAACCTGGCAACTTTGTAGTAAGCCACCAAAATCTCAGAGCCACGGCAATTCAAGCTCCGTGCATGCATGCAGACTGAGGAGGGTGCAGGGCCTGTACTTTGCTCCCACCTGCAGCCCGAGGTATCTTCTCACATGCTGCTTAAACTCTGTCTTTTTCTGCAGTACAAGCAATGTGCCCACCACAGGCTGCGTCCAGTAGCAGAGGTCGTTACCAGTTAGCAAAGGACTTCCTGATCAGTGATTGTCAGCAAAGCCCAAAGCTATAATGCAGGGCCCTGGATGCTTTTTGAAATGGGATTTCTCCGTCGTCAAGATGCGCATTGTCTGCTTCAGCCACCTTACACCTGCTGCCAGGGTGGTGTACTGGAGCTCGAAGCAATCTCCTCTGCGTTCGGCCCCGTTCTGATTACCTCTGAGTCCTCCACATCACCTGTTCTTTCGCTTTCTCGTTATATGCCCATATACATCTCCCATCACACTCACCCTCACTCACCCTCACCCTCGCTCACCCTCACCTTCACTCACCCTCACCCACCCTCACTCACCCTCACCCACCCTCACTCACCCTCAACCCCTCAACCCCTCACCCTCAACCCCTCACCCTCAACCCCTCACCCTCAACCCCTCACCCTCAACCCCTCACCCTCAACCCCTCACCCTCAACCCCTCACCCTCAACCCCTCACCCTCAACCCCTCACCCTCAACCCCTCACCCTCAACCCCTCACCCTCAACCCCTCACCCTCAACCCCTCACCCTCAACCCCTCACCCTCAACCCCTCACCCTCAACCCCTCACCCTCAACCCCTCACCCTCAACCCCTCACCCTCAACCCCTCACCCTCAACCACCCTCACTCACCCTCACTCACCCTCACTCACCCTCACTCACCCTCACTCACCCTCACTCACCCTCACCCACCCTCACCCACCCTCACCCTCACTCACCCTCACTCACCCTCACTCACCCTCACTCACCCTCACTCACCCTCACTCACCCTCACTCACCCTCACTCACCCTCACTCACTCACCCTCACTCACTCACCCTCACTCACCCTCACTCACCCTCACTCACCCTCACTCACCCTCACTCACTCACCCTCACTCACTCACCCTCACTCACCCTCACTCACCCTCACTCACCCTCACTCACCCTCACTCACCCTCACTCACCCTCACTCACCCTCACTCACCCTCACTCACCCTCACTCACCCTCACTCACCCTCACTCACCCTCACTCACCCTCACTCACCCTCACCCTCACCCTCACCCTCACCCTCATTCACCCTCACCCTCACCCTCACCCTCACCCTCACCCTCATTCACCCTCATTCACCCTCAACCCCTCACCCTCACTCACCCTCAACCCCTCACCCTCAACCCCTCACCCTCAACCCCTCACCCTCAACCCCTCACCCTCACCCTCACTCACCCTCAACCCCTCACCCTCACTCGCCCTCAACCCCTCACTCACTCGCCCTCAACCCCTCACTCACTCACCCTCACTCACCCTCACTCACCCTCACTCACCCTCACTCACCCTCACTCACCCTCACTCACCCTCACTCACCCTCACTCACCCTCACTCACCCTCACTCACCCTCACTCACCCTCAACCCCTCACCCACCCTCACTCACCCTCAACCCCTCACCCTCACTCACCCTCACTCACCCTCACTCACCCTCAACCCCTCACCCTCACCCACCCTCCCTCAACCCCTCACCCACCCTCACCCACCCTCAACCCCTCACCCTCACTCACCCTCACTCACCCTCACTCCCTCACCCTCACTCACCCTCACTCACCCTCACCCTCACTCACCCTCACTTATCCTCACCCTCACTCACCCTCACTCACCCTCACCCTCACTCACCCTCACCCTCACTCACCCTCACCCTCACTCACCCTCACCCTCACTCACCCTCAACCCCTCACCCTCAACCCCTCACCCTCAACCCCTCACCCTCAACCCCTCACCCTCAACCCCTCACCCTCACCCTCACTCACCCTCAACCCCTCACCCTCACTCACCCTCAACCCCTCACCCTCACTCACCCTCAACCCCTCACCCTCACTCACCCTCACTCACCCTCACTCACCCTCACTCACCCTCACTCACCCTCACTCACCCTCACTCACCCTCACTCACCCTCACTCACCCTCACTCACCCTCACTCACCCTCACTCACCCTCACTCACCCTCACTCACCCTCACTCACCCTCACCCTCACTCACCCTCCCTCACCCTCACTCACCCTCACCCTCACTCACCCTCACCCTCACCCACCCTCACCCTCACCCTCACTCACCCTCACCCTCACTCACCCTCACCCTCACTCACCCTCAACCACTCACCCTCACTCACCCTCAACCCCTCACCCTCACTCACCCTCAACCCCTCACCCTCACTCACCCTCACTCACCCTCACTCACCCTCACCCTCACTCACCCTCACCCTCACTCACCCTCACTCACCCTCACCCTCACTCACCCTCACCCTCACTCACCCTCACCCTCACTCACCCTCACCCTCACTCACCCTCACCCTCACTCACCCTCACCCTCACTCACCCTCACCCTCACTCACCCTCACCCTCACTCACCCTCAACCCCTCACCCACCCTCACCCTCACTCTCACTCACCCTCAACCACTCACCCTCACTCACCCTCAACCACTCACCCTCACTCACCCTCAACCACTCACCCTCACTCACCCTCAACCACCCTCACTCACCCTCACTCACCCTCACTCACCCTCACTCACCCTCACTCACCCTCACTCACCCTCACTCACCCTCACTCACCCTCACTCACCCTCACTCACCCTCACTCCCACTCACTCCCACTCACTCCCACTCACCCTCACTCCCCCTCACTCCCCCTCACTCCCCCTCACTCCCCCTCACTCCCCCTCACTCACCCTCACTCACCCTCACTCACCCTCACTCACCCTCACTCACCCTCACCCACCCTCACCCTCCACTCACCCTCACACTCACCCTCACTCACCCTCACCCTCACTCACCCTCACTCACCCTCACCCACCCTCACCCACCCTCACTCACCCTCACTCACCCTCACCCCCTCACCCCCTCACCCCCTCACCCCCTCACCCCCTCACCCCCTCACCCCCTCACCCTCAACCCCTCAACCCCTCACCCCCTCACCCTCAACCCCTCACCCTCACCCCCTCACCCTCAACCCCTCACCCCTCACTCACCCTCACCCACCCTCACCCACCCTCACCCACCCTCACCCTCACTCACCCTCACTCACCCTCACTCACCCTCACTCACCCTCACCCACCCTCACCCTCCACTCACCCTCACACTCACCCTCACTCACCCTCACCCTCACTCACCCTCACTCACCCTCACCCACCCTCACTCACCCTCACTCACCCTCACCCCCTCACCCCCTCACCCCCTCACCCCCTCACCCCCTCACCCCCTCACCCTCACCCCCTCAACCCCTCACCCTCAACCCCTCAACCCCTCACCCCCTCACCCTCACCCCCTCACCCTCACCCCCTCACCCTCAACCCCTCACCCCTCACTCACCCTCACCCACCCTCACCCACCCTCACCCACCCTCACCCTCACTCACCCTCACTCACCCTCAACCCCTCAACCCCTCACCCTCAACCCCTCACCCTCAACCCCTCACCCTCAACCCCTCACCCTCAACCCCTCAACCCCTCACCCTCAACCCCTCACCCTCAACCCCTCACCCTCAACCCCTCACCCTCAACCCCTCACCCCCTCACCCTCAACCCCTCACCCTCAACCCCTCACCCTCACTCACCCTCACTCACCCTCACCCACCCTCACCCTCACTCACCCTCACCCACCCTCACCCTCACTCACCCTCAACCCCTCACCCTCACTCACCCTCACAACACATATTGTGTTACAATAGGTGTCACATTTGCGAAAGATAAAACTATTGGCATTGTAAATAACAAAGCTATTAATTTCGCTATTTTCAAAACAAGCACATAAATAAAAAATGTGTCCTTTACAATACCAATAGCTCAAACTTTCCTAATGCGAGACCTATTGCATTGCTGTGCTTCTCTCCCCTGCTGCACTCTCCTGCTTTCTAGAGATGTGGCCTAACGACCAGAGCTGCCATCTAAGTCACGTAAATACAAAACATGTTGCATTCCAAATGCTATAGGTGTCACATTCGCGAAAGTTATAACTATTGGCATTGTAAATGACAAAGCCATCAATTTAGCAATTTTAAAAACCAACAAATAAATAAAATATGTCATTTACAAGACCAATAACTCCAACTTTTCTAATGCGAGACCTATTGCATTTCCAATGCTTGTTGGATATAATGTGTTAGCAGAAGTGATACTGGTCAGCCAAACTTATTTGTTGTGTAAAATACCTGAAAGGTAACTTTCTTCAGCGGCTCACCAAACTGGTTATGTTTCCAATATCCTTCGTTGCAATATTTCTTTCGGATTTCGAAAGGCGATACTAGGGGTGCTCTCGTTTGCTGGTTGTTTTGTATTCCTATTTCACAATGGCTAGTTGGCAGTTTTTTCTTGATTCTTGCTGGTTTGTGCTTGGGCAGGCAGTGATTTTCCGGATTCTGTTTTTGACAGTAGTCCTAACCTTGCAGTCTCCTCTAAAATCCATGAATGGATGATGACTGACATCTCTTATTTAACCAGGTAGGGCTGTGAAGAGGTGTGGCGCAGCGGCCAGGGTGCCTGACTCCAGACCAAGGGGTTCACCGTTCGATCACCGGCGCTGGCGGCAGGTCAGCCCAGCACCATGTGACTCTGGGCAATAGCTCGCTTAATCTTCCCGAGGGCCCCCAGAGCCGGGAACCCACTTAGGAGGTAGCTGTGCGCTTTACAAATTCATGGTTATTATGATTATTATTATTGCAGTTGTGCTTGCTGCAATCAAAAACAGGTTGGCAAACCAGCACAGTGCATGCCTGTTCTAGGTTGAACCGCCTTCTTTGTGCAATTGAAAATCTGAGCTTTGAAATTAAAAACTGTATTTAAGATGATGATACCATACTCCGGGCGAGTTCTTGGTAACTAATAGTACTATCAGGCAATCTGTACATTCCATGTATTGTCTTTCCTCACCCAATATAACACAATTGGGTTCTCACCCGCTCTTATTATTTCTATCCAAAACAGTTTCCAAGTAGTGTGATCTTGCAGTTTGTTCACAGTGTTAATATGCATTGAGGATTAAGGCATGGCCTGATTGCTCTCAGTTGATTTTCGACTATGCTAACCGTGCATGTTCTTCCCTACACACTTAGCATGTGTGATTTCTTTCTCTTTCTGTGTGTATTTTTGATGAGTGGAAATCTTTGGCGTGATGCATTGAATCGTGATCCCCATTATGTGTTACGAATGAAGGCGTATTGTTATATGCACTGCAAGATTCAATAGCTCTCTACTCCGGCCAGCTGAATACAAGTCTTTTTACTTTAGTAAGCAAGATTATGGAGCCTACTCTTTTGTTCAAATACATTCTTTTGTTTTTAGATGTTTCTCACCGTGTATCTCAGCAACAATGAACAGCATTTTACAGAGGTGCCGATCACACCAGAAACCACCTGCCGAGATATCATCGAACTATGTAAAGAACCTGGTGAAGTAGACTGTCATCTTGCCCAAGTATGGCGAAACTCAGGTATGGCATGCTTAAAACTCCATCAATCTTTAAATCCAAACCATTATTTGCTTGATAGATCCTTCCTCTTTCCCATCAACCATCACCTGTTGGTAAATTCAGCAATTACCTTGTAATTGAGACAAGTTAGATGTTGTAATATGACTTCTTTAATTTTATCTTTAAAATGTTTAATTTAAAACACCACGCATACTTGTTTGCAGATTATTGTGAACATTTTATTTTGTATTTCTATGGTTCTAGCTCCATCCATATTCAGGACATAAGCCTGATAATTGGCAATACCAGAAACGTCCCAAAAGGCCAGAGAGCATTACTCTCAAAACCGTTATACCTGAAAATTTACAAGGTCTAGTGTTATCAGGATTGTATTATCCGAAGGATTGTATAATACGGTGCCCTTTAAAGGGTTTGTGATGGTTATCAGATGTGTTTTAGATCTGCCTTGAGACAACTTTAGCTATTTTGCTAACCTCCTGTTTTCCCAAAAGTTGGGATAAAAATACCTAAAAGGTGTCAGGAATTTGAAAAATTGTGAACTCGTTTTTCGAGACAGTTTTGCACACACCTCTTCCACACTGATACTGTGTGTAACTTTTTATTTGTATTTTATTGAGGAATACAAAATAAATGACAACAACTTGCTATTCATCACGCCAGCTGGGGAACTAGACGCAGTTCCAAGCATAGTAATTGGGATATCTACCCACCCCTCCACCTCTTATGACGGAAGTCGAGAAAAAAGAAGCAAGCTGTAAAGTAAAGAAACTCTACCTCATCCATCCCCTAATAACCCAACTACCCCCTCCCCACTTGTTCACCCCCACACTCCAGTCAGCAGGACGAGATCTAACCCCACCACTACAAGGAACCAATATATTGTTCCATAAGGAACTGTTCGTTGAGCCCCAGAGCTGTCAGTAAGACATTTTCATAGCTTACTGGAGGGAGTTGCTAAGTCTCCTTCAAGGAGACCAAAGGCCCTCAACAAGGTGGAAGCACAGGGTTCGTCAGCCCTCCGCACATCAGCCCACAAACAGGCTTCTATTTAGCCTCAAATCACAAGTGAGTTTCATTCACATTACTGGTAAGCTGTCCCATTGATAAAAGTGACGAGTCTGAGGAACCACTGAGTGAGCCAAGGAGATTCTGTTCTCTTCCAGTTGTGTGCCTTATACAATTTACTAGCTCCTAGGCGTTGCAAGATTGTGTCATTCATGCGTCATCATCATTTCAAGTGCAGTAGGTTTCAGCCCCAAAAGCAGCACCTCTGGAGTAAAGGGAAGGGGGAACCCTAGCACACCTTTCCACCTGTCTGACAGTTGTTTCAAAAAAGCGCAGTGCTTGGGACAGTGCTGGAGGGGATGTGAGGCATTCGGGGATGTGCCACATATCTGGTAGTAGTCAGAGCTTGTATTTGGATAGATGTAGTGCAGGCAAGGCAAACCATACTTTAGAATGAATTTCTCTGCCCTGAGTGGATTTTGAAGATGAGTTTGTGCTCTTCTCTGTCTGTTCCCACTGCTTCCAAGTGATTTTCATTCCTAACAGATGTTTTTTATGCAAGGAACAGTAAAAACAAATTTGTGATGGTGCATATCAATTTTGGAATGAGTGTTTCGAATGGGGTCTTACCTCGTATGACCGCCTGATGAACCTCTGGGTTCATAACCCAATGGCAGATCTGGGCTTAGCGCAGTCCTTTGTCAGAAAGGTGGAACTCCGTTTGCAAAAAGGTTCTAGGGGTGAGGGTGCTGTACATATCTGAAGTCATCTGGCATCACCTCTCCCTCCATCCATGGATGGTCTCACCATCCAGTGCTGGTATAAAGACGTCCTTGTAATGAATTGGGAAGGACTCTGTCACTAGCTGTTGGCTGCTACAAAGCTATAGACGCCATCTATGCCATGTCCAAGAGGGGTGTTCAAGTATGTGTTGCATTGCCTTTATTTTTTACCCAACCAGATGAATTCCTTCAGGGGTCTTTGAACTATGACACGGTCCATTTGCCTCCAGTTCTTTTCAGGCTCTAGCATAGACCATTCCACTGCAATCCTCAGTTGTGTGGCATAATAATAGGGGGAAGGGGTCTTCTTGGCAAGTCAACCACCTACTTCTCTGGACTGAACTAGCAATCTCTTAAGAATCCTAGAAGTCTTACCTTTTCATATGAAGTACAGTAATTGTTTCTGGATATGATTTTAGTATGGGGTGTCTATCCACACTGGCAGTGCCTGAAGAAAATATTGGAGTCAAGGAAGAATGTCCTTTTTGATGGCTTTAAAACCGGTTATTCTGTAACTTCAGGTCCCGCCTAATTGCTTACATTGGTGGGGGGAAGTTGGCATTAAAGAATTCCCTGGTAGTCTTAGGAATGCGAACCGCTGTGTATTTAAGAGACTTTTTGGTCCAGCAGAATGGGGGTTCCCGACTCAATTCGGTCACTTTCTCCTCTCTACGAGTAGAGTTCAGGGCCTCTTATTTGATTTGTCTAATTTACTTTTGTAGCTAAAGACTGACTTTAATGTCCGCCCCATAACTGCAGGGAGGGAGGACGGTTAAATCCCAAACATGAGCAGGACATTATATGCATACAAGGATATCTTATATTCTTGGGCATTGAAAGTCATCCGAGTCACTGAGTCCAATTACCTAACCAGTGAAGCCAGTGGCTCAATAAAGAGGGCAAAGTGTAGGGGTAAGAGCGAGCACCCCTGTCTGGTGCCACTGCGTAACTTAAAAGCTTAAGAAGTTCAGCCATTCAGGTCGACTGACTGACAGGTGGGCATAGTTAGAGGAGAACATGTTAAAAAAAATTGGTGAGCCCAAGAATTAGTTCACCCGGTCGAAGGCCTCTTATGCATCTAGGGACACGAGTAAAGCTAGGGTCTTTTTAACTGAGATCTTTTCGACCAGGTGCGGAGTAGACCTGCTATATCGTGCATCTCATGCCCCTGAATGAATCCCCTCTGGTCTGGATAGACCAGGGTGCGAAGGACCTCACCCAGGCAGGTGGCCAAAGTTTTAATGTAGAGTTTTGCATCAATATTGAGTAGGGCTATATTGGGTGATGTTAAGTACAGAGTTGGGCATCCTTCCTTGCCCTACCAGCAGGACTTAACTAATCGAATCACCTATAGAGGTCATCGTGGTGCTATGCTAGTGCAAAAAGTGAACAAAGATATTTAAAACGCACCTGGCGGGAGACTTTACTGGAGGCACACTGCATCTTCCTGAGCATTTTTCTTAACCTGCCCTCGGACCTCGCCGCACCCGCTCCGCGGGTGCCGCATCGCCGGCCTGTGAGTGGGGCTGGACACTGGACCTTGCAGGGAGCAGAGGAGTGCTGCCATTGGGCTGAGGGCTGCAGCGGGGCTGCGAGCGTAGCAGGGACTCCATTGCCCAGGAGTCCCTGCGTGACCGAGTGAGAGCTTCCGGTCCGCTCTCCCTGTTGGCCCGCCCACCGCCCACTAGGAGGCCTTTTAAAAACCCCTGCCCCTGTTGTAACTTTGGGACGATATTTAAAACGCACCTGGCGGGAGACTTTACTGGAGGCACACTGCATCTTCCCTTTGCATTTTTCTTAACCTGCCCTCGGACCTCGCCGCACCCGCTCCGCGGGTGCCGCATCGCCGGCCTGTGAGTGGGGCTGGACACTGGACCTTGCAGGGAGCAGAGGAGTGCTGCCATCGGGCTGAGGGCTGCAGCGGGGCTGCGAGCGTAGCAGGGACTCCATTGCCCAGGAGTCCCTGCGTGACCGAGTGAGAGCTTCCGGTCCGCTCTCCCTGTTGGCCCGCCAACCGCCCACTAGGAGGCCTTTTAAAAACCCCTGCCCCTGTTGTAACTTTGGGACGATATTTAAAACGCACCTGGCGGGAGACTTTACTGGAGGCACACTGCATCTTCCTGAGCATTTTTCTTAACCTGCCCTCGGACCTCGCCGCACCCGCTCCGCGGGTGCCGCATCGCCGGCCTGTGAGTGGGGCTGGACACTGGACCTTGCAGGGAGCAGAGGAGTGCTGCCATCGGGCTGAGGGCTGCAGCGGGGCTGCGACCGTAGCAGGGACTCCATTGCCCAGGAGTCCCTGCGTGACCGAGTGAGAGCTTCCTGTCCGCTCTCCCTGTTGGCCCGCCCAACGCCCATAACGCCCACTATATCCAAGACCTGTTCTCCCGCAGCACGGGACGCAGCTCGGGGCGAAGACCGGGCGAAGAGCGGGCCGTTTGAGGCCGTTTGAGGACGGAAAGGACTGGACTGGGCCCCCCCCCCCTGACTAAATCGTGATCACACGCGCAAGTTTTAACCATTTTATATTTGTTTAACATTTAACATGTGCTCACGGGGTACTCGTAGTAAAACTGCCAAGGGAGGGCTAAAATCCAATGGGACACTCGATGATTTCATTGTCAAGACCAACATAGCTATTGACAATGAAATCACTAAAATGCAACATAGTGTCACTGGAGCTAGAGGCAGCGCGAAGATTATCTCAGGACTTAGCATTTTCTAAAAAATCATCTTTAGGCAATATTGCCTCGGCTAAAACTCCTGAACGCCTGTCCGGCCCCCGGCCCCTATTAGTTCAGGCGGACATCCACCACCCCTCATTAATCCCTCCACCAGAGTTACAATCTATTCCTTCGTCGATATCCCCTAAGCTCACCCAGCCTCTGATGTTAAAAACCCCAAGTTTAATTTTGCCTATCTCCAAACAATTTGACATGTTAAAGCAGCCAGCTAATGTTAATAAAAGGGATGCTGCACACTTAAGAAAACGTCTTGCCAGGTCAGTTTATGCTCGGAAAAAGGCCAAAATTGCGAGGGCACATTTTTTAAATAATCGTCGTCCCCTGGCCTTAAATAGAGCAGGCACTAGTGTCGCGCCGACTAATACTTGCACTTCTGGTGTGGACACTGGTATTAGTATAGATAGTACAGACCTAGATCCAAAAACGGTGGAATTACTCCCGAATCCTGTTGAGGGAGCCCCTGAGGTATCGCTAGGTGAGTCTGGTAAGTCACAGGGGTGTGATGAAGGCTTCATCAAAATTGTATGGGACACATTGAAGAGGCTTCTATCCCCCTGGAACTCCGACTCTCACGAATTAAAAACAATCTATTAGAAATGGACAAAACAATTGTCACTCTAGCTAGTCTTGGCCTAAAGCAGATGGAGGCAAATACCCTACTTGATGTTGAGAGCATCCCACAGGCCCCAGTTGCACTTATACCGGCCCCACCCTTGCCTAAACCCAAACCTATACCAAAACCTCGCACTAAGGACTGTAACCCTTTAGTTATTAACCCCTATCCTAATGCCCCAATTCCTTGCCCCTTACAGAATAAAGTACCTACAAAAATGGGCTCTCAGGTTAGCGCCCAACAAATAAATAAGAGTGTGAATCCACGCACCCACTCCAAGGGATTTAGAAATGGAAATAGTCACAACTTTCGTGGAGGCTACATTGATTTACCACCAGATGCCAGGTCTTATGTTGCAGTGTTGGTAGGCGTGCCTGTTCTGGAGCCATGGTCTCAAGAGGATCATTGTTCACTAAAGAACAAGGCTATTCATTGGCTTAATGTAAATAGACAACTACCGAATAACCTCAGAAGTAACATCCTAATGGTTCGCAGGGTTCCATGGGTAGGCCCATCACCCAAGTCAATCCCGGGTGATTGCATAGTTATTTCCTTCGCGGACCCAAAGACTGCTCACCATCTATGTTCATGGGATGTACGAAGCGATAACTCTGGTATCACTGTTAAGCCACTTACTTTTTTTTACCCCCCACGACCACATACAAACCTAGGAGGGAATTGGTCCACAGTTCATAATACCTTGTGGGGTGGACGTAGGGTGGGCTGGCAGGGTCAAAATGGCTGGTGGGAAGGGGTCCCCACCTCGAACAGGTTTGGTTGCCTTGACGAGGTCGATTGACTTCGGAGGGCTAAAGTATTAGCTCACAATTCGGAATCCATCCCCATCCCTGTGCTTTCTGTCCCTAGCCCTCTAGAAGTTTGTGCAGAAAATGTTGTTCCCACTGAAGTAGCAGGGCCAGCTCTAAGACCTGCAATTAGGCTTTCCATTTCTAATCCATTTGAAACACATGTGGCTATTGATACACCTTTGGAAAGCCCACAATCTGTTTCAAAACCTGTAATTGGCTCTATTGAGATCAGGGTTGAAGAGGCAGGTCTATCAGAGGCAACACCCCTCAGAGTCCTAGTGAGTCCGCCAAGGGTGGCTTTTTGTAACATAGTCGGGCCAAAGGGAGGTATGGTACTGTCCCCTGCTGCGCCTGTACGAATGATCCCTCTGGTAGTTCCATCATTGGATACATCAAACATACTGTCTTGGAATGTTGCAGGGGTCAGGGGTAGTTTGAATTCAGAAGATTGGTTGGAGTTTGTGGACAATTTTGATATCATCCTGCTACAGGAAACTTGGGCACCCGACCCAGTCCATAGAGTAGGCTTTGTAAATTTCTTCAAACCAGCTATCAAGGGTGCCAAAGGGCGCGCCTCCGGGGGTCTCCTGACTTGGGTGAAACAGTCATCAGGATATCACCCTTCGGAGATCACTGTAGACAACCCGGACCTTCTGGCAATCAAACTGAGCAAAGAGGGCTATCGGGACATGATTATTATTAATGTATATGCACGGGGGCTTCCAGGGGGCCGCTGCCCTGCTGTGTTGGATGTATTGGATCACCTCCTCGCAGGACAGGCCAGAGAAGACTTTATCCTCCTGGCAGGCGATCTTAACTGCACCTTCGAGCCACTACATGTAGCTGGAGACAGCTGGGGCTCTGCAGAAGATGCAGCCTGGAATATTCCAGATTTATTGTTAAATAAAACTGTTAAAGCTACTGAGGCCGCGTTGAACTGGATGGCTCTGTGTCTCACCCAGGGGCTCAGGGCAATAAATGGTCGGTCTAGATCTGACTTGGGTGCTAACTACACCTTTGATAATGGCACGAGGAAAAGCAGGATTGATTTCCTGCTGAAGTTGGAATACTGGCCGCAGCTGGTTGATATGGAAGTTGTACCTCGCCCAGAAAGCGACCATAACCCCCTTGCACTTAAATTGAGGTTGCCAGGTATGAAGAGATTAAAAGAATTTGATATCACCCGGACAGGGGATGTTTTCCTGACTAATGACCGTAGAAGGTTAAAATGGTCTAGGCTAGCGGGGGATGAGACCTTCCATGAGAGCGTTGAGACCGTGGTTTCTAACACGTCTAGCGAAATTATGCGCGAGGAATTGCAGGGGGGTGGATTTGTAAATACTGTTATTGACCTCCACGAGCGTTGATTTAATGAGCTCAAATTCCTTCTCTCTCTACCAGGTCAGAAGGGTACTGCTAAACAGAATGCAATTCGCCAGAAATGGTACAACAAAAAGTGCAGGGAGGCCCACAGACAACTTGTTAAAGAGGTTAAGTCCCGAAATATGGGCGCGGTTAAGGCAGCCAGGGAGCAATACAAGAAAGCTCAGTGGGAAGCCAAACGGGAGTGGGAGGACATGTATTGGTCCGATCTTCTGGACGCCTCCACCTCAAATAACCAGCTTAGGTTCTGGAATCTAGTGAAATGGGGTAGGGACTCTGACTCGCGCATCCCTACAAACCATGTATCCCCTGAAGCCTGGGTGACTCATTACTCGGCCCAATTTTGTGCCGAAACATCTGAACCTCCCTTTAAATTGGATGAGGTATTTCTGTCACCCATTCGAGGGGAGAAACTCATTTTCACAGAAACCGAGGTGGAGCTAGCACTTGGTCTGTCCCAGCGGGGTAAAGCACCAGGTATGGACCTAATTCCTGCTGACCTGTTTAAAGCCAACCCCGCTCTTTGGGTGCCCTACATAACAAAAATTGCTAACGCAATAGCCAAAGGGGCAAGAATTCCTAGGTCATGGAAGGGTGCGGAGATTCTCCCAATCCACAAAAAAGCGATAGGTCTAATCCGGGCAACTATCGCCCGATTAGTCTTATCGACTCCCTCCAAAAAATCATTGCACGCATGGTTTTGAGTAGAGTTCAAGGCTGGATTGAACTAGAGGATATTCTATCTCCCATGCAAGCGGGCTTCAGATCCGGAACGAGCACCATCGATCAGGTGTTCAGATTTTGCCGCTTTTATTGATCTGAAGTCCGCTTTCGATCTCGTGCCGAGGGTACGAGGGTAAAACTGTGGTGCGTCTTGAGGGACTTGGGTCTACCAAGGGAACTCCTTGATCTGATAGTTAAAATGCATGAGGATAACTACGCTAGGGTGAGGTGGGGAGGCCAGGGACAAGTATCAAAATCTTTCCCCGTGACCCGTGGCATCCGACAGGGTTGTGTCCTGGCCCCAACACTCTTCCTGCTATTCATCGATCAAGTAGTCAAATTTTTCGCAGACACTCCCACTGACGCCCCCTTGTTGGCAGGGACGAGGTTTCCAATGCTTATCTTTGCTGATGACACTCTGCTCCTCTCAAAAACACGCAGCGGTCTGCAGCGGGCGCTGGATCGCTTTGAGGAGTTTTGTGCCATCAATGATCTTAGGGTAAACGTTGGTAAAACCAAGTTCATGGTTCTTAGCAGGAGGCATTTTGTCCGTAGCTCCGTAAGTTTGAGTGGAGTCGACTTGGAGCAAGTCGAAACCATGACGTACTTGGGGGTCACCTTGGACCGTCGCCTGGGTTGGAAAGATCAGGTTGGTGCCCAACAGCTTAAACTTGCCCGACTCACTGGTTGCCTTCTGAGTGAGCAAAGGAGATCAGTTACTAAACGGGTTTCCCCAGCGCTAAAAATCTATGACACTAAGATCAACACCGCAATCTTGTATGGTGCTGATCTCTGGGGTTATACTGATCTCTCCAGCCTATTCAGAACCCAGTGCAAGTTTTTGAGGGGCTTGATCGGGCTACCCCAATCGTCACCTTCTATACCTCTATGTTTGGACATGGGATGCAACCCTATCAATAAGATGGCTAGATTTAGACTGGTGGCCTTCTGGAGGCGTCTATGGACATCCCCTGACCTTACCCTTTTTGCCAGGGAATTGGCCAAAGTTAGGTCAATTGGGGGATCTGGGAGCATTCCCTGGTTAAAAAGTGTAAAATCCATCCTGATTGAAATGGGACTTGAACATCTGTGGATTTCTCCAAGCACCAACGTTTTCCCATCCAAACAGGATTTCAAGGCATTGTATTGGGCCTCAGTCCGTTCATTGTTAATAACGGCCACCAGTTCTGTTGGTCTCACGGGGAGGTTCCTGACCATCAAGTTGGATCCCTCCCGTGAGACCTACTGGGATATCATTACCAAACCACAGGACAAGAAACTTTACCACCAGTTTCGGGTAGGATCACTGCCTCTGAATTCCTTTATAAAAAAATGGGCTAAAGGAGCATCTGAATTTTGTAGTTGTTGTACAAGTTATAAAGAAACTGAGGGTCATTTCCTGTTTGCCTGCCCGATTTATTCTGCACCCCATACAAAATGGCTAAAACCCTTGTTCCAGCACCTCCCTCTTAGAAGGTCCTCGGAGGCTATTCAGGTTTTAAAAACCAATACCTCAGAGTTGATTGTGGTGAGTACAGCCAAATTCCTAGGGTGGGCCTGGGCAATTAGGGCAAGAAGCAGATAACTTGTTAGGGCCTTTTAATTTCCTCATAAAGGCCTCCCCACACCACTCTTAAACTAAATTTCGGGAAATATTGTATATAGCATGAGGTACGTTTTTTGTATCGTTCGTCTGTCTCACAAATTTTAATACAATCTGGTCAGGTTTGTCTTGTATTTCTGTATGTTTAATAACTTTTTAAAGATAATGTGTTGTTGTTTTTAAGGAATAATGTAAGTATAATGAATTGTGTTGTAATATTGTCTTTTATGATTTTGATATCGAAATAAAGACTTTAAAACCTGAACAAAGATGTGAGTTTTGGGGCCAGTTTGCTCACAAATGTTTTGGAACATTGTCTTTTGTGTCGGTCTTCGCTAGGGGTTTTGTTCTTCTTTAACGATTTATTGTCCTGCTTGTCCGTGCCCACCTGGATAGGCTGTTGTATCTCCTCCCTCTGCTGCGCTTTAAGTTTGGGGATGGGCTCTGTAACAACAGAGGCGAGCGAACCTTTCACAAGAATCTGCTCTGTCATCACATTTGTATGTTATAAGGAGGTATGAACTCCTTAAAAGAAGAGGTGTTATTCACACAAGGATCTAGGTTAGTTCTTCAGTATCTTCACCATAATCTAAACATGCACTATATATAGCATACATAAGTCTGTAATAATGCTGTAATCTCATTTTCCATTAGTCTTGTTTTACCATCACTTTTAAATTCTCCTACCAAGCTGTCCTTGTTCTTTTGTACCATTAGAATTGCCATGTATAATACCACTTTGTGATGTTTTGAAATAGGCGCATGGAAAAACAAACAAGTAACAATACAAACATTCAAAAACAATGTCATATTTAATTGTTTCTTACAATAGGAGTGTAAAAAACGACCTCGTTGCAAAACAGATTTTATTTTACATTTAAAAAAAAAATAGATTGCACAGTATTTTTTTATACATTTGAGGTCCTCTTTAGGAATTCACTTACACCTCACTTCCATAAGCTTATCCTGTTATTTTTTATGCTTCCTCGAATCATCAGAGTCTACCACTACTGTTTCTAAGAGTTAAACGAACAGTAGGGGGCATTTAATGTTTAGGGAGCATTATTCATAAAGCAAAATTATCTTGATTAACTTATAACTGTTAGGCATTTAAACATAGAGAAAAATGAATAGGGTGAAGGCATTTTGGAAAGTCCCCTATTGTGTCAAAATTTCTCTTTATGGTTGTCCACCTTCAAATTACTTGTTGCATAATTTTACTTTGTTGTTCTTGCCAACCTGAGCTCTGAAATGCCTGCATGTACCTCTTTTTCAAATCTAATTACTACCTTTAGGACACCCCCGTGCCGCACGGCCACCAGCTGCAGCGTGTGCCACCCGCCACCCGCCTGCCTCGCTGACCCTGCCGCCGCCGACTGACCACGCCCCCTGCCGCCGAGCGGAGTGGTCTCCTGCGGTCGGGGCATCTATTGCTGTGTTCGCTGCTCTGTTGCCTTTTTAGGCTTTTCTGCCCCGTGTTTCTCCTGCTGTGTGCCCCTTTGCTGTAACTGTTATTGTATTTGTTGTTATTGTACTTCTCATCGCCTGTCCCCCTGTACTTGCTCCCCTCCGCTGCCCCGGTTTCCTCCCGCCCCGCTCCCCGCTTCCCGCCTCCGTTGATTTGCCACGCCCCCTTTTTCTTTCTGTGCCCTCCCCGCTCCCAGCTGCTCCGCCCTCCCTCGCACTTGGCCATATATGGCGACCGTGCGACGCAGGTGAGTGTGACCTAGCTTTAGGACACCCCCGCGCCGCACGGCCACCAGCTGCTGCGTGTGCCACCCGCCACCCGCCTGCCTCGCTGACCCTGCTGCCGCGACTGACCACGCCCCCTGCCGCCGAGCGGAGTAGTCTCCTGCGGTCGGGGCATCTATTGCTGTGTTCGCTGCTCTGTTGCCTTTTTAGGCTTTTCTGCCCCGTGTTTCTCCTGCTGTGTGCCCCTTTGCTGTAACTGTTATTGTATTTGTTGTTATTGTACTTCTCATCGCCTGTCCCCCTGTACTTGCTCCCCTCCGCTGCCCCGGTTTCCTCCCGCCCCGCTCCCCGCTTCCCGCCTCCGTTGATTTGCCACGCCCCCTTTTTCTTTCTGTGCCCTCCCCGCTCCCAGCTGCTCTGCCCTCCCTCGCACTTGGCCATATATGGCGACCGTGCGACGCAGGTGAGTGTGACCTAGCTTTAGGACACCCCCGCGCCGCACGGCCACCAGCTGCTGCGTGTGCCACCCGCCACCCGCCTGCCTCGCTGACCCTGCCGCCGCCGACTGACCACGCCCCCTGCCGCCGAGCGGAGTGGTCTCCTGCGGTCGGGGCATCTATTGCTGTGTTCGCTGCTCTGTTGCCTTTTTAGGCTTTTCTGCCCCGTGTTTCTCCTGCTGTGTGCCCCTTTGCTGTAACTGTTATTGTATTTGTTGTTATTGTACTTCTCATCGCCTGTCCCCCTGTACTTGCTTCCCTCCGCTGCCCCGGTTTCCTCCCGCCCCGCTTCCCGCCTCCGTTAATTTGCCACGCCCCCTTTTTAGGTCTCGCGACCTATCGATGCGCGCATGCGCATCGAGCGGAGCGAGAATTCAAGCGGCGAAAACATCATGAAACCACCAGCTTTTTGCTGGCGTTTTCATGGCGTTTTCTTGCCGTTCATGTGAACCACGTGAGCAACATGCACGCGCATTCACGGCCAGGGCTTCTCCTCCCCTAATTATTCATGGCCGGCCGCAGGCCGGCTGTACTTTCACTTTCCCGCTTCTCCTCCCCTAATCATTCATTCCCGGCCGCTCACAGCACATCAAAGGGCTTCGCCCAGCGTGCGCTCTGCATTCTCTCCCCAGCCAGCTTCCCCCATCCCTCGCACCCCCTCCTCCTTCAGGCCCCCACCATTTGCTGTTTGCAAACATCGCATGTCTTTTTCTGGGAGGCGATGGCTACCATTGTCTTTTTGTCATTTAGACAACCCATTCGTCCCCCTTTCCTACAACAGCCTCTTTTTACAGCTCTAACGGGTAGAGTAGATAAAACAATGGAGACGTAGAACAAAACGCTTCACACAGAACAGCGTTTGTACACGATTACTGTTACCTCTCAAGTAAATTGTACTCCCTTTTTCGGTCTCCGTAGGCTAAAATGTCATGTCGACCCTAGGAACTGCATATCACGCTCGACCTTCGAAGCGAGCACTTCACTGGTGAATCTTTCAAACTATGGCGCACTTTTTAAAGACTGGACATACGCACTGCTTAATACTGGAATCGCCGTAAAACATGATTAGAATTGACTCAATTTTTGGGACATATATCATATAATCATATAAACTCGCTCCTTTTTTTTTTTATAGGAAACCTGTGTTAAAATCGCAAATTCTATTTTACACAACGTTTTTGCAAGAGGAAATCTTTGCTGGTTACGGCATTTCACATTACAGAAAAATCCCACAGGTGGGTGTGCTGCGTGTAAGACTGTCGTGTATCTTGTGACCAACGAGACGTAGGGGAGAGACATGAGAACACTTCTCTTTGCGAAGACACATCACCATGCTGAATGTTTAACAGTAACCGACGCAGGTGGCATGTTATATAGATTTTCACGTGTGCGTGCCTACAAGTGACGCATGGTCTTCATGTCAAGCCTCACATGTGGCGTGTGCCTTCATTTCAAGTCTGACATGGGCTTTCTCTCATTACCACTGAAAGCGTTCAAACTACTGCGCAATTGTTTATTTATTAAGGCAGACATTAAAGCGTTTCTGTTTGTTCGTTTGGGTCACAAGTGCAAACTTTGTGTTTGCGGAATTTCTGTGTGGTCAGGTGTGTGTGCGGTCCTGTGCCTGTCAGTTTATCAGTTTGTGTGTACGCATGTGTGTCCCTATCTGCGGTGTTTTTTTTTTATTTATTTAACTTTTTATAGCCTGTGTTTGCGAATGAGCGGTATGCGCAGGTGTGTGTTGCACAGAGTACCGAAAGGCATGGAAAGTTTCTAAATACCAATAAATCATGTTAGCTAGTTTTCTGGCTAATCACCGCGCGCAAATAAAGCCACACATATTTTTATTAATCCATTACTGTGTCCTACAGAGAGGGGAGGGAGAGCTGGGGGAGGGGACGGATGGGAGGGGGAGAGAAAGAGAACAAGCATTGGCATTGCCAATAGGTCTCGCTTGTGGGACCTTATAAGTATTTAGTTTTGCAGCACAATATCCGATTATGCAACAAGGATATTGTGCTGCAAAACTAAATACTTATAAGGTCCCACAAATGCGAGACCTATTGGCAATGCCAATGCTTGTTCTTGCTGTGCCCTCCCCGCTCCCGCCTCCCAGCTGCTCCGCCCTCCCTCGCACTTCGCCATATATGGCGACCGTGCGGGAGCGCCGATTGTGCGCCGAAGGCGCGCCAAAGGTAAGCCCGTCTGCGCCCGTCCGCGCCTGGACCGCGCCCAGTGCCAGAACCCCTAGCCCCCGCAGACCCCAGCCCTCCCGCCGGACGTACGACGCCACCACCCTCAACGCACTCAACACCGGCTGACTCCCGGAATGTCACAGAGCCACCCCGAGAGGCACCCACGGACCCTTCAGCTGCCGCTCATGCGAGTTCACCTGCATCCGGACCTGCACTACACCCACACCCACCAAGACCAAGACAAGCAACAACAGCAGCCACCTGAAGTGCATCCTGCTCAACACCCGCTCCGTCCACAGACACGCCGTCGAGCTCTGGAACCTGCTCGACACCACTTCACCAGACGTCGCCTTCCTCACGGAAACCTGGATGAACGCCTCTTCAGCGCCCGACATCGCCATCGCCATCCCAGACGGTTACAAGATCATCCGGAGGGACCGCAGCAACCAGACCGGAGGAGGCATCGCCATCATCCACAGGAACATCATCCGCATCACGACCAACGCCGGCGACACCCTGACAACCACCGAACACCTGCACTTCCAGGTCCACATCAACCCCAAGACCACCCTCAGAGGCACCCTCATCTACAGACCCCCGGGACCACGCACACAATTCAGCAAAGACTTCGCCGACTTCATCAGCCCGCACGCCCTCCCCTCCGCCGACTACATCCTCCTCGGGGACCTCAACTTCCACCTGGAGAACAACAACGACCGCAACACCACCACCCTGCTGGACAACCTCGCTAACCTCGGACTCAAGCAGCTGGTGACCACCCCCACCCACTATGCCGGACACACACTCGACCCCGTCTTCTCATCCAGCAAGGACATCACCTTCAGCCACGCCACCGGACTCCACTGGACGGACTACAGCTGCGTCCACTTCAGCTTCAGAAGGACCACGATCCACCACCACCAACAACAAGCTGCACGCAGAAGCTGGAACAAGATCACAGCCGACCAGCTCGCGACTTCCCTGAGCAAGAACCCTCCCACCAGCACAACGAACCCCAGCCAAGCTGCCACCAACCTCACGAAGTGGATCAGCGACTGCGCTGACGACCTCGCCCCCCTGAGGACCCCGCCCAGCAGACCCGGCAGCAAGAAAGCCCCATGGTTCACCGAAGAACTCAAGAGCTCCAAGAAGAACTGCCGCGCCCTCGAGAGAACCTGTCGCAGAGACCCTACACCGGACAACATGACTGCCCTCAAGCTCGCCACCCGAAAACACCACCAACTCATCCGCGCAACCAAGAAAACCGCATTCAAGGAACGACTCGACATCAACACACACAACAGCAAGGAACTCTTCAACATCGTTAAAGAGCTCTCCAACCCCAACGCCGGAAACAACGACATCACCCCTTCGCAAGACCTCTGCAACTCCCTCGCCTCAACAAGATCGCGGACATACACAACAGCTTCAGCACCCAACCGACGCACGCCACGACCGAACCAGTGCCACCCACCACCTCCCTCCGCGCCTGGACCCAGATCAGCACCGAAGACACCATCCGCACAATGAACTCCATCCACTCCGGATCCCCGACCGACCCATGCCCTCACCACGTCTTCAACAAGGCCGATGCTGTCATCGCACCCCACCTGCGGAACATCATCAACACCTCCTTCGACACCGCTACCTTCCCGGAGAGCTGGAAGCACGCCGAACTCAGCGCTCTACTAAAGAAGCCATCAGCCGACCCCACCGACCTCAAGAACTACCGCCCCATCTCGCTACTCCCGTTCCCTGTAAAAGTCATCGAGAAGACCGTCAACAAGCAGCTGGCCGCCTTCCTCGAGACGAACGGATCCCTAGACCTCTCGCAGTCTGGCTTCCGGGCCAACCACAGTACCGAAACCGCCCTGATCGCAGCCACCGATGACATCCGAGCCCTGCTCGACAACGGAGAAACAGCGGCCCTCATCCTCCTGGACCTCTCCGCGGCCTTCGACACTGTCTGCCACCGTACCCTAGTACAGCGCCTCAGCAACGTCGGAATCAAGGAAAAGGCACTGGAGTGGATCATCTCCTTCCTCGCCGGAAGGACACAGAGAGTCCGCCTCCCCCCGTTCAGATCGAAGGCCACCGAAGTCATCTGCGGCGTTCCTCAAGGCTCCTCGCTCAGCCCAACACTCTTCAACGTCTACATGAGCCCCCTCGCAGCCATCGCACGCCAGCACAACCTCAACATCATCTCCTACGCCGACGACACCCAGCTGATCCTCTCCCTCACCAACGACCCCGCCACCGCCAGAGCCAACCTCCAAGAAGGGATGAAAGAGGTAGCCGAATGGATGAAGAACAGTCGCCTGAAACTGAACTCGGACAAGATGGAAGTCCTCATCCTGGGATCCTCACCCTCCGCCTGGGACGACTCCTGGTGGCCCCCCGCCCTAGGCAGCGCACCCAAACAAACAGACCACGCACGCAACCTAGGCTTCATTCTGGACTCCTCCCTCTCCATGACCAGACAAGTCAACGCCGTCTCCTCGTCGTGCTTCAACATCCTGCGCATGCTATGCAAGATCTTCCGGTGGATCCCCACCGAGACCAGGAAGACGGTCACCCCGGCCCTCGTCACCAGCCGTCTGGACTACGGCAACTCCCTCTACGCAGGAACCACCGCCAAACTCCAGAAGAGACTTCAGCGGATCCAGAACGCCTCAGCACGACTCATCCTGGACATCCCCTGTCGCAGCCACATCTCCTAACACCTGAGAGACCTGCACTGGCTCCCGGTCAACAAGAGAATCACCTTCCGTCTCCTCACCCACGCTCACAAAGCCCTACACAACCAAGGACCAGGATACCTCAACAGCCACCTCAACTTCTACGCTCCCAAACGCCAGCTTCGATCGACCACCCACGCCCTCGCCGCCGTCCCCCGAATCCGAAGAGCCACCACAGGGGGACGGTCCTTCTCCTACCTCGCCGCCAAGACTTGGAACTCCCTCCCGACCCACTTCCGCCTGACCCAGGACCACCTCGCCTTCAGGAAGCAGCTCAAGACCTGGCTGTTCGAGCAGTAGCGGACCCCCCTCCCCTAGCGCCTTGAGACCCTCTGGGCGCTATACAAATGCTCTGATTGATTGATTGAATTACATTAGGGATATGTTCTTTAATTAGGTTCAGTACTGTTCCGCCTCATATATTTCTGTTGCCTTGAACACGAGATTACTTTTAAAATGGGAGATGTGGCATCTCAAGGAGCACAAAGGCAGTTCAACCTTATTGAACTACCTACGAGCTGTCACTCTGCCACCTCATATCTGTGAACTAGCATCTTTCCTTTAAAATACCTTTGAAATATGTATGAGGACAGGTAAAATATGCAAGTATTCTACAAAATAAAACTAGGGTATATACCTGTAATCAACAATGAATATTAGTGTAAATGACACAAAGGTTTCATTACCCGAGGCAATGTTGGGACTTAAAGATTAAATAGACAAAAGTCAAGTACTCCTTTTACTTTTCAGTTTTTTAAAATTTTTACAGGCAGTGTATGAAAATGCAGCATAGGAAATCTTCTCAGATACCTGGACAATGAGGTCCTCCGCTCCATTCAGTCATTCACGGTGGCAAGGTTCTTTAGTATAGCAGATGGGGTTGGAAGTTAGCTAGTCCCGTGCTCACTACGCCACTGGAGTCAAGCTATCCTGGCTGATGACTGCTGATGAAACCGGTAAAAATTGTAAATTGATACTTGTATAGCGCACTGCTCACCCGCAAGGGTCTCAAGGCACTTGTACGAATACCGCTGTGGAACCCATCCTGGCTTTCCCTGTGAGGTGTCCACTCCTGGGCACCCTCAAGGTGGAGGCCAGGCATCCTTAGCGTTGTGGGTTCTGTTGTGGAGATTAAGCAAGCTATTGCCCAGAGTTGCAGAGTGGGACTCCATGATTGGAATAGGCACCGAGGCGAGAATTATCAGGTCCATGGAATTTTGAGCCCAAGACCCGCCGAGGCGGGGAATTGAACCCTGGTCCCGGGCTAGACCTCTGCATCAGGGTCTGCCGCTCTAACCATTGAGCCACACTTCTCCTAGGATGCTTGATTCCGGTCCAGAGAAGACATGGCTTGGCAGTTCGGGCTGGACTGTTCCCATGAGGCACAGGGTCAAGACTGATTTGCATATGGCCATGTCTGAACTGGGGTGGCGTGGTGAGCAAAATAACGATGGATTACACCCAGAACTGTGACTTGGGGTGAATGTTTTGCCAATGTGCAACATTCCGTCCATCTTGTGTGTTTTGTTGGAAGTTAGCAGCCTACTTCTGGTTTGGTTCAAACCACAGTCAAAATTTGTTTTCAGAACCTTTAATATGATAATCTCCACAAAGGACATAATGCACTGATGGGTGTCCTAAACTGTTAAATACTTAAATTGTTCCTAGTCTTGACCCAGCTAAGATTAATTTGTAGCCTGATTTCATTTTTTGATCTCAATCAGTTGATTTTTTTTTCACCTTGCTCAATACTATGCAATGTTTTGTTTTGACTGATTTACAAAATACCAGTGGGTAACTTTTGCATTTGTCTCAAGCATTTTAGCAAGCCACCATGCCTTCTTTTAAGGCCTTCTTTTAAGTGGAAGATGTTTGAAAAATACTATAAAGTAAATGTACATTAGAATGTGGGTTGACTACTTGTAGTTTTTGAGGCTGGGCACCAATCGCTTATCCAGTCATTAAAAAACGGGGGTCATGGTTACAGGTTTGGGTTGTCATACTGAGGGTTTTTATAAGTTGGAATTGTGGGAAAGCGACCGCATCTACAAAAGTAAATGGAAATGTAAATTGTTGTTTTTCCTGCTAGCTCTCTTATAGGAGTCTGAAAAGAGGCCATTATTCATCCAGGCATTTATAGTTACATATATGTGACAATCTCTTGCTCGAAGAGGAACAGAGAACTCGGCGAACAAATTGTAAACTTGCAGTTGGCTCAAGTAATATCAAGTGACAGCTACCACAGTCCTGGCGATACCTCAGCAAGTAAGAACGAGTAGTATTGATTTATGAACTAGGATGTGTACCTTGGCCACAGTATGCACACACTCAGCTTTTTTGTTTGCATGTTTATTCAGCTAAGAGGAGATTCAGTCTTTGAACTTTGTAGAACAAAAAACATGCCATCTCCTTATCTTGCACTCTAGGGTCCTTCTTTTGGGTCCTTGTTCTGTCCAACATTGATGGAAGTAGCAAGGTGTTAACAGTTTCCATATTCATAAGAACACCTTAGGTGCTGTTCTGTAGTCTGTCTGGTTGTGTGTTTTGTATGTCAGAAACATGACTAATCTCTCTGGTTCTATTTTCGGGCCTCTGGCTCCCTAGGAAGGCCATACTCTCCAGGTAGTTTGATTGGCCTATAAAGTCAGTCCCCTGCTCAAAACATCATGTGTGTTGCAAATATTGGCGGTTTCTGGTGAATCATGCATGTCTTAGGGTTATTGTATCCAGGTGGGTAGAGTTCCAAAATTTGCAAGCAGAAAAGTACTGTTCGAGGCATGTGAACTGTAGATCACATGCTGTGCATACTCCTGCCATCTAGTGTTGGGTCCGGATGTGTGCAAGTTGTTTTTCTTCGAAGAAGTCTTTCCAGTCACTAGGTAGGTGACTCCTACTTTCGGTGATAGTCCGCATGAGCATCGACTCCATTGTTATTTTCCACCATCTGGTTCAGAAGTGTATTGCTGCACTCCGGTTCAACCCGTTCTTCGGGTCCCCCCCAGTGTGCAATCCACTCTACTCATGATGGTATTGTTCTTGTGTGCCTATCCCACTTCTCTGTGTATCACATTGGTCGACAAAAACTTCTATTTCGATCGGAAAACTTGTGGAAGGCAGTCGGGCGTCACCGCGTCAGTCCACCTCGCAGTCGATGGAACGGACTCTATTCAAATTCTGTCCTCTGTGCCACACGAAGTACCTGCGCATCGACTCACACGAAGTGTGCAGCTTGTGCTTATCTCTGGAGCCCAATGTACAGAGCTGCGACACGTGTAAATCTTTCCGTTGGAAGAAAACACTCCGCGATCGTCGGGCTCGACGTCTTGAAATGCCAAGCCAAAACATTGAATCCACGCCGGACATCTAGGGAGAAGGTTCCTAGCAACAAATTTGTGACGAGCAAGGGGCCGAAGAAGAACAAGAAGAACCTGTATTTATTGCGGGATCTTATTCTGACATGGAAGAAGACGTGCCGCAAGGTCAATGTATCGTGAGTGCCGAATTCCCTTTGCCCCAAATATCTATTCAGCCCAAGCAAACCGCTCCGGTCCCACCTCAGCCTTCGGGCCACGGTCGGCATCAAGAAGATGTTTCCAACGCCCCGCCTTCCGACTCGGCACCGAACCATGCACCAAAGCCTTCCAGCTCGGGATCAAGTCGGCCAAAGTCTGGCACCGAACCAAAACCTTCGGGTTCGAAACCAAAAACCGATTCAGAGTCGAAACATTACCTCCTCGTCCTGTCTTCCTCGCCACAGTAATCACATTTGAGCCTCCGGCTCCACACAGAACTCCAAGTAAAATAAAAGAGCAGCGCTCTAGTCTCCCCTCCCTCCTCCAATATGGCCCCAGAGGCTTCATCCAATCCTATAAAAGGATACATATCAACCAGCCCTGTTCTTTTTTTTTTTTTTTTTTTCTGCACTTCTCCGAGTGCTGTATTTTCCCCTGCTGGTCAGGTGAGTGGGGCTGGGTTCCTGCTTTAGCAGTTCCCTGTGTCCTGTGGTATCTAGTTGGGGGATGTTAGTTTTGCTTTGTGTGCTGACTTCTGTGCGTTTTTATTGGTCATTACATGTGCTTCGTTTTTTTTTTTTATGTTTTGTCTCCCCCTTCTATTGCCTAATCTGCCTCGTGTCCTGCTTCAGCGGACTTGGTAGTTTTGTGTTCACGGCTGATTTGTTTTTCAGGGCGTCTTGTGTCCTGTTTGCCGTTTTTTTGCCTTTCCCGACCGCGCGTCCTGCTGAGCGGACGTTGCGCGGCCGGGTGCGGGATCTCTTGGAGCCGGAGGCTTCTTTGTGTTTTCCCTTACCTTCTGCCACGCACCGGCGTGGTTTCCTACCTCTTCGTGTGTCTGCATGGCTGGAAACGTCTTCGCGGGTTGACGCGCTGCGGTCTGTGCCTCATTTTTTTTCTCTAAAAAACATTTGGTTGCGCGCGGATCTTCCGGCTGCATTTCTAGCCTTCGGCTGGGTTCGAGGTGGGATTGGTTTGGTTGCTTGGCAACCTCGGGTCCTATTTTAACGGGCTGTTCAGTGGTTTGCCTGTGTTTGTGTTTTCTTTCACTTACATGGCTGGCTGTCATGGATCTTTCATCTGGTCTTGGGGCTCCTGATTCTTTGGACGTGGCTTCCAGTTCTGGGGTGCAAGTTCCTTCCATGGAGGTTTTGCAGCAGATGATAAATTCTGCTGTTTCTGCTGTTTTGCAGGGTCATGTTCCTGTCCCTCCTCCAAAAAAGGCGAGGGTTGATGGCGCTGCTGCTGATGCTGATTCGGAGAATGAGGAGGAGGTTGATGTCAGGGATCGCTTTGTGCAAGGTGCCGACCTGAAGGAGGTGCTGGGTCACATTCGCGAAAACTTGGTGTTCCCTGCTTCTGTGGTGCCTCTGGAGGACGATCTGTTTTCGCAATATCGTCGTCCTGAGCCTGATTCTTTGCCTCTCCATTCCTCTGTCTTGAAGGTCCTGGAGAATGAATGGAAGGATGTGGACAAAGGTTCCTTTCCTCGTTTCTTGAGTAAGAGGTACCCTCTTCAGGATTTTGCGGTGAACTACCCTGCCTCCGTGAAGGTTGACTCTTTGTTGGCGAGCATGTCTTCGCATGGGTACGTTGTATCGGAGGACTCTTCTCCTGCTGACCCGGTTGACCGCAAGGTGGATGGTGCTGTGAAGCGCACTTTTGCGGCTGCAATTTTTTCTATCAGGGCTGCGGCCTATTCATCTTACACTATCCAGTCCTTGCTCAAGGATTTTCAGTCTCTGTCGGAGTTGTTGGACCAGGGGGAGGATGTTTCTTCTACCCTGACGATGATGGAGCAGCAGGTTCGTCTGCTGTCGGATGTCTCCTTTGATTCACTGGGGGCTGCTGCTTCTGCGGCCGGATCCTCTGTGGCTGCGAGGCGTCAATTGTGGCTCCGTTCCTGGAAGGCTGATGCTGCACAGAAGTACTTGCTTATGAAAATCCCTTTTTCTGGGGTTAAACTTTTTGGTTCGTCTCTTGACGACATGGTGAAGAAGACGGCGGAGGACCGTAAACTGCTTGCTCCTGACCGTCCTGGCAGGTTCCGTGCCTTTGGTTCACAGCGGTCTTTTGGTACCTCGAAGAGGGGTCGGGCTGGTCAGCCCTTTCGTGGACGGGGCGTGGCCGGGGTGCTCCCTCCTTTGATAAGTCCCGGTTCTCCGGCGCTTCTGCCTCCTCCGCTCCTGCTTCCAAATCCTGACTGGGTCGCTCTTGGTGTAGGTCCGGTTGGGGGTCGACTCACTTACTTCCTGGACTCTTGGCGGGAGACTGTGTCGGACCAATGGGTGCTTCAGGTGATCTCGGAGGGTTTGCGCATTGGATTTGCCCGGACACCCCCAGACTGTTTCCGGGCCATTCCTTGTCCCAGAGATCCTGTGAAAAGGTTTGCGCTTTTGGACGGCATTGCTTCCCTGGTGGTCAAGAAGGCGATCATTCCTGTACCCCTCTATCAGTTGGGACGTGGGGTGTATTCGATACTTTTCCTGGTGTCCAAGCGCACCGGGGATCTTCGGCCTGTAATGGACCTGAAGTGGGTGAATACTTTCATCCCTCACCAACGGTTCAAGATGGTTTCCCTTCCTTTGATCCTTCCTCTGATATCTCAGGGGGATTTCCTTGCATCGATAGACCTGAAGGATGCTTACCTGCATGTTCCTCTTCATCCGGACTTTCAGAAGTTTTTCCGGTTTTGTGTACAGGGCCGTCATTACCAATTCCAGGTATTACCTTTTGGGCTCTGCTCGGCTCCCCGGATCTTTACTAAGATTCTGGCTCCTCTTATTGGACATTTGCATGGGGAGGGCATTAGTGTTTTTCCTTATCTGAACGACATTTTAATTTCTGCTTCTTCTCTTCCTAAGGCGGAGTTGCACGTCCAGAGAGTGTGCCATGTCCTGGCGCATCATGGGTTCCTCGTGAATGTGCCGAAGTCCTCCCTGGTTCCTGCTCAAGAATTGACTTTCATTGGGGCTCTGTTCAAGACTCGGTTGGGGATGGTGTTCCTGCCCCCTCCCCGCATTCTGTCCCTGATGTCTGCAGTCCGTGCCCTGTTGATGGGGTATTCTCATCCTGTGAGCCTGTGGCTAAGGGTTCAGGGTCTGATGTCGGCTTCCTTGTTGACGGTGCCGTGGGCTCGCCTCCACTTGTACCCGGTGGTGTCCCACATTTTGTCGCATTGGGACCCCTGTTCCCTCGATATGGGTGTTCTGGTTCCTATGTCGGAGGATGTACGGGTGGTCCTGTGTTGGTGGTTGGACGAGGGTCATCTGTCCAAGGGTCGCCCTTTTCTGATTGTTCCCTCCCGCGTGGTCACTACCGATGCCAGCCTGCTGTGGTGGGGTGCTACTCTGGGGGATTCGACGACTCAGGGGGTTTGGCCTCAGTCTGTATTGTCATGTTCCTCCAACTACAAGGAGTTGAAGGCCGTCCTTCTGGCTCTGTTGGACTTCTCGGATCTTGTTCAGGGTCACCACGTGCAGATCCGGACGGGCAATCAGGTTGTGATGTCTTATGTGAACCATCAAGGGGGGTGCAGGGTTCGCTCCCTCAGTTGCCTGGCTCGTCGGATTGGTTCTTGGGCGGAGGTGCATCTGGAGTCCCTGTCTGCCGTCTACCTGCCTGGTGCGGAGAACACTGTGGCGGATTGTTTGAGCCGGGTGTTTCCTTCCATGGGATCCTTGTCTCTCACGAGGTGGATGTTCAGGAGGTTGCAGGTGATATTTGGATGTCCGATTGTGGACCTGTTTGCCTCCCAGGAGAATGCCCAGATCCGTTGTTTTGGCACGATTATGCCTTGCCGGGATGCCTGGAGGGCGGACGCTCTTTCGTTCCTTTGGCCGAAGGGTCTGCTGTATGCATTTCCCCCTGTTCCCCTGCTTCCTGCTGTGTTACTGAAGATCAAGAGGGAGGGGTCATTGGTGCTTCTGGTTGCTCCTTGTTGGAAGCGTCGCCCTTGGTTTCCCCTTCTGGTGGATTTGGCTGTGTCTCCTGGGTGGGCCTTGCCGTTCTTGCCGTATCCTCTGATGGGTCCTCTTCTTCCTCTGCCTGTGTTCCGTTCCCTGGGTCTGCGGGCCTGGCTCTTGAGAGGGAGTCCTTGATGCGTGAGGGTTGTTCGGTGGCTGTGGCTGGGGTCATTCAGCAGTCCCGGAGGCCTTCTACGCTTAAATCTTACGCCAAGCATTGGGATCATTTTGCTTCTTGGTGTGTTGGTCGTGGGCTGTCGCTGGGTTCTTTGGATCCGGCCCGCATTCTGGACTTTCTGAACGATGGGTTTGTGTTGGGTTTGGCCATTTCGACCCTTCGAGCTCAATGGGCCGCCATTAGGGCATTTCATGTCCTGCCTTTGGTTTCCATTTCTCCGTTGGTTGCTCGACTTTTTAAGTCTCTTTCTTTCCAGCGCCCCCGTCCTATCATGTGTCCTCCTCCTTGGGACCTTTCTTTGGTTTTGTGTTCCTTGCAGTTGGCTCCTTTCGAACCTTTAGAGTCTGTGGACTTGAAGTTTTTGACTCTCAAGGTGGTGTTTCTTGTGGCGATTGCCTCTGCCAGACGTATGGGTGAGTTGGGTGCTTTCCTTCGTTCTGCCCCATTTTTGTTGGTTTTGGCGGACCGGGTGGTCTTGCGCCCTCATCCTACCTTTGTTCCTAAGGTGAATTCTTATTTTCACCGGTCTGCTGAGGTGGTTCTTCCAGTTCTTTGTCCTGATCCTTCCTCGGCTGAGGAGTCCCTTTTGCACCTCTTGGATGTTCGGCGTGCCTTGCTGATTTATTTATCTCGCACGTCTTCCTTTTGTAAAGTTGACAACTTGTTTGTGAATTTTGGGTTGTCACGTCAGGGTTTCAAACCCTCCCTCTCCACGATCAGTCGGTGGATTAAGGAGGCCATTCTGTTGGCTTATGCTTCGGTCTCTGTGGTTCCGACGCTTCCTGTTCAGGGTCGTTCCACCAGATCTGTTGCTGTGTCCTGGGCTTCTTTCAAAGGGGTGTCTATGGAGAATGTTTGCAGGGCTGCTACGTGGTCTTCTCCACATACCTTCATGTCCCATTACCGCCTCCAACTTGGGGGTGGGGGTTCTGTTTCATTTGCCTCTTCAGTTTTATCGGCTGGGGTACCTTGAGAGGTTGTCCTTTTTTTAGGGTTGTTGTGCCTCTGTTTATTAAAATATGTTTTCACTGCACTATTGGTGTGGTCTGTTTTCCTTAAATGAAGCTGATTGCTTTGGTATCGGCTCAAATGTGATTACTGTGGCGAGGAAGACAGGACGAGGAGGTAATGCCCCGGTTACTTACCGGTAATCTTCATTACTCCGAGTCCATGTCTTCCTCGCCACAGTATAGTTTCCCTTCCCTCCCGGCCCTGGTGGTGGCTTCATGTCTGCGGCTTGGTTTTTTCAGGCTGGGCTGGTTGATATGTATCCTTTTATAGGATTGGATGAAGCCTCTGGGGCCATATTGGAGGAGGGAGGGGAGACTAGAGCGCTGCTCTTTTATTTTACTTGGAGTTCTGTGTGGAGCCGGAGGCTCAAATGTGATTACTGTGGCGAGGAAGACATGGACTCTGAGTAATGAAGATTACCGGTAAGTAACCGGGGCATTTGACACCGAAACAGACTTCTGAACTTAAATCTTTGGTACCAAAAACACCGGACCTTAAAATTTCTGGTCCCAAACAGAAAAATACTCCTTTGCAGCAGCCAGACCCCGGTTTCGACGTCCCATCCCCGAAATCCGACACTAAACAAAAAGAACTCTATGTTGATCTTCAGACTGAACATCTTTCTGCCAAATTGCCTCAAAAACGTAAACCAGAGTCAGAGGACACTTGTGTTCCTTTGAAGATGAAGCACGTTGGCACTAACCCGTCTCCTCCTTCAACTCCCTCCCCTCAGTTACATCAGTTACTAATTACACCAACTAACTCTCCTCAACAACCTGATTATGAGGATGATGGGAATGGTGGGGATGATCCTTTAACAGCAGATCCCTGGAAGGACTATAACACTGACTCACCCATGGATAATGACCCAGACCTTTACCCCACAAAGCCTTCCCACCTGACGACATTGTAGGGTACATAGAATTACTATGTAGAGCTGCAGAGTATCATGGGATACAATTGCATAAAGATTATCTAGAAGAGGACTTCCTATTTGAAACCCTTAGAACCTCCCAAAGGTCCACTCAAACTCTTCCCATTCTTAAAGGCATGATGAGACATGCAGACGATCTATTTAAAGATCTTGTTCGGGCTCGCAGTCTCACCCCCTGGATAGACAAAGTACTAGCCTGAACAATCAGATCCAGCTTTTATTAAAGGGCAGTTACCACGGACTCTTTAGTAGTTTCTAATGCCCGCAAACAGGCCAATTCACAAACTTCAGAGGACGGACCCCCTCACCCCCCTACAGACAAAGGGCCCAAACTGATGGACACCTCCAATAAAAGGATAACCACCCAAGCAGCAAATCACTGTTGTATTGTCAACACACAGACACTTCTAGCCCGGTATGATCAGGCATACTGGGACGAGATGGAGCAATTGCTCCAGTTTCTATCAGATGAGTAAAAGGCTAAAGCTCGAGACCTAGTCCAAGAAGAAAAGCTCATCTCAAATTCATCAATTTGGTGTGCTTTAGCCCCCACTAATACTGCAGGTAGATAAATCAATACTAGCGTGCTATTAAGGAGGCATGCATGGTTAAGGATCTCTTGATTCAAACCTGAAATCCAGCAATCCGTTTTGAATACACCATTTGATAAAGAGCATCTCTTTGGACCTGTAGTAGATACGTCCTTAGAAAAGATGAAAAAGGATATGGAAGTAGCCAAATCTATACAGTCTCCTTCTAATCGTGGCTCCTTTCGTCACTCCTATCGTGGGGGGGGTCCAAAACAATCTCTTTAGACACTACTGCTACACCCTACAAGGGTAACAATCAATCCTCCTCCTCCTCCAGAGGCTTCTTTAGAGGAGGGTACAGCGGTAACAATGGAAAGGGTAGAGGTATAGGTTCTACAACACGTACCTCCCCCTCTCCTAGCAAACCGCGACTTGCCTACACTTTCCCCCGATCATTTAACACCTGTCGGGACGTCTTTTACAATTCCCTCCCATCTGGCAATCCAGAACTACAGACAAATGGGTGATCAGAATTACTCAACATGGGTATTGCCTGGAGGTTACCACCAATTCTCCAAACATTCTGCCACATTCTCACAAAATGTCACCAGAACATTTACATCTACTTCCCGGTACAACATCAAGGAACAGGTGTGTACTACCTGTACTTTCTCATCCCTAAAAAGGACTGCTTCCTCAGACCTATTCTAGACCTCAGAGAACTAAACCTCTAAATACTGTCAGAGCATTTTCACAAAGTAACACTTCAACAAGTGCACCCACTTTTACAACGGGTCTATTTTTTCAGTCTGCTCTAGATTTAAAAGATGCATATTTCCACATTCCAATTCATCCCGCTCACTGTAAATGCCTCAGATTCATGATAGCGGGTCATCATTGCCAATTCAAAGTACTTCTGTTTGGAGTTACCACTGCTCCCAGTGTATTTACCAAATTTCTGGTAGTAGTGGCATCACATCTAAGTAGACAACACATTCATGTCTTCCCATACCTGGACTACTGGCTCATCAAAGCCAGCAATTACCCAATGTGTCTCCAACACACTCAAACTACTATTCACTTACTTCACCAACTAGGGTTTACAGTAAATGCATTAAAGTCTCATATACAGCCTTCCAACACAGCACTTTACATGGGAGCCAAAATAGACGCTCAGAAAGCTCAAGCATCTCCCAATGCAGACATTATTCAGTCCATTCTCACTCAATTTCGAACTCTATTTTCAGCCCAACCAGTCATTACCCACAAAAGTATTCATGCAACTGCTAGGAATGATGGCTTCTTGCATTTTAATTGTTCCCCACGAAAGACTTCACATGCGTCCACTTCAAGAATGCTTGGCGAGCCAGTGGAACCAATTGCAGGGTCAGTTAATCGATCTAGTGTTGGTAGATGGCCACACCCATCTCTCTCTCTCTGCAGTGGTGGAACCCACAAAATGTATCCAAAGGGCGGCCCTTTCTCAACCCTGTTCCACAGACCGTGCTAACGGCAGACGCATTGCTCACTGGTTGCGGCGCTCACCTACAAACTCACTCCGTCCAAGGATTGTGGACTCTGGCCTCCTTATCAATCACCTGGAGCTACTAGCTGTGTTTCTAGCGCTCCAAGCCTTTCAACCTCACCTAACAGGCAAAACTGTCCTTGTCGCAAAGGCAACATGACAGCTATGTATTATATACAAAAACAGGGGGGCGGGAGGGGGACACACTCTCCAACTGTCTCGCCTAGCACAAGCCATTTGGAAATGGGCCATACATCAAAAAATATATCTCCTTGCAGAACATCTTCCAGGAGTAAATAATCAGATTGCAGACTTCAGCAGATAGAGGCAGCAAATCCATGAGTTGGAACTTCATCCCCAGGTTTTTCTTCCCAGCTTTCAGGAATGGGGATTTCCACACATAGACCTGTTCGCCACAGCTCAGAACGCAAAATGCCAAAGCTTTGCCTCCAGGTTCCGCTCTCCAAAGGCAATGCCCTATGGATGAACTGGTCAGGGATATTTGCTTACGCTTTTCTGCCTCTCTTCCACTCGTTCCGATGGTAGTTCGGAAGCTCAGACAAACATCCCTCAAACTGATTCTCATATCTCCCACATGGGCACGCAAACCTTGGTTCACCACCCTGTTGGAACTCTCAGTAGTTCCACATCAAAAGCTGCATCTCAATTCCAGTCTCCTCACTCAGAACCATGGAGAAATCAGGCATCCAAATCCTGTGCTGGAAAATTATGTTTTGTATATATTAACAGTATGGCTTATATATTGCTAGTGACAGAAGGATTTCAAAGGTATCCAGTTCCTCATAACTGTGTGCTCGCTAAGGTAATGAGAGGTTTTCAAAACCCTAGCTCCCAAAACTTGTGTCAAAATAATGATAATGCATCCTTGGAAAGAAAAACAGCAGGCGCAGTCTTATTAAACATAGATGTGCTGTGTGGAAATTAATCAGTGCTATTTATGGACTAGTATTGTGTCTGGCTCACAGTGGAGACTCTAGACTTTCCCACATTGTGCATACATTTGTGCTAAAGAGACAATAGCAGACTGTGGGCATCCAATGTGGGGAAAACCATTATGGCTGCAGTGGGGTTGTTAGATGGGAGAGCTTTTACACATGTTTTCTGCGGGGTTTTGCCCCTCCCGACCACATCGACACAAAATACTTATCCGATTTAACTTGTTGATGAAAGTTTAGGCAGTGATATGTGCTTTGGGTTGACGATGAACCCACATTTTGGTTACCCCACCCACCACCTTCTGGTGCTGCAAGCTTCCACACATTCCTCACTCTGCAAGCCTCCCTTCGGCTGTCCATACACCACTGCAAGCGGCCCGACATGTTCCAATTTGGGCTTGATATAACCTTACACATATTCAGGAATTCAGCTATAATTGAAAGACCCAGGATAATGTGCTGCATGGCTAAATGGATAAGGTCCCAAAGGCGAGACCTATTGGCTATGCCAATGGTTGTTTTAATTTGTTTCCCACTGAGCTCAGGTTCAAAGAAATTGAAGGGTGACGTTGTTTCTTTACACAAGAGGTGATACAGGTTTCAGAGTGTCTAGTTGTTTTCAATAATTTGTTGGATCTGTATTTCTTCACTTTTTTATATAAATGTATTTTTATTTGGTTTTACTGGTAAATAAACATTATTATTTTGTTGGGATCAGAAAAAGCATGAAAGCATAGTTTCATTGCTTTCCAGTAATGCTCTCAGTAACTAGTTTCACTGACAACAACATCCTGGATCCATCCCAATCCGGATTCAGACGAAACCACAGCACCGAGACCGCCCTTATCGCCGCCACAGACGACATCAGGCGCCAACGGCGAAACTTCTGCCCTCATCCTCCTGGACCTCTCAGCAGCCTTCGACACGGTATGCCACCGCACCCTAATGACACGCCTCCAAGAAGCCGGAATTCAAGATAAAGCCCTAGACTGGACCACATCATTCCTCTCCGGCAGAACCCAGAGCGTCCGCCTCCCTCCATTCCGCTCAGAAGCCACCGACATCATCTGCCGTGTCCCCCAGGGCTCCTCCCTGAGCCCGACGCTATTCAACATCTACATGGCCCCCCTCGAACAAGTGGCCCGCCGTCACGACCTCAACATTATCTCCTACGCCGAAGACACCCAGCTCATCCTCTCCCTCACCAAGGACCCCATCACCGCCAAATCCAATCTCCACGAGGGACTGAAGGCCGTCGCCGACTGGATGAGGAACAGCTGCCTGAAACTGAACTCCGACAAGATGGAAGTCCTCATCCTCGGACCTTCCCCCTCAGCCTGGGACGACTCCTGGTGGCCTACCACCCTAGGAACGGCACCAACCCCCACCGACCACGCTCGCAACCTGGGATTCATCCTCGACTCTTCCCTCTCCATGGCCAAACAAGTCAACGCAGTCTCCTCCTCCTGCTACAACACTCTCCGCAGGATCTACAAGTGGATCCCGACCGAAACCAGAAAAACTGTGACACAGGCCCTCGTCAGCATTAGACTGGACTACGGCAACGCACTCTACGCAGGAATCCCAGCCAAACACCTACGACGACTAAAACTCCTCCGCCCGACTCATCGTAAACGTCCCCCGCCGCAGCCACATCACCCCCCATCTGAGAGAGCTCCACTGGCTCCCCGTCAACAAGAGGATCACCTTCAAACTCCTCACCCACGCACACGAAGCACTCCACAACGCCGGACCAGCCTACCTGAACAGCAGACTCAACTTCTACACTCCCACCCGCTAGCTCCGCTCCACCAGCCTCTCTCTCGCCACCGTTCCCCGCATGCAACGAACTACCTCCGGCGGCAGATCCTTCTCCTACCTCACCGCCAAGATCTGGAACACCCTCCCTACCCACCTACCTGCGACAGACCCAAGACCTACTAGCCTTCAGAAGACTCCTCAAGACCTGGCTCTTCGAGCAGTAGCAGCCTCCCCCCCACCCCCCGCCAGCGCCTTGAAACCCTTACGAGTAAGTAGCGCGCTTTTCAAATTTGGTTGATTGATTGTACATTTAAGTTTTCTTATCATAATAGACGTATCCGGTTCATGGGGTGGACCGAGTTTCTAGCAGTGTTTTTAAAATCTCGGGGTCCTCGTGCAGCTCCGCATCCATTCTGCTCAACTCCAGTCTGGTTTCTTTTGCCAGCGCCCATTCAGCAACATCTTTAACTCAATATTCTAGCATAGGCGTTCAAGGGCCCAGTCAGTTAACTGCAATTCCTTTCTTTGCCAGTAACTGGGAAAACTGTACTAATTTTCTCTCTCTATTTGTTTTTGTTGAATTTATGGCATTCATGCCTAACAGACATGTATATGAGATTAGTTTGGCCATAATTCTCCTGTATAGTGTATATCCATCCACTACTTGTTTCCAGTAATCCGCAGTCCCCATACTATGTGACAGTATGTAACATGCTCTCTGCACTTAGGGCAGGAAGCTTCTCTTGTGGGATTAATTTTGAGGAGCATCACAGGGGTCATGTATGTCCTATGTGTAAAGTAATAAACGAAATCTAGTATTACCAGATGCTTTACGGAGAAATATGAGCGCTCCTTTCCATTGGTTGTCTGTGAATTGTATCCCAGTCAGCCTCCCAAGGAATTTTTATTTATTATGTTTTTGATGGTGTGTACCTAAAACAGTATTTTGTGTGGTAAATATGTTTAAGTTGTCATTTAATTGTACATTGCTTTAAAGTCTCTGGCATGGTTTATGTGCAATTAAAATTAAAAAAGTGCTCTTCCGTATTGTGTACCCTTACTCCTTCTCTGGGGAGTAATGCTTTTGAGAACTCGAAGCAGCTCACTAGTTTTCTATTAGATGGTCTTCCTTTAGACTTTTCCTCAGCTCCCAGTGTTCTTTAAGAGATCTAAGGGTGCAGAAAGGATGTGCTTTGTCTTTTAATGGTTATAATTGCACTTGGAGAATGGAGTAAAGTGTTAATAGTATGAGGGTCTGAAGCAGATGTATTGTAAGAGCCATCTAAGTGTAAGTGAAGATGTGCGTAGCAGGTTGGTGGGTACAAAGAAGCATCTATGCTGTGTTCCTCTTCCTCACACTCTTGGATGGATGCGTCCCTCTTTTAATAGACATGGCCATCAAGGTGTGCGCGCAGTGTTGCCTCTCAGCCAAGGCAGGTATGACACCGTGGGTACAATGAAGCATCTGTGCTGTGTTCCTCTTCCTCACACTCTTCATGGATGCAGCCTCTTTTAATAGACATGGCCATCAAGGTGCGCGCACCGTGCCACCGCTCAGCCAAGGCAGGTAGGACACCGTGGGTACAATGAAGCATCGGTGCTGTGTTCCTCTTCCTCACACTCTTCATGGATGCAGCCTCTTTTAATAAACATGGCCATCAAGGTGCGCGCGCAGTGCTGCCGCTCAGTCTTGGTAGCTAGGATACCGTGGGTACAATGAAGCATCTGTGCTGTGTTCCTCTTCCTCACACTCTTCATGGACGCAGCCTCTTTTAATAAACATGGCCATCAAGGTGCGCGCGCAGTGCTGCCGCTCAGCCAAGGCAGGTAGGACACTGCTTTCGGAGACCTGGATTCTGCTGTTGGCATGGGCTGGCACACTCATTGGGTCTGCTTTAGTCCAGGGAGTCCTAAGAGATTGATGTGCTCTTGAAATAGGTAAAATTATTATGTGCCATGTGTATAACCCATGATATATTCCCCATTGCCTATTCCCTCTCTTACCTCCTGTGAATACATCTGCCTTGATGTCCTCAGTGAAAACAAACCTGTATGTTCACTCCACATCATCTACCACCCACCTGGGGACAACCTCACCTTCTCCCAGCAACTCATGGACACAATCTCAACCAACTCAGGACGTCAAAACACTCAAATTTTCCTTGGCGATTACAATCTTCACTGGAATGATTGCAGTGACGCAGTGGTAAATAGCCTCAAAAATGTCCTTAACGCTTGTGACCTCACCCAAATTTGCAACAGTCCGACCCATGACAAAGGCTCTATCCTCGACCTAATCATCTCCAAAGAAGGCACTATTCAACTTGATTCAATCCAACCCTGTGACTGGTCAGATCACCATATTGTCACATTCTTCATCAATGAAAAAGTTAAACTTAACCCGGTCCAACCCTCCAAGCCCAAAGTTTGGAAAAGAGACCTGAAGAAACTCAATCCAAACTCTTTACCCCCCAACAGCTGCAATCTTCTACTTCCCCCTACTGGCGTTACTGACGTTCAATACTTAACTGACCACTATCTCAACGCTATGACCTAAATAATCAATGCAGCTGCACCGATGCAACTGAAAAGAGTCTCCACTAAGATCTCCAACCCATGGTACGACGGGAGTCTCAATGAAGATAGACGGGCCATGCGAATGGCAGAGCGCACCTGGAGATCTGCTCCCTCAGCACTGCACCTAAAAATTCTGAAGAAAAAGAGAAACGCCTACTTCAGGAAAATAAAACGCTCAAAATCAGATTTCTTCAGACTCCAGCTCGACCAAGCAAAAAAAGTCCAAGAAAACTGTTCGCGCTAATCCGATCACAATCCAAGGAACAACCCCAATCAGTCTGCACTATGGGCGATGCACCTTCCTGTGAAGACTTCTCTGCTTTCTTTAACCAAAAAACTGACAACATAAGGAGCGATCTCCTCATTGACCCAAGCCTTTACTCCAAACCCCACTGCATAACACCCACGGAATCAAAAAACAATGCGACATGGTCATCCTTTGGCACTTACTCTGAAGAAGAAATTGACAGACTACTCAGCACCTTGAAACCATCCAATCACCTCACTGACCCTCTTCCTGCTAACGCGGTAAAAGACTTCACCCCTTTGCTCCTCCCACTCTGGACTAAAATTATCAACAGCTCACTTCAACAAGGAACCATCCCTGACTCCCTCAAAGTTGGACAAGTCACACCTTTACTAAAGAAACCAACAGCCGACCCCACTGATCTAAACAATTATCGTCCTATTACCAACATTCCCACTCTCGCCAAACTGTTGGAAAAATGCGTTCAACTGCAATTGACAAAGCACATAGAACAGTTTGATCTCCTCAACCCTCATCAATCAGGCTTCCGAGCAGGGCACAGTACCGAAACTGCTATGACTCACATTATTGACAACGCCCTCCAAATTTTAGATCAAAACGATACCTGCCTCCTCATCCTTCTTGATCTCTCTTCAGCATTCGACACTGTTAAACATGAGAACTTACTCGATCTCTTAAACACAAGAATGGGTCTTTCTGGGACTGTTCTACAGTGGTTCACTTCCTTTCTACACAACCGGTCTCAGAAATTCAAGAGCAACAACTTGATGTCCTCTCCAGTACCTGTATCGTTGGGTGTCTCCCAAGGATCCTCCCTATCCCCTACTTTGTTCAACCTAGTTATGGAACCTCTCACCACCTTGCTACAAGCATCCAATGTACACTTTCACATGTACGCCGATGACACCCAACTATATCTCAAACTTCAATCCCCCAAAGACATTATGCTTCTGAACTCTACAATCAGAAGCACCCAATCCTGGCTTGCCGATAACCACCTCAAACTCAATGCTCTGAAAACTGAGTTCCTCCTGATCTCACCTCCCGCGAAAATCTCTACCACTCAAACTTGGCTTAAGCACCTAACTGCACTCAATGTCCAACCGACCATCGTGGATTCAGCAAAATCTTTAGGGATAACACTTGACGCCAATCTCAGCATGCAGCAGCATATCAGCAAGGCAACTAAGGGAGCGAACTTCCAAATAAATACCTTGAGGAAAATTAAACCCTTCCTTCCTGCCAAAGACTTCCAAACTGCAGTACAAGCACTAGTCATTCCTCTCATAGACTACGGCAGCATCGCCCTCTGCGGTCTCCTCCTAACTACAACTGCACCCCTAAGAGCTTTGCTAAACGCGGCAGCGAGACTCATCACTGGATCTAAAAAACACTCACATATTTCCCCTGACTTTAAATCCCTGAACTGGCTGCCTTTTGAAGCCAGAATACATCTGAAAATTGCCTGCATGACGCACAAGGCTGTACACCTGAACTCACCCGGCTACCTCAATCAGAAGCTGACTATTTCTGGCGGCTCCAGAACCACCAGAAGCACAAACTATCTTCTGCTGAAGCCTCGAAGATTCCGAAAGGAAAAAACTTACAAACGCTCCTTCTCAGGAATGGCGCCTAGGATCTGGAACTCACTCCCTCCTGAAACCAGGCTCATCTCCTCCACTCCTCTTTTTAAGAAAGAAGTAAAAGCTATCCTCATGGCTAAATACACTTGAACTACTACTTTGGACCTTTTAAGACCCTGCGTCGATCTGTACTACTTGTTTGATCTCTTTGCCCATTTGTATTACTTGTATTATCGACTTACCTGATTGTCCATGCTCCCTCTTATTTGCACTATTTGTATTAATGACTTACCTACCTAACTATGCTCCCTCGTGTACCTACCCTACCACTCACTTATTACCTACAATTACGTTATGCCCAAATGTTTGATCTCTTTGCTTATTTGTATTACTTGTATTATCGACTTACCTGATTGTCCATGCTCCCTCTTATTTGTACTATTTGTATTACACCCTGACTTACCGACCTAACTATGCTCCCTCGTGTACCTACCCTACCACTCACTTATTACCTACAATTACGTTATGCCCGAATGCCTGTAGGCTCTCTCCTGTTCTTACCCCTTGCCTTTGTAAAGCGCTCCGATATCTGCAAAGATCTTGTTCGCGCTATATAAAACTTTCAAAATAAATAAAATAAAGTGCTGAACCGTGGCCACCCTTTCAGGTTTCCAAGAGTGCTAGAATTTGACCGCATCTTCTGCATTGGACACTTCCAGGGGTGGGGCTCGTTTCGTAGTCCCCACAGCTGAGATTGGCCGTTCAGTGGCCGGTGGTCAAAATAGGCTACCTCCGCTTCCAGGCCCATATATTCGGTGTAGTCTTTTGGGCCGAGTGCGTGCTTTAGTGCATTTCCATTCATTGACCTGGAAGTTGTAGAATAGTTCTGTGAAACCTGACTCTATGGAACCTGACTCTATTCATTTTCTTAATTTTAACAGAGCGTCCTGTGGCTGACAACGAACGGATGTTTGATTTTTTGCAAAACTTGGGTGCCCAAAGAAATGAAATCCGCTTTTTTCTTCGCCATGAGCGGCCACCATCGAGGGAATCTGGTAAGTGTAAAAGAATAAGGATTAAATGTCAAGCGGTAATAGTTGTTTGTCCCTTGAATGGCTGCGTGATGTTATTATGTGTGTTTGTATAGCGCGCTGTCCCCCGCGAGGGTATCCTCGCGCTGGGCTGGTGTGCTCGTGGGCCTAACCCTACTTGTGGTAAGCCAGCGAATTGAAACAAAACCCCCAGCTTCATGCCTTTGTCTTCCGGCTGAGGCTGCGGGTGCCCTTTCCACTGCAGCCTCTCTGTAGGAGGCAAAGAACGGAGGTAAAATAGCGTGGCAAGAGTGGCGCTGCAACAATTTCAGTGCCCTACATTCTTCACAAGTGTCCATCCCGGATACAGCTGTATAGAGCCAATGTGGATCATGCATTTGCAAAGCCACTAGGTCTTGCTGTATGGCTTAGCCAATGCTTTTTGTAGATGACGTTCTGCAGTACAAAACCCAACACGTGCGTCATGTTCTTCCCAAGAATAATCAAATAAGGGGTCTGCTTTTTTCAAACACACGATAAAAAGCATGCATTTGTATTCGCGCATTGCACCTCGATGCTTCTTCAGAAAGCAATTTAAGTCACTAGGAGCTGTGAAATGCAAGGAACCACCCACAAGAAGTGAGCCTTTATAGAGACATCTCAGCAGGGAGAGGGAAGCCACCTCATCACTGTAATGTATGCAGTGAGAGAAAACATTGTACATAAACGGTGCCCAGGCCTTCTATTCTGCTGGGCATCTCCCTGGTGGGGCGAGGGCCCTTATATTGCTTTCGACAGCCCAGGGCTACCTCCCCTGGTGCTTCTGTCCTTTCCCCAGCTCCCTGAGATTAGTTGCAGAGGGCACAGTGAGAATTCAAGAGATATATGGTTGAGGTGGGGGAGAGAGAGAAAGCGAGCAGAGAAGGGGAGGATGGATGGATGGATGGAACCAGTGGATGGAAGGATGGGTGGATTCAGTGATGGAAGGGATGGATGAGAGCGATGGATGGGATGGATGGATGGATGGAGCGGTGGGTGGATGGAGCGATGGGTGGATGGATGGATGGAGCGAGCGGTGGGTGGGTTGATGGATGGATGGAGCGGTGGGTGGGTGGATGGAGCGGTGGGTGGATGGATGGATGGAGCGGTGGGTGGATGGAGCGGTGGGTGGATGGAGCGGTGGGTGGATGGGTGGAGCGGTGGGTGGATGGGTGGAGCGGTGGGTGGATGGATGGAGCGGTGGATGGATGGAGCGGTGGATGAATGGAGCGGTGGGTGGATGAATGGAGCGGTGGGTGGATGAATGGAGCGGTGGGTGGATGGATGGATGGAGCGGTGGATGGATGGATGGATGGATGGATGGAGCGGTGGGTGGGTGGATGGATGGATGGAGCGGTCGGTGGGTGGGTGGAGGGAGGGATGGATGGATGCGAGGGAGGGAGGGATGGATGCGAGGGAGGGATGGATGGATGGATGCGAGGGAGGGATGGATGCGAGGGAGGGATGGATGCGAGGGAGGGAGGGATGGATGCGAGGGAGGGAGGGATGGATGCGAGGGAGGGAGGGATGGATGCGAGGGAGGGAGGGATGGATGCGAGGGAGGGAGGGATGGATGCGAGGGAGGGAGGGATGGATGCGAGGGAGGGATGGATGTGAGGGAGGGATGGATGGATGGAGGCATGGATGCGAGGGATGGATGGATGGATGCGAGGGAGGGATGGATGGATGCGAGGGAGGGAGGGATGGATGCGAGGGAGGGATGGATGGATGGATGCGAGGGAGGGATGGATGCGAGGGAGGGATGGATGCGAGGGAGGGATGGATGCGAGGGAGGGAGGGATGGATGCGAGGGAGGGAGGGATGGATGCGAGGGAGGGAGGGATGGATGCGAGGGAGGGAGGGATGGATGCGAGGGAGGGAGGGATGGATGCGAGGGAGGGATGGATGTGAGGGAGGGATGGATGGATGGAGGCATGGATGCGAGGGATGGATGGATGGATGCGAGGGAGGGATGGATGGATGGGAGGGATGGATGCGAGGGAGGGATGGATGCGAGGGAGGGATGGATGGATGGATGCGATGGATGGATGGCTGGATGCGAGGGATGGATGGATGGATGGCTGGATGCGAGGGATGGATGGATGGCTGGATGCGAGGGGTGGATGGATGGCTGTATGCGAGGGATGGATGGATGGATGAATGGAGCGGTGGGTGGATGGATGGATGGATGGAGCGGTGGATGGATGGATGGATGTGAGGGATGGATGGATGGATGCGAGGGATGGATGGATGGATGGATGGATGGATGGATGGATGCGAGGGATGGATGGATGGATGGATGGATGGATGCGAGGGATGGATGGATGGATGGATGCGAGGGATGGATGGATGGATGGATGGATGGAGCGGTGGGTGGGTGGGTGGGTGGATGGAAGCGGTGCATGGATGGATGGAAGCGGTGCATGGATGGATGGAAGCGGTGCATGGATGGATGGAAGCGGTGCATGGATGGATGGAAGCGGTGCATGGATGGATGGAAGCGGTGCATGGATGGATGGAAGCGGTGCATGGATGGATGGAAGCGGTGCATGGATGGATGGAAGCGGTGCATGGATGGATGGATGGATGGAAGCGGTGCATGGATGGATGGAAGCGGTGCATGGATGGATGGAAGCGGTGCATGGATGGATGGAAGCGGTGCATGGATGGATGGAAGCGGTGCATGGATGGATGGAAGCGGTGCATGGATGGATGGAAGCGGTGCATGGATGGATGGAAGCGGTGCATGGATGGATGGAAGCGGTGCATGGATGGATGGAAGCGGTGCATGGATGGATGGAAGCGGTGGATGGATGGATGGAAGCGGTGGATGGATGGATGGAAGCGGTGGATGGATGGATGGAAGCGGTGCATGGATGGATGGAAGCGGTGCATGGATGGATGGAAGCGGTGCATGGATGGATGGAAGCGGTGCATGGATGGATGGAAGCGGTGCATGGATGGATGGAAGCGGTGCATGGATGGATGGAAGCGGTGCATGGATGGATGGATGGATGGATGGAAGCGGTGCATGGATGGATGGATGGGAGCGGTGGATGGATGGATGGATGGGAGCGGTGGATGGATGGATGGATGGAGCGGTGGGTGGATGGATGGAGCGGTGGGTGGATGGATGGAGCGGTGGGTGGATGGATGGATGGAGCGGTGGGTGGATGGATGGATGGAGCGGTGGGTGGATGGATGGAGCGGTGGGTGGATGGATGGAGCGGTGGATGGATGGAGCGGTGGATGGATGGATGCATGGATGGATGGAGCGGTGGATGGATGGAGCGGTACAGCGGTGGATGAATGGATGGAGCGGTGGGTGGATAGAGCAGTGGATGGATGGATGGATGGATGGAGCGGTGGGTGGGTGGATGGAGCGGTGGGTGAGTGGGTGGATGGAGCGGTGGGTGAGTGGGTGGATGGAGCGGTGGGTGGGTGGATGGATGGAGCGGTGGGTGGGTGGATGGATGGAGCGGTGGGTGGATGGAGCGGTGGGTGGATGGATGGATGGATGGATGGATGGATGGATGGAGCGGTGGGTGGGTGGGTGGATGGAGCGGTGGGTGGATGGATGGATGGATGGAGCGGTGGGTGGGTGGGTGGGTGGATGGAGGGGTGGATGGATGGATGCGAGGGAGGGAGGGATGGATGTGAGGGAGGGAGGGATGGATGGGAGGGAGGGATGGATGCGAGGGAGGGATGGATGCGAGGGAGGGATGGATGCGAGGGAGGGATGGATGGAGGCATGGATGCGAGGGATGGATGGATGGGAGGGATGGATGGATGGATGGATGGATGGGAGGGATGGATGGATGGGAGGGATGGATGGGAGTGATGGATGGATTGGATGGATGGATGGAGGGATGGATGGATGGATGGATGGATGGATGCGAGGGATGGATGGATGGCTGGATGGATGGATGGATGCGATGGATGGATGGATGTGAGGGATGGATGGAAGCGGTGGATGGATGGAAGCGGTGGATGGATGGAAGCGGTGGATGGATGGAAGCGGTGGATGTATGGAAGCGGTCGATGTATGGAAGCGGTGGATGTATGGAAGCGGATGGATGGATGGAAGCGGATGGATGGATGGATGGAAGCGGTGGATGGATGGATGGAAGCGGTGGATGGATGGATGGAAGCGGTGCATGGATGGATGGAAGCGGTGCATGGATGGATGGAAGCGGTGCATGGATGGATGGAAGCGGTGCATGGATGGATGGATGGAAGCGGTGCATGGATGGATGGATGGAAGCGGTGCATGGATGGATGGATGGAAGCGGTGCATGGATGGATGGAAGCGGTGCATGGATGGATGGAAGCGGTGCATGGATGGATGGAAGCGGTGCATGGATGGATGGATGGATGGAAGCGGTGCATGGATGGATGGATGGAAGCGGTGCATGGATGGATGGATGGATGGAAGCGATGGATGGAAGCGGTGGATGGATGGAAGCGATGGATGGAAGCGGTGGATGGATGGATGGAAGCGGTGGATGGATGGAAGCGGTGCATGGATGGATGGAAGCGGTGCATGGATGGATGGAAGCGGTGCATGGATGGATGGAAGCGGTGCATGGATGGATGGAAGCGGTGCATGGATGGATGGAAGCGGTGCATGGATGGATGGAAGCGGTGCATGGATGGAAGCGGTGCATGGATGGAAGCGGTGCATGGATGGATGGATGGATGGAAGCGGTGCATGGATGGATGGATGGATGGATGGAAGCGGTGCATGGATGGATGGATGGAAGCGGTGCATGGATGGATGGATGGAAGCGGTGCATGGATGGATGGATGGATGGAAGCGGTGCATGGATGGATGGATGGATAGAAGCGGTGCATGGATGGATGGATGGATAGAAGCGGTGCATGGATGGATGGATGGATGGATGGAAGCGATGGATGAAAGCGGTGGATGGATGCGGTGGGTGGATGGATGGAGCGGTGGGTGGGTGGATGGATGGAGCGGTGGGTGGGTGGATGGATGGAGCGGTGGGTGGATGGATGGAGCGGTGGATGGATGGATGGAGCGGTGGGTGGATGGATGGAGCGGTGGGTGGATGGATGGAGCGGTGGGTGGATGGATGGAGCGGTGGGTGGATGGATGGAGCGGTGGGTGGATGGATGGAGCGGTGGGTGGATGGATGGAGCGGTGGGTGGATGGATGGAGCGGTGGGTGGATGGATGGAGCGGTGGGTGGATGGATGGAGCGGTGGATGGATGGATGGAGCGGTGGATGGATGAAGCGGTGGATGGATGAAGCGGTGGATGGATGAAGCGGTGGATGGATGAAGCGGTGGATGGATGGATGCATGGATGGATGGAGCGGTGGATGGATGGAGCGGTGGATGGATGGAGCGGTGGATGGATGGAGCGGTGGATGGATGGAGCGGTGGATGGAGCGGTGGGTGGGTGGATGGAGCGATGGATGGAGCGGTGGGTGGGTGGATGGAGCGGTGGGTGGGTGGGTGGATGGATGGAGCGGTGGGTGGATGGATGGAGCGGTGACTGGATGGAGTGATGGATGGATGGAGCGAGCGGTGGGTGGATGGATGGATGGATGGATGGAGCGGTGGGTGGGTGGATGGAGCGGTGGGTGGGTGGGTGGGTGGATGGATGGATGGAGCGGTGGGTGGATGGAGCGGTGGGTGGATGGAGCGGTGGGTGGATGGAGCGGTGGGTGGATGGAGCGGTGGGTGGATGGAGCGGTGGGTGGAGCGGTGGGTGGGTGGAGCGAGCGGTGGGTGGGTGGAGCGAGCGGTGGGTGGGTGGAGCGAGCGGTGGGTGGGTGGAGCGAGCGGTGGGTGGGTGGAGCGAGCGGTGGGTGGGTGGAGCGAGCGGTGGGTGGGTGGAGCGAGCGGTGGGTGGGTGGATGGAGCGGTGGGTGGATGGATGGAGCGGTGGATGGATGGATGGAGCGGTGGATGGATGGATGGAGCGGTGGATGGATGGAGCGGTGGATGGATGGAGCGGTGGGTGGGTGGATGGATGGAGCGGTGGATGAATGGATGGATGGAGTGGTGGGTGGGTGGGTGGATGAATGGATGGATGGAGTGGTGGGTGGATAGATGGATGGATGGATGGAGCGGTGGGTAGGTGGATGGATGGAGCGGTGGGTGGATGGATGGATGGAGCGGTGGGTGGGTGGATGGATGGAGCGGTGGTGGGTGGATGGATGGAGGGGTGGGTGGGTGGAGGGAGGGGTGGGTGGGTGGAGGGAGGGATGGGTGGGTGGAGGGAGGGATGGGTGGGTGGAGGGAGGGATGGATGCGAGGGAGGGATGGATGGATGGATGCGAGGGATGGATGGATGGATGCGAGGGAGGGATGGATGCGAGGGAGGGATGGATGCGAGGGAGGGAGGGATGGATGCGAGGGAGGGAGGGATGGATGCGAGGGAGGGATGGATGCGAGGGAGGGATGGATGCGAGGGAGGGAGGGATGGATGCGAGGGAGGGAGGGATGGATGCGAGGGAGGGAGGGATGGATGCGAGGGAGGGATGGATGGAGGCATGGATGCGAGGGAGGGATGGAGGCATGGATGCGAGGGAGGGATGGATGGGAGGCAGGGATGGATGGATGGATGGGAGGGATGGTTGGGAGGGATGGATGGATGGATGCGAGGGATGGATGGATGGATGGATGGATGCGAGGGATGGATGGATGGATGGATGGATGCGAGGGATGGATGGATGGCTGGATGCGAGGGATGGATGGATGGCTGGATGCGAGGGATGGACGGATGGCTGGATGCGAGGGATGGACGGATGGATGGATGCGAGGGATGGATGGATGCGAGGGATGGATGGATGCGAGGGATGGCTGCGAGGGATGGATGGATGTGAGGGATGGATGGATGCGAGGGATGGATGGATGCGAGGGATGGATGGATGCGAGGGATGGATGGAGCGGTGGATGGATGGATGGATGGATGGAAGCGGTGGATGGATGGATGGATGGATGGAAGCGGTGGATGGATGGATGGATGGATGGATGGAAGCGGTGGATGGATGGATGGATGGAAGCGGTGCATGGATGGATGGATGGATGGATGCGAGGGAGGGAGGGATGGATGCGAGGGAGGGATGGATGCGAGGCAGGGAGGGATGGATGCGAGGCAGGGAGGGATGGATGCGAGGCAGGGAGGGATGGATGCGAGGCAGGGAGGGATGGATGGATGCGAGGGAGGGATGGATGCGAGGGATGGATGGATGGATGTGAGGGATGGATGGATGGATGTGAGGGATGGATGGATGGATGTGAGGGATGGATGTATGGATGGATGTGAGGGATGGATGGATGTGAGGCATGGATGCGAGGGATGGATGGATGGATGCGAGGGATGGGTGGAGCGGTGGATGGATGGATGGATGGATGGAGCTGTGGATGGATGGAGCGGTGGATGGATGGATGGAGCGGTGGAAGGGATGGATGGATGGAAGCGGATGGATGGATGGAAGCGGTGCATGGATGGATGCGAGGGAGGGATGGATGCGAGGGAGGGATGGTTGCGAGGGAGGGATGGATGCGAGGGAGGGAGGGATGGATGCGAGGGAGGGAGGGAGGGATGGATGCGAGGGAGGGAGGGAGGGATGGATGCGAGGGAGGGAGGGATGGATGGGAGGGAGGGATGGATGCGAGGGAGGGATGGATGCGAGGGAGGGAGGGAGGGATGGATGCGAGGGAGGGAGGGATGGATGCGAGGGAGGGAGGGATGGATGCGAGGGAGGGAGGGAGGGAGGGATGCGAGGGAGGGAGGGATGCGAGGGAGGGAGGGATGGGAGGGAGGGATGCGAGGGAGGGAGGGATGGATGGATGGGAGGGAGGGAGGGATGGATGGGAGGGAGGGATGGATGCGAGGGATGGATGGATGGATGGAGGCATGGATGCGAGGGAGGGATGGATGGATGGGAGGGAGGGATGGATGGATGCGAGGGAGGGATGGATAGGAGGGATGGATGGATGGATGGATGCGAGGGATGGATGGATGGATGCGAGGGATGGATGGATGGATGCGAGGGAGGGAGGGATGGATGGATGCGAGGGATGGCTGGATGCGAGGGATGGATGGATGTGAGGGATGGATGGATGTGAGGGATGGATGGATGTGATGGATGTGATGGATGTGATGGATGTGATGGATGTGATGGATGTGATGGATGGATGTGATGGATGGATGGATGCGAGGGATGGATGGATGCGAGGGATGGATGGAGCGGTGGATGGATGGATGGATGGAGCGGTGGAAGGGATGGATGGATGGATGGATGGAAGCGGTGGAAGGGATGGATGGATGGAAGCGGTGCATGGATGGATGGAAGCGGTGCATGGATGGATGGAAGCGGTGCATGGATGGATGGAAGCGGTGCATGGATGGATGGAAGCGGTGCATGGATGGATGGAAGCGGTGCATGGATGGATGGAAGCGGTGCATGGATGGATGGAAGCGGTGCATGGATGGATGGAAGCGGTGCATGGATGGATGGATGGATGGAAGCGGTGCATGGATGGATGGATGGATGGAAGCGGTGCATGGATGGATGGATGGAAGCGGTGCATGGATGGATGGAAGCGGTGCATGGATGGATGGATGCGGTGCATGGATGGATGCGGTGCATGGATGGATGGATGGAAGCGGTGCATGGATGGATGGATGGAAGCGGTGCATGGATGGATGGATGGAAGCGGTGCATGGATGGATGGATGGATGGAAGCGGTGCATGGATGGATGGAAGCGGTGCATGGATGGATGGATGGAAGCGGTGCATGGATGGATGGATGCGAGGGAGGGAGGGATGGATGCGAGGGAGGGAGGGAGGGATGGATGGGAGGGAGGGATGCGAGGGAGGGAGGGATGCGAGGGAGGGAGGGAGGGATGGATGGGAGGGAGGGATGGATGGGAGGGAGGGATGGATGGGAGGGAGGGATGGATGCGAGGGATGGATGGATGGATGGAGGCATGGATGCGAGGGAGGGATGGATGGATGGGAGGGATGGATGGATGCGAGGGAGGGATGGATAGGATGGATGGATGCGAGGGATGGATGGATGGATGGATGCGAGGGATGGATGGATGGATGCGAGGGATGGATGGATGGATGCGAGGGAGGGAGGGATGGATGGATGGATGGGTGCGAGGGAGGGATGGATGGATGGATGCGAGGGATGCGAGGGATGGCTGGATGCGAGGGATGGATGGATGCGAGGGATGGATGGATGCGAGGGATGCGAGGGATGGCTGGATGCGAGGGATGGCTGGATGCGAGGGATGGATGGATGCGAGGGATGGATGGATGTGATGGATGTGATGGATGTGATGGATGGATGTGATGGATGGATGGATGCGAGGGATGGATGGATGCGAGGGATGGATGGAGCGGTGGATGGATGGATGGATGGAGCGGTGGAAGGGATGGATGGATGGAAGCGGTGGAAGGGATGGATGGATGGAAGCGGTGCATGGATGGATGGAAGCGGTGCATGGATGGATGGAAGCGGTGCATGGATGGATGGAAGCGGTGCATGGATGGATGGAAGCGGTGCATGGATGGATGGAAGCGGTGCATGGATGGATGGAAGCGGTGCATGGATGGATGGAAGCGGTGCATGGATGGATGGATGGATGGATGGAAGCGGTGCATGGATGGATGGAAGCGGTGCATGGATGGATGGAAGCGGTGCATGGATGGATGGATGGATGGATGGATGGATGGAAGCGGTGCATGGATGGATGGATGGATGGAAGCGGTGCATGGATGGATGGATGGATGGAAGCGGTGCATGGATGGATGGATGGATGGAAGCGGTGCATGGATGGATGGATGGATGGAAGCGGTGCATGGATGGATGGAAGCGGTGCATGGATGGATGGATGCGGTGCATGGATGGATGCGGTGCATGGATGGATGGATGGAAGCGGTGCATGGATGGATGGATGGAAGCGGTGCATGGATGGATGGATGGATGGATGGAAGCGGTGCATGGATGGATGGATGGATGGAAGCGGTGCATGGATGGATGGAAGTGGTGCATGGATGGATGGAAGCGGTGCATGGATGGATGGAAGCGGTGGATGGATGGATGGATGGAAGCGGTGCATGGATGAATGGAAGCGGTGCATGGATGGATGGATGGAAGCGGTGCATGGATGGATGGATGGAAGCGGTGCATGGATGGATGGATGGAAGCGGTGCATGGATGGATGGAAGCGGTGGATGGATGGATGGAAGCGAAGCATGGATGGATGGAAGCGAAGCATGGATGGATGGAAGCGGTGGATGGATGGAAGCGGTGCATGGATGGATGGATGGAAGCGGTGGATGGATGGAAGCGGTGGATGGATGGAAGCGGTGGATGGATGTAAGCGGTGCATGGATGGATGTAAGCGGTGCATGGATGGATGGATGGATGGAAGCGGTGCATGGATGGATGGATGGAAGCGGTGCATGGATGGATGGAAGCGGTGCATGGATGGATGGATGGAAGCGGTGCATGGATGGATGGATGGATGGAAGCGGTGCATGGATGGATGGATGGATGGAAGCGGTGCATGGATGGATGGATGGAAGCGGTGCATGGATGGATGGAAGCGGTGCATGGATGGATGGATGGATGGATGGATGGAAGCGGTGGATGGATGGATGGATGGAAGCGGTGGATGGATGAATGTATGGAAGCGGTGCATGGATGGATGGATGGATGGATGGAAGCGGTGCATGGATGGATGGAAGCGGTGCATGGATGGATGGAAGCGGTGCATGGATGGATGGAAGCGGTGGATGGATGGATGGATGGAAGCGGTGCATGGATGGATGGATGGAAGCGGTGGATGGAAGCGGTGCATGGATGGAAGCGGTGCATGGATGGATGGAAGCGGTGCATGGATGGATGGATGGATGGATGGAAGCGGTGGATGGATGGATGGATGGAAGCGGTGCATGGAACCTGCTACCAGCGCATTTAGCTGCCGCGCTTTTTACTTGCTATTACTCGCTATAATTTTAAGTGTATCTGTATCTGTATTTTAGATCCCGCGGCGCTTTAACGCTCACCTTGTCAGCGCTCACCCTCTTGGTCAGAATCTCCCTTTACCATTCTTCATTCTGTCGGCATCCGTAGGCCGGGGAATCTTGTGAGGCATACCGGCACATAATTGCTCACTTCCTCGCATTCGGCGGGGTTTAGACAGACTTAGTCGGGTCCGCCATCTTAGGTTGGGTAGTGAGGCGAGGCACTCCGCGGCCATCTTGCGTAAGGCAAGAGGCTAGTAGGCGGTCCTCCGCACTCTGGGGTGCTACTAAAAGATCCTTGAGGCAAGGTCAGTTAGAACCTGCTACCAGCGCATTTAGCTGCCGCGCTTTTTACTTGCTATTACTCGCTATAATTTTAAGTGTATCTGTATCTGTATTTTAGATCCCGCGGCGCTTTAACGCTCACCTTGTCAGCGCTCACCCTCTTGGTCAGAATCTCCCTTTACCATTCTTCATTCTGTCGGCGTCCGTAGGCCGGGGAATCTTGTGAGGCATACCGGCACATAATTGCTCACTTCCTCGCATTCGGCGGGGTTTAGACAGACTTAGTCGGGTCCGCCATCTTGGGTTGGGTAGTGAGGCGAGGCACTCCGCGGCCATCTTGCGTAAGGCAAGAGGCTAGTAGGCGGTCCTCCGCTCAGCGTAATAGTATTTTAGGATGGATAGATCGACGCGCAGCGCTCACGCGCAGCGGGCGCGTCGTAGGCGCGCCAGAGGTAAGCCCGTTTGCGCCCGTTCGCGCTACGGACGCGCTTAGGGCCGCTCCCTCTGGCCTACTTCGTATTGCCTACTCTCGGGCTGAGCTACTTAGGCTCAGACCTTGCCAGAACCCGGCTAGGCAACCAACTAACAGGCGAATTTCCTGTGGGTTGCTTAACGTCAGATCCCTCTGCAAGCACTACACGGAAATTGCCTTCCTTATCGAATCAGAAAAACTCGATGTCCTCTTTCTCACAGAAACGTGGACTCGGGAGGACTGTGAGGTTGAGCTGGGCCTAGCCTGCCCTCAGGCTATAAAATCAGTCATACCCCTCGCCCACTCAATCGAGGAGGGGGAATCGGGTTTATTTACAAAGACTCGCTGACCCTTTCCCAGCTAAAGATCCGAGAGGTACCTGGGTTCGAACTGATGGGTTTTACAGTCAAACAGCAGGAGTTGATACTTTGCTCGGGTGTCCTGTGTTATCGTCCCCCGGGACCGGCACCCTCCATATCGCTCCTTATTGATCTGATCTACAAACTCTCTAGTTCCCACTCCAAGTTACTGATTCTTGGTGAATTTAATCTGTGGGCAGGTGGTTCACTGGACAATGCATTTTGCTCCCTTAGTCAAGCCTGCATGGATATCAAGCTGGAACAGCTGGTGAATGCCACCACGCATCGGAAAGGTCACATTCTGGACTTAATATTTGCGGACCCACAATGGGTATCAATGGAGGATATTAAGTGCCAGTTCTGGACAGACCATTTTCTGATTTTGTTCTCTCTCTGTTCAGAGGATCACACCTCGCGTGAGGTAGGATTACCCCAAGCTAAGCTAGAGAGACCTTGGTCCTGAATTCTTAAAATCTCTCCATTACCAAATATTTTAGGTAGGGATTTCAGGCTTGGCAATACAGCTGAAGAGAGTTATATTCTCTTCTGCCAGTCTATCTCGAGCTCGCTGGATCAGTTGGCACCCCTCCGGAAGTCACGAGGGAGGGTGAATCGAGCTAGCCCTTGGTACACGAGTGAATTACGCCAGCTTAAACTCGACTGTAAACGTGCAGAAAGGGCATGGAGGAAACGGTACTTGGATTCGGAGAAAACTGTGTTCCGGACCGCCATACAAAAATACAAGGCTCAGATCAAGATGGCTAAAGCGACCTATTTTGAATCTACCTTGAATCAGGCCCCAAATAAGGCACAGGCCCTTTTTAAAATCGTCAGGGACCTTGCCCACCCTACGTGCGTGGCCAGCTCCGTTCCCTCATCGCAAGCTCTTTGTGACTCACTCGCTGATGCCTTTGAGGAGAAAATCTGCAGAATCCTGGAGGGTCTGCAGGACCCAGTTAATTCCTCCCCTGGTTTGGGAGCTCCGGAAGCGATGGCCAGTCGACCCCTGCAAAGGGTTTCTCACCTTTGTTTGGAAGCTCCGGCCACGCCTTCCAGTCGACCCCGACCAGAGGACCGGGCCCTCAGCTTGGGAGCTCCGGTGATTGAGGCCAGTCGACCCCAGCTGAGTAGCTCTCCCCTTCCCGCTCTGGACCAGGCCCTCCGTCTGGGAGCTCCGCCGATTGAGGCCAGTCGACCCCAGCTGAGTAGCTCTCCCCTTCCCGCTCTGGACCAGGCCTTCAGTCTGGGAGCTCCGGCGATTGAGGCCAGTCAACCCCAGCTGAGTAGCTCTTCCCTCCCCTCCTCGGACCAGGCCTTCAGTCTGGGAGCTCCGGCGAATGAGGCCAGTCGACCCCAGCTGAGTAGCTTTCCCCTCCCCTCCTTGGAGGAGTTTGGCAGCCTAGCCCTCACGATCTCCTCTGGCTCGCCTCTTGATCCTCTTCCTCCAAAATTTTGGAGGTTGTTTCAGGAGGAACTTTTTCAGCCTCTGCACTCCATCTGCTGCCAGTCGTTCGAAACAGGGACTGTACCGGGTTGTTGGAAGAAGGCAGTGGTATCCCCGCTCTTAAAAAAATCTACGCTTGACCCTGCTTGCCTCTCTAACTACCGGCCAATCTCCCTGCTCCCTTTTCCAGTTAAAATCATGGAAAAATTGGTCACCCGCACTCTGTCCGGCTTCTTAGAAGGGAACACCTGGTTGGATGAGACGCAATTCGGCTTCCGCCCAGCTCATGGGACGGAATCCGCGTTAGTGACCGTGTTAGACAATCTGCGGGCGCGAGTCGATAGTGGTCGAGCAGCCTTCTTGGTGCTACTCGACATGTCGGCCGCGTTCGACACGGTCAGCCATCCTACCTTAATATCGAGGCTGGAAGAGTGCGGGGTCAAAGACAAGGCCAGGGACTGGCTAATTTCCTATTTGGACAATCGTCAGCAACGGGTTTCGCTCCCTCCCTTTAGTTCAGAGGAGCGGAGGGTAGGACAAGGAGTACCTCAGGGCTCAGCAATCAGCCCTATACTCTTTAATATCTACCTCCGCCCTCTAGTCCAGCTCATTAAATCTTTTGGGATCTCCGCATTTAATTATGCGGACGATACCCAGCTGGTCTTTTCACTGGAGGGACAGGATGCAGTCCCATTGGAGACCTTCCACCGGTGCATGCAGGCTACAGCGGAATGGCTCCGCCTGAACTCGTTACAGTTCAATGGAACTAAGACAGAGGTCCTGCACTGCTTCAACGACCGAGTTCCTAGAGATCTCCCAAACGATTTCTGGCCCCTGTCATTTTCAGACACAGTGTCAGCCGCACAATCGGCGCGTAATTTGGGTGTCATTTTTGGGCCCAACTTGCAGCTGGATCTGCACGTCAATAAGACCACTTCAACGTGCATGATGCTTATCCGCATGCTGCGCAAGGTTTTACCCCTCCTCCCTGAGCAAGCCAGACCTGAAGTAGTGCGGAGCACCATCTTAAGTCGACTCGACTACTGCAACGCACCACTTCTGGAAGCCCCGGTAACACTTCTGGGCAAGCTCCAAAGGGTACAAAATCTGGCTGCCAAACTCGCCTTATCCCGCCCCTACCACAGCTCTTCTACGGCAGCGTTACAGGAACTCCACTGGCTGCCGGTCCATCTACGCGTTCGCTATAAAGCAGCGTGTATTGTGTTTAGAGCTATTCATGGCCTGGGCCCGATCCCTTTGCAAAGAATGTTTGCCTGGTATCTTCCATCTCGAGCTCTCCGTTCCTCGTCATCCAGGCTACTAGTAGTCCCGCGGTTCCAGAGAGTGAGGATGGGTGGCCGCTCGTTCAGAGTAGCGGCGGCCAAACTCTGGAACTCCTTGCCAATATCCTTAAGGAGTTTTGAAGATCCCCGAGCCTTCAGAAAGGCGTTGAAAACCTACCTCTTCCCTAGGACAGGCTAGCTGCTGAATCCGCTGGATCAATGTTCAAAGCGCCAGGATGCCCTTGGTGGTGACAGGCTCGCGCTATATAAGTATACCACAATACCACAATACCAATGGATGGATGGATGGAAGCGGTGCATGGATGGATGGAAGCGGTGCATGGATGGATGGATGGAAGCGGTGCATGGATGGATGGATGGAAGCGGTGGATGTATGGATGGATGGAAGCGGTGGATGGATGGAAGCGGTGGATGGATGGAAGCGGTGGATGGATGGAAGCGGTGGATGGATGGTTGGATGGAAGCGGTGCATGGATGGATGGATGGAAGCGGTGCATGGATGGATGGATGGAAGCGGTGCATGGATGGATGGATGGAAGCGGTGCATGGATGGATGGAAGCGGTGGATGGATGGATGGATGGAAGCGGTGGATGGATGGATGGATGGAAGCGGTGGATGGATGGAAGCGGTGGATGGATGGAAGCGGTGGATGGATGGAAGCGGTGGATGGATGGTTGGATGGAAGCGGTGCATGGATGGATGGATGGAAGCGGTGCATGGATGGATGGATGGAAGCGGTGCATGGATGGATGGAAGCGGTGGATGGATGGATGGATGGAAGCGGTGGATGGATGGATGGATGGAAGCGGTGGATGGATGGAAGCGGTGGATGGATGGAAGCGGTGGATGGATGGAAGCGGTGCATGGATGGAAGCGGTGCATGGATGGAAGCGGTGCATGGATGGAAGCGGTGCATGGATGGAAGCGGTGCATGGATGGAAGCGGTGCATGGATGGAAGCGGTGCATGGATGGAAGCGGTGCATGGATGGATGGAAGCGGTGCATGGATGGATGGATGGAAGCGATGGATGGATGGATGGAAGCGGTGCATGGATGGATGGATGGAAGCGGTGCATGGATGGAAGCGGTGCATGGATGGAAGCGGTGCATGGATGGAAGCGGTGCATGGATGGATGGAAGCGGTGCATGGATGGATGGATGGAAGCGATGGATGGATGGAAGCGATGGATGGATGGATGGATGGAAGCGATGGATGGATGGAAGCGGTGCATGGATGGATGGATGGAAGCGGTGGATGGATGGATGGATGGAAGCGGTGCATGGATGGATGGATGGAAGCGGTGCATGGATGGATGGATGGAAGCGGTGCATGGATGGATGGATGGAAGCGGTGCATGGATGGATGGATGGAAGCGGTGCATGGATGGATGGAAGCGGTGCATGGATGGATGGAAGCGGTGCATGGATGGATGGAAGCGGTGCATGGATGGAAGCGGTGCATGGATGGAAGCGGTGCATGGATGGAAGCGGTGCATGGATGGATGGAAGCGGTGCATGGATGGATGGATGGAAGCGGTGCATGGATGGAAGCGGTGCATGGATGGAAGCGGTGCATGGATGGAAGCGGTGCATGGATGGAAGCGGTGCATGGATGGATGGAAGCGGTGCATGGATGGATGGATGGATGGAAGCGGTGCATGGATGGATGGATGGATGGAAGCGGTGCATGGATGGATGGATGGATGGAAGCGGTGGATGGATGGATGGAAGCGGTGCATGGATGGATGGAAGCGGTGCATGGATGGATGGAAGCGGTGCATGGATGGATGGAAGCGGTGGATGGATGGTTGGATGGAAGCGGTGCATGGATGGTTGGATGGAAGCGGTGCATGGATTGGTGGATGGAAGCGGTGCATGGATGGAAGCGGTGCATGGATGGAAGCGGTGCATGGATGGAAGCGGTGCATGGATGGAAGCGGTGCATGGATGGAAGCGGTGCATGGATGGAAGCGGTGCATGGATGGATGGAAGCGGTGCATGGATGGATGGAAGCGGTGCATGGATGGATGGATGGAAGCGGTGCATGGATGGATGGATGGAAGCGATGGATGGATGGAAGCGGTGCATGGATGGATGGATGGAAGCGGTGCATGGATGGAAGCGGTGCATGGATGGAAGCGGTGCATGGATGGATGGAAGCGGTGCATGGATGGATGGATGGAAGCGATGGATGGATGGATGGATGGAAGCGATGGATGGATGGAAGCGGTGCATGGATGGATGGATGGAAGCGGTGCATGGATGGATGGATGGAAGCGGTGCATGGATGGATGGATGGAAGCGGTGCATGGATGGATGGATGGAAGCGGTGCATGGATGGATGGATGGAAGCGGTGCATGGATGGATGGAAGCGGTGCATGGATGGATGGATGGAAGCGGTGCATGGATGGATGGAAGCGGTGCATGGATGGATGGAAGCCGTGCATGGATGGATGGAAGCGGTGCATGGATGGATGGAAGCGGTGCATGGATGGATGGAAGCGGTGCATGGATGGAAGCGGTGCATGGATGGAAGCGGTGCATGGATGGAAGCGGTGCATGGATGGAAGCGGTGCATGGATGGAAGCGGTGGATGGATGGAAGCGGTGGATGGATGGAAGCGGTGCATGGATGGAAGCGGTGCATGGATGGAAGCGGTGCATGGATGGAAGCGGTGCATGGATGGAAGCGGTGCATGGATGGAAGCGGTGCATGGATGGAAGCGGTGCATGGATGGAAGCGGTGCATGGATGGATGGAAGCGGTGCATGGATGGATGGAAGCGGTGCATGGATGGATGGATGGAAGCGGTGCATGGATGGATGGATGGAAGCGATGGATGGATGGAAGCGGTGCATGGATGGATGGATGGAAGCGGTGCATGGATGGAAGCGGTGCATGGATGGATGGAAGCGGTGCATGGATGGATGGATGGAAGCGATGGATGGATGGATGGATGGAAGCGATGGATGGATGGAAGCGGTGCATGGATGGATGGATGGAAGCGGTGCATGGATGGATGGATGGAAGCGGTGCATGGATGGATGGATGGAAGCGGTGCATGGATGGATGGATGGAAGCGGTGCATGGATGGATGGAAGCGGTGCATGGATGGATGGATGGAAGCGGTGCATGGATGGATGGAAGCGGTGCATGGATGGATGGAAGCCGTGCATGGATGGATGGAAGCGGTGCATGGATGGATGGAAGCGGTGCATGGATGGATGGAAGCGGTGCATGGATGGATGGAAGCGGTGCATGGATGGAAGCGGTGCATGGATGGAAGCGGTGCATGGATGGAAGCGGTGCATGGATGGAAGCGGTGCATGGATGGATGGAAGCGGTGCATGGATGGATGCGGTGCATGGATGGAAGCGGTGCATGGATGGATGGAAGCGGTGCATGGATGGATGGAAGCAGTGCATGGATGGATGGAAGCAGTGCATGGATGGATGGAAGCAGTGCATGGATGGATGGAAGCGATGCATGGATGGATGGAAGCGGTGCATGGATGGATGGAAGCGGTGCATGGATGGAAGCGGTGGATGGATGGATGGATGGAAGCGGTGGATGGATGGATGGAAGCGGTGGATGGATGGATGGAAGCGGTGGATGGATGGATGGATGGAAGCGGTGGATGGATGGATGGAAGCGGTGGATGGATGGATGGAAGCGGTGGATGGATGGATGGAAGCGGTGGATGGATGGATGGAAGCGGTGGATGGGAGCGGTGGATGGATGGATGGAAGCGGTGGATGGATGGATGGGTGGAAGCGATGGATGGATGGATGGGTGGAAGCGATGGATGCGGTGCATGGATGGATGGATGGATGGAAGCGGTGCATGGATGGATGAATGGAAGCGGTGCATGGATGGATGAATGGAAGCGATGGATGGATGGATGAATGGAAGCGATGGATGGATGAATGGAAGCGATGGATGGATGGATGGATGGATGAATGGAAGCGATGGATGGATGGATGAATGGAAGCGATGGATGGATGGATGAATGGAAGCGATGGATGGATGAATGGAGCGGTGGATGGATGGAGCGGTGGATGGATGGAGCGGTGGATGGATGGAGCGGTGGATGGATGGATGGATGGATGGAGCGGTGGATGGATGGATGGAGCGGTGGATGGATGGATGGAGCGGTGGATGGATGGATGGAGCGGTGGATGGATGGATGGATGGAGCGGTGGATGGATGGATGGATGGAGCGGTGGATGGATGGATGGATGGAGCGGTGGGTGGATGGATGGATGGATGGAGCGGTGGGTGGATGGATGGATGGATGGAGCGGTGGATGGATGGATGGAGCGGTGGATGGATGGATGGAGCGGTGGATGGATGGATGGAGCGGTGGATGGATGGAGCGGTGGATGGATGGATGGAGCGGTGGATGGATGGATGGAAGCGGTGGATGGATGGATGGATGGAAGCGGTGGATGGATGGATGGATGGATGGAAGCGGTGGATGGATGGATGGATGGAAGCGGTGCATGGATGGATGGATGGAAGCGGTGCATGGATGGATGGATGGAAGCGGTGCATGGATGGATGGATGGAAGCGGTGCATGGATGGATGGATGGAAGCGGTGCATGGATGGATGGATGGAAGCGGTGCATGGATGGATGGATGGAAGCGGTGCATGGATGGATGGATGGAAGCGGTGCATGGATGGATGGATGGAAGCGGTGCATGGATGGATGGATGGAAGCGGTGCATGGATGGATGGATGGAAGCGGTGCATGGATGGATGGATGGAAGCGGTGCATGGATGGATGGATGGATGGAAGCGGTGCATGGATGGATGGATGGATGGAAGCGGTGCATGGATGGATGGATGGATGGAAGCGGTGCATGGATGGATGGATGGATGGAAGCGGTGCATGGATGGATGGATGGAAGCGGTGCATGGATGGATGGATGGAAGCGGTGCATGGATGGATGGATGGAAGCGGTGCATGGATGGATGGAAGCGGTGCATGGATGGATGGAAGCGGTGCATGGATGGATGGATGGAAGCGGTGCATGGATGGATGGATGGAAGCGGTGCATGGATGGATGGATGGAAGCGGTGCATGGATGGATGGAAGCGGTGCATGGATGGATGGAAGCGGTGCATGGATGGATGGAAGCGGTGCATGGATGGATGGATGGAAGCGATGGATGGATGGATGGAAGCGGTGGATGGATGGATGGATGGATGGAAGCGGTGGATGGATGGATGGAAGCGGTGGATGGAAGCGGTGGATGGATGGATGGAAGCGGTGGATGGATGGATGGAAGCGGTGGATGGATGGATGGAAGCGATGGATGGATGGATGGAAGCGATGGATGGATGAATGGAAGCGATGGATGGATGGATGGAAGCGATGGATGGATGAATGGAAGCGATGGATGGAAGCGATGGATGGATGAATGGAAGAGATGGATGGATGAATGGAAGCGATGGATGGATGAATGGAAGCGATGGATGGATGAATGGAAGCGATGGCTGGATGGATGGAGCGGTGGATGGATGGAGCGGTGGATGGATGGAGCGGTGGATGGATTGATGGAGCGGTGGATGGATTGATGGAGCGGTGGATGGATTGATGGAGCGGTGGATGGATTGATGGAGCGGTGGATGGATTGATGGAGCGGTGGATGGATTGATGGAGCGGTGGATGGATTGATGGAGCGGTGGATGGATGGATGGAGCGGTGGATGGATGGATGGAGCGGTGGATGGATGGATGGAGCGGTGGATGGATGGATGGAGCGGTGGATGGATGGATGGAGCGGTGGATGGATGGATGGAGCGGTGGATGGATGGATGGAGCGATGGATGGATGGAGCGGTGGATGGATGGATGGAGCGGTGGATGGATGGATGGAGCGGTGGATGGATGGATGGAGCGGTGGATGGATGGATGGAGCGGTGGATGGATGGATGGAGCGGTGGATGGATGGATGGAGCGGTGGATGGATGGATGGAGCGGTGGATGGATGGATGGAGCGGTGGATGGATGGATGGAGCGGTGGATGGATGGATGGAGCGGTGGATGGATGGATGGAGCGGTGGATGGATGGAGCGGTGGATGGATGGATGGATGGATGGAGCGGTGGATGGATGGATGGATGGATGGATGGATTGATGGATGGATGGATGGATGGATTGATGGAGCGGTGGATGGATGGATGGATGGATTGATGGAGCGGTGGATGGATGGATGGATGGAGCGGTGGATGGATGGATGGATGGAGCGGTGGATGGATGGATGGATGGAGCGGTGGATGGATGGATGGAGCGGTGGATGGATGGATGGAGCGGTGGATGGATGGATGGAGCGGTGGATGGATGGATGGAGCGGTGGATGGATGGATGGAGCGGTGGATGGATGGATGGAGCGGTGGATGGATGGATGGATGGATGGAGCGGTGGATGGATGGATGGATGGATGGAGCGGTGGATGGATGGATGGAGCGGTGGATGGATGGATGGATGGATGGAGCGGTGGATGGATGGATGGATGGATGGAGCGGTGGATGGATGGATGGATGGATGGAGCGGTGGATGGATGGATGGATGGAGCGGTGGATGGATGGATGGATGGAGCGGTGGATGGATGGATGGATGGATGGAGCAGTGGATGGATGGAGCAGTGGATGGATGGATGGAGCGGTGGATGGATGGATGGAGCGGTGGATGGATGGATGGAGCGGTGGATGGATGGATGGATGGATGGAGCGGTGGATGGATGGATGGATGGATGGAGCGGTGGATGGATGGATGGAGCGGTGGATGGATGGATGGATGGAGCGGTGGATGGATGGATGGATGGAGCGGTGGATGGATGGATGGAGCAGTGGATGGATGGATGGATGGAGCAGTGGATGGATGGATGGATGGAGCAGTGGATGGATGGATGGATGGAGCCGTGGATGGATGGATGGAGCAGTGGATGGATGGATGGAGCCGTGGATGGATGGATGGAGCCGTGGATGGATGGATGGAGCCGTGGATGGATGGATGGATGGAGCCGTGGATGGATGGATGGAGCCGTGGATGGATGGATGGAGCCGTGGATGGATGGAGCCGCGGATGGATGGAGCCGCGGATGGATGGAGCCGCGGATGGATGGAGCCGCGGATGGATGGAGCCGCGGATGGATGGAGCCGCGGATGGATGGAGCCGCGGATGGATGGAGCCGCGGATGGATGGAGCCGCGGATGGATGGAGCCGCGGATGGATGGAGAGGGTGTGGATGGAGGGATGGGATGGTGGATGTAAGGGTGCGAGTGGTGAATGAATGGGTGGATGTAAGGGTGCAAGCAGTGGATGGATGGGGCAAGCGATGGATTGGTGGGAGCGAGCGATGGGCGATGGATGGGAGCAGAGGATGGATGAAGCGGTGGATGGATGGAGCGAGCAGTGGGTGGATGGGATGGAGCGATGGATGGGATTCCGGAGATCGATCCATTTCACAGAATCATGCACTTGTGAAAAAAGTGCAAACCAGTGCAAGCTCAATTACACCGTTTTAGTTGCTTGTTTTTCATTAGCTTATGTAGCTTGCTTTTTTTCCGTGTGTATGTTCTTCCTCTTGAGCCTGGTCTCATTACTTGTGTCCTCCCACTGCTTTACTTTTTATGCACTCTACTTTTTAGGTCTCACCTACGCAATGCGCATGCGCTGCATAGGAGGGCCTTTAGCCTTCGGTCTGGTCATTTTCAAGCACACACTTGTGCTTGTGGCGGCATCCACCTTGCGGCAGCGAGCAGGGGGTGCATCACAGGCACGAGTGCAGTGCTTGAAAATAAGCAGACTGCACGCGCGCACCACTTCCGGGCGCTCTCTCCTCTCGCTTTCTCTCTCTCTCCCGCTCTCTCTCTTGCTCTCTCTCTTGCCCTCTCTCTCCCCCTCTTTTGCTCTCTCTCTCCCCCTCTTTTGCTCTCTCTCTCCCCCTCTTTTGCTCTCTCCCCCTCTTTTGCTCTCTCTCTCCCCCTCACTCTCTTCCTCACTCTTTCCCTTTCTCTCTCCCTCTCCCTCTCTCTTTCTCTCTCTCTTTCTCTATCTTTATCTCTATACTCCCTGCCCTGCCCCAGCGTCTGGTCGCATTTACACATGGGAGGAAGCAGTGCATTTGTGAGATTACGTATGTGCATTTTAAGATTATTCTTATTTTGGTCTGCATTATGTGCACCTCGCTCCGTTGAGCTGGATGACGTCACATTCAAACCTGCCATAAGTCAAATACGACCGAGCAGAACTGGAGTAAGGTGCAACAGGTAACCACTACCAGAGTGCTTTCTGTGGCGGTAGAGCGGTCACTGCGACATGCCGTGAATTATACACTCTGATCTGACGTTTTCAGTTTACTTAGTTGAAAGCATGCATCTCCATCATTACAAGGCTCTTGGTAGCTGCAGGGGATGATTGTGCTTTTTATTAAAGCTACAAATGTTTTCCCATACTCGCCCAAGGGGTTGAATGAAGCCGTGCTGTCCATAATCAACACTGCCAAATCAAGAATGCCGCCAAAAGGGTTCTTGATTTCGAGGGAAACTGTGCGATGGGCGATGAAAAGTTAAGAAGGGTCTCTGTTTCCCTTTTGATTTGAAGCATGACTTCTTCCCGCAGGCTGACCAATCAGATGGGTAGCTTTTCTTCACCAATGAGAGCGAGGATTGCAGCTGACACAGCATGCCCCCCAACCCCCATTGCATATCAGGATGCATTGACAGAAATAGCAAAATACAAGTCTGGTGGCACACTATGCCAAGCACAAATTTTTCGCTTACGTGTTTTTAAGCCACGCCCTTAATTACATTGGCCGCGCCCCTTTGAGAGAATTCACTTTTGGGACCTTATTAGTATTTAGTTATGCAGCACAATATCCCAACATCAACTGTTGCATGGCTAAACACTTATAAGGTCCCAAAGGCGAGACCTATTGGCTAGGCCAAATGCTTGTTTCTTTTGGTTAAATACTGCAGTGTATGTGTTCTTCAGCAGTCTCCCTCCTGCTGTGCTTTGTGTTGCTCTCACCTGTGTGGTTCTCCCTTCTACCCTCCTTGATTTGCTCACCCATGTGTGCTTCTCCCCTGAGCTCAATGTTGTTATAGCAAGTATACGTCACTTGCCGTTTACTTCTCCCCTGCTCTCCATGTTGTTTCTGCTCCGGTATGCATGTTGCAGCTTCCTTAGAGTTGAAAACAAAAATGCTTTTTAAGCTACTTTTGTTTCGTTTGATTTACGATTTGACTTGTGTTGGCAAATAAAGAAAAAAAATAAGACATTGTTCTGTAGGTGCACACATGCGTGGCACCCATGCCTGCAAAATTACATTGTTGGCGGCATAGGCTTTTCCCCCCTCGGCTTTAGGCATGCTGCATTGCATTGATGATGCAATAGAGCATTGCTAAAAATAATTGGAAACGCCAATAGGTCCCAAAAGTGAGTCCTATTGGTATTACCAAAGCTTATTCATATTTGCTTTCTTGTCGAGTGTGGTGACTGATTGAGATGGAAAATTCACGCTTAACTTGAGAGGATGCAACAGTAAGTCTTTGATAGAGACCAACATATGACAGTCACAACTGAACACTGACCCTTTGGAGCTTTCTATTAAAAAGCAAAGGAACTGGTTAGACTTTGATGTTTTAAACATATGTTCCAAGCATGATTGAAAGTGATCCCCTTAACATTCAGCTGCGTGATACTGGTATCTCTTTCTGAGGTTGATCCAGTACTCAGTGTGACTTCTGCAGAGCCACAATATCATTACATCATTTGCATTAGCTGTACTGCGTCGTGAGACCTCGCCCTTTTCTTAGAAATGACGAGTCTCTTCAAACATTTTCCCTAAAAGCTTTGTGCTTTGAGTCAATTATCTGTAAAATGACTCTACAGCTGAAATTACAATCTTCCATTATGAAAATGCCATTCTTAGCCTGTAGTTCTGCTGTACAACGAGATCCAGATCTTTGTTTGATAGATAGCTTTAAAAGAATATTTCAAGTGCGAGTCATCCTCCGACTGACACGAGAAGAAGGTTTGTTTCAATTTTCATGGTAAAGCCCTTAGGAAAGGGGTTGATAATTCCTTCGACTGGGTGGTGATGTGTACATCCCGGCCTGGTGCTTAGCAATTTTTACTGTGTTTTTCTACCTGTAAGGAGAGTAGTGTGCTAAGATGCATTATTGCTTTCTTTTTTTAAAACTAGCACTAAAATACACAATGTTAATAGTTTTTTATGAATCTGTGTTCTAGTGGTAATTCTGATTTGTGTTTTTATGCAGCTGGTGGACAAAGATCTCAGGATCCAAATGCAAGGAGAAATGGTGTTAAAGTGCCTGTAGATAGAAGAATTGAGAATGGGGTAAGGACTCACTATTATACTTCTGAAATTAATTATTAAATTTGTGCTGCTAGTCCAAAGGCTAACCTTTTATTGTTGTCCATCAACTCTGTTTTCACAGTTTTCAGGCTTAGAGTTGGACATACAGTACTCATTTGGCAAATGAGTAGATGTGGGACAGTTTGTCATTACTCAAGCCTGTTCTTCACCAGAGCCAAAACGCTACCCAATAATTAATTTTTTTCAAAAAAAGAATATTCTTGTTAATGTTGTATCGCATATCGCTGTGACCAGGAACTTCACTTTGATAGCTCTGCCTTCTCACTGTTGTTCAGAAAGAAAAACAGAATTAATCCCTTATTTAGGCTATGCTATATTAGTCCCATTAATTGGCCATATGAAATTATACCAGTTACTGGTATACATTGTTCACTCATGGTAAAGTGGATTTATCCATTAGAGCGTTGATGCTGAACTTTTTTACATTATTGTGACTTTAAAAAATATATATATATTTTTTAAGATGCATATATAGTGCATCTAGACCACATGGCATTATGGTGTTTTACAGTGAGACATTCTAAAATAATAGGGTACATTAATATTGGGAAGAGGAAAAAACATGCTAGTCTTTAACAAATGTATAGAACATTTTAGACAGAGCAGGTGAAGGTAGAATTAATCAAATTAGTCTGTCATATTTATTTTCTTTCTTTCTTTAATATTAATTTTCTTTCCTTACCAAATTACAGATTTGTGTTATACAGTTAAAGTTTCCCATCATTTGTTTGTGATCTGATTGGTGTCCGAGTTCTGGGCGAGAGATTCCAGGCTGCATGAGCTGCACATTAGAATGATTGCCTTTGAGCAGGAGAGGTTGAATACCTTGAGGCTTGAAATAGAGAATTAGGACTTTTTAGTTCTCTTTGATTTCTGGAGATCTTGAGCAGTCCGCCATGGATTGTTACCATGGATGACCTTGTGGACAAGACAGTAGATCCTGAATTTGAATCTCGCCGAAATGGGAAACCAGTGCAACTCGCAATGTGTAAACAAAATGCAACTTGTGAAGAATAGGTGAAATGTGATTGAATTTACAGGGAAAGTGGAGTAATTTAGCTTCTGCGTAAAGCACTGCTTTAAATAATCCTGAGGAGATTGTGGCACCCCAGCAAAAAGTGCATGACCCAAAGTCAAGTTTTGAAATAATCTGTGCATGTCTAGCCATCTCTGGCAGACCAGGAGGCTAAGTGGGTGGAATTTTAATGTGTGAAGATGAAAGTTTGCAGCTTCTACCATCTTGCTGATGTGAGAGGAATAGAGTCTAGGTTCTTGGGATTAAATCTGTATCTGATAGAAGATAAAAGAAGGAATTCAGTTTTGAGGGGTTTGGCGAGAAGGACGTTTTATTGCATTCATGTTTTGAATCTGAGGTAAACATTTTAAATAGAGGACAATGTCCCCTATTGTTAACGTCTTAAGAAAGAGCCGACTTTCGTCTGTGTACTGGTGAAGGGGACACCGACCTTGTGGAGGATTAGGCTTAGTGGCTCCATGGAGATATTAAATGATGTGGGTGCTAGAGTGGAGCCCAGAGGATCCCCGTGACACATGCTTGTAGTGGAGGAAGAGCAATTGCCTATTTTCACCAGTTGAAATCTAACAGATAGGAAAGATTTGGACCAACATTTGAACTTTGCCTTGGAACCCAATGCATTGTTTGAGAAATTGAGTTAGTCTTTTGTGGTCAGTTATGTCTGAAAGCTGCTGAGAAGTGAAGAAGAACAATTACGTCGTTTTGGTCAAGTAGATGGTCTCAAGACTTTTAAAGTTGTTGTTTCTTTGCTGAAACCACATTGGTAATTGGCCAGCAGATTATTTTCAGAGATGAAAGCAGAACGTGGGTTTGTGCTTAGAGAGAGGTCGACAGTGCGTTTTTTTTTTTGTAACTCAATGTCTTTTAATTAATGTTTTAGCATATACCAGTGTCAAGCCCAACATACAAATTAATGACCCCCCGTTTCATTGGCAAAAAGTTGCAGGTTAAGCATGATTCCCCCACGCCCCCTCCTTCCCCGGTTATACAGCTGCCCCTTAGGCGTTTCCTGCAATGTTATTACATTTCAATACATAATGCTCTTAGTACAAAAATAGTCTCTCTTCCTGTGTCAGTTGACCTTGAAGATCTCTGAGGAGACTGACCTGCTCTACAGTGAGTAGGTATGTCCCTGCATGAAAAAGTCAGAGAGAGCTCTGCCGCTATCCTGCCATTGCTTAAAATGGTCTCATGTCAGAACTGACGTGATATTAAAGTTGTTTGTATTGTGTATTTGGGGAAGTAAAACATTATTTGTGCCACTGCTAGTGACTGTTCCATACCTCAAGTACAGTCTTAACTGGCAATGCCAGGTAAGTGTTGCACGGTTGTTGGTGCATCGATGACGATGGTAAGTCCCATAGGGATTTACCTACAATTGCCATGTCTATGCATATCCAATTCCTTAGATTAAGTCTGGGATGCTCAAACTACCTTTGACAGTTTGAGCCATCAGGTCATGTCTACTTACTCTAGCTCTTCATCCAACCCTAAGCTAACTCGAGTGGTTTCCTTTGTGAGGTTTGTAATTTCTTTAAAGGAATTTGGGCAGGCAGCACCTGAAAGAGATACAGGAACCTTGGCAAAACATTCATCCTGCCTATCCATGACATGTACAAGGGCCCCCATCTCCTGAGATCCTGCAGTATCAAGCTTTTTAAAATATGCAAATTGTCTCCATTTCCCCAGGCTATTGAGTAGCTGTCCTAATTATCTGATTTTCCCCAAAGTCCATCAGAAGGGCAGTGCACCGATACTTGTTGCTTCACAGCAGCAGGGATTACTGCACCTAACATTTCACACTTTTGCCTGTTCATTTTATATTTGGTGACCACCCAACATTTCTTTTTCTGGCAAGAGTTTGAACAGCATAGCCAGAGTCATCATACCATTGTCTGCTTGTCTATTTGTCTTTATCAGTGATATGCTCGCCTCCCTTACATGACGTTCTTGATAATAATTTTCGATTTGTGATCCTCTTATGTTAAATGTTAAATGTCGTATACTTGTAAAGCGCACAGCTGCCCCAGCAAAGGGGCGTCCCGGCGCTGTATACCGCTGGGGAACCCGTCCTGGCTTTCCATGTGGGATGGTCCCTACTGGGAATCCCCAAGGTGGAGCCAGGCATCCCCAGCGTTGATGGGGCCGTTGTGGAGATTAGACAAGCTAATCCCCAGAGTTGCCGAGTGGGACCCCAGGTTAGAGTAGGCACCGAGGCGAGAATTGTCGAGTCCGCTGACCCTGGTCCACGACCCTGCCGCGTCGGGAATTGAACCCTGGTCCCGGGCCGACTTCTGCTCCCGGGTCTGCCGCCTCTAACCAGTGAGCCACACCACTCCACTTATCAGCTTCCCTAGTCACCCAAGCTCCATTCCGATCTCGAAGATTACTTATATGTGCCCTGGCTGTTTGTGGTCGCAGCCTCTTTGCCAACAAGGTGCCCACTTTATTACCTCTTTTAGAGAAGGGTTGCTTTAATTGTACTTGCTGGCATCGCAGCTTTCCTAGTGCAAAATAAATTAAGCTGGCCTTTGGATCCATGATTTTCCATCTACCTGCTGTGGTGGGGTTAGCTTTATCTAATGTCTCCTGAGCTCTCAACACTGCTGTCTTCTTTTGCTCTTGTGATTTGGCCTTTCTCATCTAGTAGACATTGAGATTGTGTCGCCTCTCACCACTAACTTAAACGCAACCCTGGTTGTTGAGGGGAAGATTTATTTCTGTTTGCTTAGCTCTAAAACTTTGGCCCTAGACACTACTGCTTTATTGGCAGAGTTTTGGAAAGGAGCCAAGTTAAATCTCCCTTCGAGCATCCCATCCATCATGGTTCGAGATTATATCTCTGCGAGCTCAACAGTGATGTGCATGTAGCAGACTATGTGATATAAATAATCAATCCGGGAGTAGACTCCGTGCACTTGGGAGTAAAATGTATGATCTATCGGCAGGGTGTGTTGTCTGCCAGGCATCTGTTACCACCACTTGCTAACCTTGTATTTAAGTGCCACTGACGCAGGTTCTGCATGCCCACCTGCGCTACAATGAACTGTCCATGTGTGCTGTCGGCACCACATGAAAGTGTTCCCCACATCCCCCCACTCCCACATAATCTCAACTTTTCTCCTGTCCACCAATCACCCTATGCAGTTCATCAAGAACTTTTCTTGCCTTTTGGTAGGAGCTTAACTATTAATACAGATCCTATGTTTGTGTGCCAAAGTTTTGCAGACCCTGAGATAGCAGTCACACCCTTGAGGAGTCTAGCACTTTTCTTGATAACCCCGCTTTCAAACCATATTTTCTCTCCAGTGCTCTTAGAAAAGGCTGATGCCCAAAAATGCACATGATATTTCCTATGGCGCGTTCGAAAGTTGTGAGCTGTCACGAGGTGGATTTCTTAAAAGAAAGGAACAAGTCATCATTCAGCAGAATTAACATGAAGGGATATTTAGGTGGCAATCTCTGCTTAAATCCCCTGAAGTACACCTGCTCAGTGTGCCCAGACAACTCTTGCTGTAAAGAATCGTCATTTAATCCCACCCCCTTTGGAGAAAATAAACTTGTCCAACTGGGCCCAAAATCGAATTTGTATATCCTCCACCTCTCCCATCCAGAAACAATGAGAACAAGTATTAGTTTACTAGCTGGTACCCCCCCCCCTCCTCCGCTACTGATATTAGTGATGTAATAGTGATCACCCCCTCCAAGATTGTCAGCGGTGCATAAGGCAGTGTCACAAGCAGTAAAGTAAAAGTGTTCTCGATTTGGAATACCTCTACATGGGTAATATATAAAAGCCATGGCTGTGATCCCCCTGGCACAAAGGTCATAATATGAGTAATACATCTATCCGACTCAAATAACTTGAAATACATTTTGAGCAGTCAACCATTTTTCTCCAGACATCAGTTTGAGTTCTGAAAATACACACATTTTTGTCTTGAATAAATGCTTTTTAATTTTGGTGTGTATATAATAATTCAAACAAGCAAAAACTTGTATATTTGCAGGCTGGACTGCATACAGGAAAGCTACTCAGAGGTTGCTGGAGAGCTACTAGTAGCTCACGAGCTACTCTTTGGAGGCACCTGATCTAGGCCCAAGTGTTCTAGGTCTCAGGACTGTCACTATGATCAGTGGGTATCACTGTCAACTCTGTTTGCCTTTTTGCTTATTTCTCCCCGTACCTGGTCCACACCCCTAACAGTTCTGTCCACATCTTTCTAGTGAAACTACAGGCCCGTAAGAAATGTCCATATGTAGTTCAAATTTTTCTTTTGTAGCATGTAGTTTACATGTCTGAAGTCCCTCCAACTCTACGGGGTTGCTGCAGAGAGATCATAAAACAGGCGAACCCTGCTTCTCTGAACAGAACATGCGGAGTTTGCCTTTCTTTTGTAGTTTTCTTTTCTCTGTAATTTTGCATTTTCACAATATGCAAGGATGCTAGCGAAGCTTTTCGAGAGCAGGCACACATAATGCTTCCTTCCACATCTTTTCTGAGGTTATACATCTGAATGTTGTCCCACCTGTACGGCTTACATAGAGGGGAGGTGGGACAAGAGGTGGAAGATTGGGACTGAAGCTTAGCTCTATTCCCGTGAAGAACTCCCACTGGTACTTCAACCTAAGGGAAACCTTCTTTTAGACTATCCTTCAGAGTGCAAGTGCAGCGTCAAGGTCCCTGCATTCACTGGCCATTAACAGATACCAAAAAAGGTATAGTGAAAGGACTTAGCACTTAACGTTTACAGAACATCATTATGTGAGTTTTGCATATCCACATTAAAAAACGCCCCCCTCTCCAAAGAGGGGGTAGCAAGATGGATAGCCGCTACACAAATGCTAGGCAAAGTCTTTGAGGTAAGGTGACATCACATTCAACAGTAGGAGTGTGAGAAATGTGCCCTCTGCGCTGGGGTGCCACTTGCATACATCTGCAGAGTGGTCACATGAAAGAGCAGGTATACATTTCGAGATGTACTGCTGCTTGGAGGCAGAATGTTGGACGGCGACCTCGGGGGCGAGCAGGAAGTGTACCTGACCACCCTGGGGCCCACCTTCCTAAGTACAAAGACGAGCACTGGCGGGAGACTTCTCAGGGGGAGAGTCTCGAATCTAGGATCGTACACACTATACCAGCATCACACGACAGAGACACCACACCGTAGCTTCTTAAGAACGTTTCTTTATCTCGTGATTCAAAAGGATCTTTATGATCGGCAAAGGCAGGTAGTTACAAATAGGGCAAGGGCCCATAGAGTCTCGGTCAGGGTAGGGGTAGCGGGACAGTCTTCTGGTTCAGTGTCAATATCGGTGCGTATCCGGCGCACAGCTCTCAATCCTTGAGCCGGGGAATACGATGCGATCTTTGGGGTCCGGCCGGACCAGGAGAGTCAGGGAGCCGCGAGTCACTCAGCCGGGCTCAGGTGTTCCAAAGTTGCAAGGGGAGCCGCGAGTCACTCAGCAGGGCTCAGGTGTTCCAAAGTTGCAAGGGGAGCCGCGAGTCACTCAGCAGGGCTCAGGTGTCCCAAAGTTGCAAGGGAGCCGCGAGTCACTCAGCAGGGCTCAGGTGTTCCAAAGTTGCAAGGGAGCCGCAAGTCACTCAGCAGGGCTCAGGTGGTTCCAGCAGAAGTCCTTCTCTGCCAGGCGAGCCGCGACCACGTCAGCAGGGCTCTCGTCGTTCCAGAGGCGAATCTGCCCGATAGTCCCGGAGCATCCCCAGTTATAGGACTGCTCCTCTTTGATCTCCGGAGTTCTGGTCTGCCGGGGTCTTGGCACCTGGGGGCCGCTTGTTGGGGTTTCCTGCGCGCGGCCCTTTGATCCATTCATGTCAGGTTCGGGAGGAGTCCCAGACGCACAGCAGGCGTGGAGCCAGCCCTCAGGGTGGTCGGAGGGCGATCGAAACCCATCTCTCGAGGGGCGGTCGGAGGTGTGAGAGATATTGCTCCTCCCTCTCTCACTCAAGGGGAGCGTGCTGTCCTCCAGCCAAGGTGGCGCCTCTCGGCCTAGGCCGTGCTGGATCGGGTGGCCATCTTAGATGCCGGAAAGTGGGCACACAGGGCTTACGGGCTGGGAAGATGGAGGCACGGACGGGGCAGTCCGGGGACGGGTGTGTGTAACATGGAGGGAAGGGTTGGCTAGACCTGGGACTCAGGGGTCTGTTGTGGGGTACAGCTCGGAAGGGTGTGGCTAAGGGTCAGGGAGGACCACTCACGAGGCCGGGTCTAACATGCGTCCCCCCCCAGCTGAAAGTCTGGGAGAACTACCCACCCTCTTGGGGGTTCTCTTCGCTGAGGCGGAAGAACCTGGAGAGGCCGTCAGCGTTGGCGTGGTTGGTACCAGGGCGATGCTCTACAGTGAAATCCATCCCCTGGAGGGAGATCGACCATCGCAGCAGTTTGGGGTTCTCGCCCCTCATCTGCATCAGCCACCGCAATGGTCGATGATCCGTCTGGACTCGGAAATGGGTTCCGAACAAGTAGGGCCGTAACTTCTTTAGGGCCCAGACTACTGCAAACGCTTCTCGTTCGATGGTGCTCCACCTCTGTTCTCTGGGGAGTAGCCTCCAGCTAATGAAGGCTACAGGTTGGTCTAGACCTTCCTCATTCATTTGGGATAGTACGGCCCCAATGCCGTGTTCCGAAGCATCAGTCTGTACCACAAATTCTTTGGAGTAGTCAGGGGCTCGTAGCACGGGGGCAGTACACATGGCTTTCTTGAGGGCGTCGAACGCCCCATGGCAGGCTGGGGTCCACTGCACCTTCTTGGGCTGCTTTTTGGACGTTAGTTCTGTGAGGGGACCTACGAGGCTGCCGTAACTCCTGATGAACCTCAGGTAGTAGCCGGTGAGGCCCAGGAAGGCTCGGACCTCGGTTTGGGTGGTTGGTGGTTCCCAGGCTAAGATGGCGTCGATCTTAGGCTGTAAAGGGGTGACTTGCCCGCTCCCGACCTGGTGCCCCAGGTAGACCACCGATCCTTGCCCAATCTGGCATTTGCTAGCTTTCACTGTGAGGCCTGCCTGGCGCAGTGCCATCAGCACCCTCCGGAGGTGCTGGAGGTGCTCACTCCATGCCGAACTAAAAACCTCCAGTCACGCCCATCCCCGCCTACTCACCGCCGACCCCGCCCCCTTGTCACGCAGTGCTTCCTCCTAGTAATTTTCCCCCTCGTAGCTAGTGTTTGATCCTGCTCGCGATTCAGACGCTACCTGTTGGCCTCCTGACCCTTGGCTGGTTGCCGACCCGTATTGAGTACGTGACCGGCTCCTGCATTTCCTCAGGTAAGCTGCCATAAAACCTCGTTTCGCTGTAAGCGCCTCATTTATGTACAGTACGGACCCTGACCGTTTCCTTCGGTTCTAGGTCCCCCGGTCTGCCCATTATCACGGTCTACGAAGTTTCCCTCCTGTAACCGATCTAGAAGAATAAGGTAACTTATTTCAAATATCCGGAGCATTGTTTCCTTCATTTTCACAGCGGGACTTGATTTACATGAATCTCGTTCTTCCCGTTGTAGTATCTAGAGGCAAAGATTACTCCCTGCCAGATCCTCGGATCAGGGCTCGAGCCCTGCCTGCCTACAGGTAAGACCGGTCTCCGGTCTTCCACGCCCTAATTCGGCACGTGTGCGGGTGGATGCCTCTATTAACTCTATCCCCTCTTTATGGTTATTTGTTTGACCTACTAACCAGCATGTCGCACCTCTTACACCTAAGGACTTAACAGTCTTACACATGCACTACCATTACTATCTGCACCGTGACCACTTCCTAGTCCCAGGGGCGGATTATAATTATCACCAGACCCCACGTATACCTGTGTCCCTACACGCCGGTTTCGCTAGGGTAATCTCCTTTGCCACTGCGGTCCCCCCTCAAGCCCCCCACCCTCACCTGTCCATTGCTACCCAATTATGTCTGTCCCAGAACCCTAACCCTTTTCCTGCTTTCCCTGACAGCACTCCAAACGAGACAACCCAGTCCTGATGATGGTCCGCATTCACTAAGGACCGAAACGTCGTCGACTCCACAGCGCAAATTACAGGCGCATTCCGCTGTGACTCAAACTAAAAAATTGCGAATTGTATAACATAAAGTCGCTGATTGTTGGTCACTTGTTGAGCTAGTCACTGTATATATATCACCTTGCTCACTCTGCGCCGTTTATCGCTGTTCACCTACCTCACTTGCGTCGCCACTTATCACTTGTACATATTGAGCACCAAGTTTTATCGGTTGTCATTTGAATTCTCTATTTACGTGCTGTATATATTTCTTGTGGCAAGAATTTGTCTTTATATGATTTGAATATCAAGAAACTAAAGATCATTTTTGGACTTCAAACTCCTGTGAATAAGTGTCTCCTTTTTCTGACCGTTGTAATGCCTTGTGCATGCAATATAAATTGTCTTTCTATTCACACCTGTTGGGATATTGTTATTCCTTTGAACTAAAAAACGCGATATCGTCCAGATATGCGGCACTGAACTCTTCCAACCCGGCCAGGACCCTGTTTACCAGTCTCTGAAAAGTGGCCGGGGCATTTTTCATCCCGAAGGTCATCACGCGAAAGCGATAGTGCCCAACCGGGGTGGAGAAGGCGGACTGCTCCTTGGCTCCCTCTGTGAGCGCAATTTGCCAGTATCCGCAGGTCAAGTCAAAGGTGCTGAGAAAATGAGCAGACCGAGACGGTCAATGAGCTCATCGGCGTGGGGGATAAGGTGAGCGTCGGCTCGGGTGATGGCACACCAGTCGGTGACTTTGGGGAGGAGGGAAAACAGGTCAGAGAACTGCCCCAAGAGCTGGCGGCAGTCTTCTCGTTGTCTGAGGGTGAGGGAGGGAGAGAGGTTCACTCCGTCCATGGAGCCATCTTTCTCTTTGGTGCACAGGAGGTCAGGGAGAGGCTCCGTTTCCTCTTCCGCCCTGTCATCTGTGGCCAACAGTAAAATCAGCTCCGTACGCACGAAGTGAGGCTTGAGGCGGTTCACGTGTAGGACCCGCAGGGAGTTCCGGGGGAACTGGACGTCCACCAAGTACGTGACTTGGCTCTTCCGCTCGATCACCTTGAAGGGCCCCGTCCACTTATCTTGGAGGGCGCAGGGTTTTACTGGGGCCATGACCCATACCTGCTGGCCCGGCTGGAACTCGACCAGAGTGGCATTCTGGTCGTACCAGCGCTTCATTTCTTCCTGGCTCGCTTCCAGGTTGGCCTCGGCCAGCTCCCGGAACTTCCGAGTCTGGTTTCGGAGGGTCAGAATGTACCGGAACACCTCCTGAGGGGGGTCTCGGGGTGCCGTCTCCCAACCTTCTCTGACCAAGCTGAGGGGCCCCCGGACAGGGTGTTCGTACAGTAATTCAAACGGGCTGAACCCCAAGGATTTCTGGGGGACTTGTCGGTAGGCGAACAAGAGGCAGGGGAGCAGGACGTCCCACTTCCGCCGGAGGGGCTCCTCTAGGCCCATGATCATCCCTTTTAGAGTCCGGTTAAACCGATCTACTAGGCCATTTCCTTGGGGGTGATACGGAGTGGTGAACCGATAGGACACTCCACATTGCTGCCAAAGGGACGTCATGTATCGGGAGATAAAGTTCGTCCTGCGGTCACTCACAACTTCTCGGGGAAATCCTACCCGGGAGGGACCGGTAGCTTGCTCCCGGCAGAACTCCTCTCGGGAGGGGCCCCCCTCGTGGCGCCACTGCGCCAATTCGGGCAGATCACCCAGCTCGGTGATCTGTGCGGGATCGGGGTGTATGGGTTCGTTGTCAGCGACATCTTCTCCTCGTGGGGAGAGGTCGGAGGTCTCGGCTGGATCGGCCCTGTCATCATCCACAGGAGGGAGGCTGGCAGTTTCGTCCTCGACTTCCCCGTCGGGGGGCAGTCGGGCTGCCATAGATCGGGTGGTGGTGCACACCCACTCGGGGAGACCCATCATCCCGAGGTGGGTTCGTCGCTCGACCTGCTTCCATGGAGAACTTTCCAGGTCGTTCCCCAGGAGGCAGTCGACCGGCTGGGAGGTCCGTACTGCTACTTTCAATTTACCTGCTACTCCTTCCCACTCGAATGGTATCAGGGCTACCTTACACAAGCTCTCAACGTTATCTGCTGAAATTACAGGGCACAGGACATTGGGGAGGATCTGGTCCTCTCGTACTAAATGACTAAGTACACCCGTGATGCTGGCTCCGGTGTCACGGAGGGCCTCCACTCGGTGGCCATTCACTGTTACTAACTGGCGGCACTTCTTGGTGTTGGTAAGCAGGGCATTCCCGGGGACCATCTCCCTATCTCCCAGGGATACTAGGGTCATGGCAGTAGGTTCCCATCCCTCGGTGTCCTCAAATTCCTCCCCTAGAGCTACATTCGCTATCTGCCTAGCCGGGGGAGTTGTGGTCGGGATACGTGGGGTCATGGGGCACTGGGGATCGCTGGCGTAGTGCCCGGGCTTTTGACATCTCCAACATGTTATGGTCACTCGATGCTGTCTACCTGGGGGACCGGCAGCAGCTGGTGGAGGTGCGGGGAAACTTGGCGGTGGGTTTCTCGGGGGGCTACGCTGGGGACCGGACTGGGCGTCCCGGGGTCCTCCTGGGTTCCCCCCCTCTCTGGCGGGGTGGTCCTTGATTGTTGCGGGGGTAGTCACCTACGGGGCCCCGGGCGACCCGGGTGTTCACCCAGCGATCCGCCTCGACGGCCAGCTTCCTCGGATCTGCGAGCTTGCTGTCGAGCAGATGCTGGCGTAGCTCCACAAAACAATTCGTGGACAAATGTTCCCACAGCATGAGGTCAGTTAGTTCTTCCATGGTGGTCACTTTGCTGCCCTTGACCCATCCTTCGAATGCTCTGCTAAAAAAGTTTACGTATTCCACCCAGGTGGTGCCAGGAATCTTTTTGCAATCCCGGAACCGCTGGCGGTACATTTCTGGGATGAGGCCGTATCTCGTCAGGAGGGCCTCCTTCATGTGGCTGTAGGAAGTCTGCACGGAGGGCGGGAGATCGAGCAGGGTGTCTCTCCCTTTGCTCAGGAATCGACCCCACAATCTGGCCCCCCAATCTTTCCTTGGGACTCGGTGGGAGGTCATGGCAACTTCATAGGCCTTGAACCATTGCTGGATGTCGTAATTTTTGTAATATTCTTTGACCACATCTTTGGGGATGTGGACCTTCGGCTCTGCCGGGAGTCCGGTCTCTCGGTTCCCCAGGGGCCGGTTCTCTTAGTTCCTCGCCTTGAGCTCGAGCTCCTTCAAGCTGCACTCGTGCTCCAGCTGGAGTCTTTCCTTCATGCTCTCGCTGGAGTTTCTTCTCCTCCAATTCTCCTTGTACTTTCATTTGCTCGATTGCAAGTTTCTTTTCTGCCAATTTTATTTCGCCTTCGATCTTCAGTTTGGCCATCTCAAGCTCGTGGTGGCGACGACTTTTTTGATCCGCGAGCGTTTCCGGGGATAGGCCCCCGTCTGGCACGATGCTTCGTACCTGGCTGCTGCTTTCCGTCTGGGGGAGTCCCGGTTCGTCTGGCTGCGCCGCCGCTCCTTCTGTGCGGGGGACTCCGGACTCCACCCAAGCTTTCAATGCTTTCTGCATGTCTTCCTTTGTTTTGAGGCCAGTGGTAGCGATTCCCAGTTCTTTGCAAAATTCCTTTAGTTCTTTGTGCGAGTACTCCTTCAGTTGTTCTACACAGAATGCGGTACTCGCGTCGACTTCCATGGTACTCATGATGGTTTCTTCTGTCATCTTTGATCGGTAGTGCGTTAGTCGTGTACTGTACGATCTGTAGATTATGGCTCGTATCCCGTCGCTTGCCACCAGTGTTGGACGGCGACCTCAGGGGCGAGCAGGAAGTGTACCTGACCACCCTGGGGCCCACCTTCCTAAGTACAAAGACGAGCACTGGCGGGAGACTTCTCAGGGGGAGAGTCTCGAATCTAGGATCGTACACACTATACCAGCATCGCACGACCAAGAGGCACCACACCGTAGCTTCTTAAGAACGTTTCTTTATCTCGTGATTCAAAAGGATCTTTATGATCGGCAAAGGCAGGTACTTACAAATAGGGCAAGGGCCCATAGAGTCTCGGTCAGGGTAGGGGTAGCGGGACAGTCTTCTGGTTCAGTGTCAATATCGGTGCGTATCCGGCGCACAGCTCTCAATCCTTGAGCCGGGGAATACGATGCGATCTTTGGGGTCCGGCCGGACCAGGAGAGTCGGGGAGCTGCGAGTCACTCAGCTGGGCTCAAGCAGGAGGTCGGAGGTCTTACGATCTTCAGGGGAGCCGCGAGTCACTCAGCAGGGCTCAGGTGTTCCAAAGTTGCAAGGGAGCCGCGAGTCACTCGGCAGGGCTCAGGTGGTTCCAGCAGAAGTCCTTCTCTGCCAGGCGAGCCGCGACCACGTCAGCAGGGCTCTCGTCGTTCCAGAGGCGAATCTGCCTGATAGTCCCGGAGCATCCCCAGTTATAGGACTGCTCCTCTTTGATCTCCGGAGTTCTGGTCTGCCGGGGTCTTGGCACCTGGGGGCCGCTTGTTGGGGTTTCCTGCCGCGCGGCCCTTTGATCCATTCATGTCAGGTTCGGGAGGAGTCCCAGACACACAGCAGGTGTGGAGCCAGCCCTCAGGGTGGCTGGAGGGCGATCGAAACCCATCTCTCAAGGGGAGGTCGGAGGTGTGAGAGAAACTGCTCCTCCCTCTCTCACTCAAGGTGAGCGTGCTGTCCTCCAGCCAGGGTGGCGCCTCTCGGCCTAGGCCGTGCTGGATCGGGTGGCCATCTTGCCGGAAAGTGGGCACACAGGGCCTACGGGCTGGGAAGATGGAGGCACGGACGGGGCAGTCCGGGGACGGGTGTATGTAACATGGAGGGAAGGGTTGGCTAGACCTGGGACTCAGGGGTCTGTTGTGGGGTACAGCTCGGAAGGGTGTGGCTAAGGGTCAGGGAGGACCACGCCACGAGGCCGGGTCTAACACAGAACCTGTGAGAAAATCAGGTGTGGGAAAAGTATTCCTTTGTAATCTGTTTCAGTATTTCAAGTATGTAAATCCCTTGCTCAAGAAGAAACAAGTTGCGCATCTCTAACTGCAACAGCAATGATATCTTTGGTATCTTTGACTGATTCGACATTCAGCCTCACCTGCTCTTCATTCCTACACACTGGTGCTTTGAAATCTGAGCCATGGTGGCCTCTAGGGTGGAGTTTAGAGCACAGTCACCTCATTGGCTGACGTTTGGGTGCTTTCCATGAGGTGAATATCCCACTAAAATGACCCAGTTTAACATAATTTAAGGATTGCTATTGTTAATTACTTATATTGTGAGACTCCGCGCACAATAATGTAAAATGATTCAGAAATGTTATTCTTTGAAAGATACCAAAACTGAAGAACTGTCCACAGGTCAGCAGCTTGTTTCGACTTCGGGACTCCTCTTTCTTACAAGGAGAGATTGTGAAAGAATCCCAAACAGCTTGATAATATCTTTGCCATCTCAGTCATGAGATTATTCCCACTTGTCATAAAGGTAGCATATCTGCTCAATTTGAGTAGGATCCCAGAAGGTGATTTTGGAACTTTAAGTTTGAAAATCATTAAAGAAAGTAAACATACCCATAGGAGTCACTGTTTTCTGTCTTTCTTTATGCAACCAATTGTAATCAAATTGATCATGACAAAGGAAAACCCATCTCAAAAAACATCATTTTAAAACTGCAAAATGGAGGTAAATTGTACTACTGAGTCTCCTACTAAACCTGGCAATTCCAAGAATTGGACGAGGTGGGCTCACTCACGTAATGTGACATGCTTTATCATAGGCCACTGCTTCCCACCCTGGTAAGATGGTAGAACCAGGTCAGACTCGACCTTGGGCTGGGCTATCCCGAGGGACTTTTGAGAGATTAATCTTTTTTTCTGGATAATTTGGCCCCAGTTATTTTGCAAGAAAGGCCTCAGGGGTATACCAGAATAGTATCCTTTTACTAGGGTGGAATCCTTGATGTAATTAATAAGTACCAGAAGGTATTGACAGGGTATGCAGATTGATGGTATGATTCTTGCACACGTTTGGATTAAACCAACATGTTTCTGCCCTTTTAAAAGCCTAAATTTCTCGGGCATTCATCACGGTAATTGTCTGGGGCCCTGGCCTTGATTTAAAGTGAGGGTAAGAAATCTGTTAATACAAACAGAGGGGAGGTAAAACCTGGATATTATACCTTTTGGAGGAAAAGACAAAAATGAGATTTTGCAGCAGCATTAGGTATATGGTGTGAACATCTGAATTTCTTTACCACACCACCAGCTTCAAAGCTCATCAATCATTTTTTTTTTTTTTTTTTTGCATCATCAAATAATTTTTTATTTATTTCTTTTTTTACAATACAAGGGTGAGGCTGTAAAGACGACAGAAAAGGCATCCAGAATATACATCATGTACAGAATATGACAGTGTGATCACATGAAGTCAACAATCGGCTTAGCAATTAGGTGAGCACCATACCGGGCAATCAGGGTGAGCACAGGTAGTTGGTATAGACTAGAGGGGGAGTCAGGACTCAGTATGTAACAATGGAAGGTAAAGGAATGTGTCTGGGGTGCACCAAGATAGCTGCGGTCTATTATCTATGGCCCACGGCATCAAGTGGAGCATGCATGCCAATGTGTGTCGGCGTGTGTAGTCGGAGGCCCTCCTGTGCAAGGCCATCTGAAGGGGGTGTGTATGTTATGTCTGGGCTTCGCCGTCATCTAGAAGATCAGTCCCTGTTTGGGCCAGTAGGTAGGTTGTTAGTGGTCCCCATATGTCCCGTGGTCTGGTAGTAATCGGAAGCAGCTCAGCAAAGGTTGTGTGTTGTTCTTTGCTGTATGTCATGTCCATGAGCCACTCCTTAAACTTGGGGGCCCTGCCACGACCCCATCGGCATTCCACTTGTCGCTTCGCAAGTAGCAATGCGATGTCTACGAATTTCCTATATGTCGTGGGAATGTGTGGTGTGTGTCCTAGGAGCGTTAGTAATGGATCAATACTTATGGGTATCCTGGTCATTGACTCGAGAGCCGTCTGCACCTGCTGCCAGTAAGCATGGATCGAAGGACACTCCCAGGCGAGATGTAAAAAGCCAGCATGGTCCGCTCGACAACGTTCGCATTTGTCTTTATCAGTCAACTGAAACCTACATTTTTTCACTGGGGTATAATACAAGCGATGCAGGAATTTATAATGGATTATCTTAAGTCTGCTACTGGCCAATATACGGGCTGTAAGGGAACAGCAGTATGACCACTGCTCATCAGTGAGCTCAGTGGTGAGGTCAGCGGACCAGCGCGAGCGAGCTGAGGTCTCTGTCCCTGGAGCACATGACCTGATATGACAATACATGCCCGACACTAAGTGTGAGCCATCTGGGGAACAGAGCATATGGTGCAATGGAGACATAGTCTTGGGTTCATCCGGGAAGTCAGGCAGGATTTCCCTCATTCCCTGGCGCAGCCGCAAGTAGTAGAACACCTCGAGTGGGGTGCGGCTGTGCGCAGCAAAAAAGAGGTCCGCAGTTTTAAATCGTTTAGCTGTAAATAGATCGCCCCAACAAGTGATATGTAGCTTCCTGCAGAGTGAGCGGAAGCCCTGTTCACATAGGAGTGCAAGTTTAGGGTGATATGTCAGGGGCATCCGAGGGGAATATAGCAAGGCACAGTCCAGTTTTTTAGCCACCCAGCGCCAGGCTTTGTTTGTACACGTGACGGATGTATACGGCGTGGTGATAATTGAGGGTGGGCAATGGAGAAGCCCATTGAGGGGAAGAGGATTTGCAATCCAGTCCTCCACTGCCAATTGTGGCATAAAAGGAGTGGGGATCATCCAGTGGTAAGCATAATGTGCTTGAGCACATAGGTAGTAGACATCAAAGTCAGGGATATCAAACCCCCCTTTGTCATACGGTTGAATCAGCACAGACCACTCGGGTTTTTACCCCCCTTCCCCCCCCCGAACAACCGACCGAGTTCCGACTTCAATGTTTTGAAGAAAAACGCTCCCGGGTAGTACGGGATGTTTAGGAAGAGGTAGAGGAATCGGGGGAGCACCACCATTTTAATGAGTGACGCCTGCCCATGGAGAGGGGGAGGGATATCCAGCGATCCACCTGAGTAACCAACTTTGTAATTGCCACACCATAGTTGGAGCGTAATGTCTCGTCTTTGTCACGCGAGATCTGGATACCCAAGTACCGAAGTTCCGATCGGCACCATTCCAGGGGGTAGTCAAGGGGTAAGTCTACCACGGCCTCCGTAAGCGGGAAAACTGTGATTTAGCCCAATTGATATGTATCCCGGACATCCCGCCGAAGGTGACGAACTCTCTAAGTAAGGGGTTCAGGTTACATGCAGGGTCTTTGACAACTAGTGTTATATCATCAGCGTATAATGATACATCAATTTGACGTTGTAAGCAGCGAAGCGCACTCTCCCGATGTAGCTGACGCAGGCTAGGGGTTCAACAGCTATTGCGAATAGGAGAGGGGATAATGGACACCCTTGACGGGTGCCTCTGGAAATATCGATAGAGGCAGACAGGTGGCCGTTGATCAGGACTTTTGCCGTCGGTCGCGTGTATAGCAGCTGAATCCAAGAGATGAAAAGTTTAGGAAAGCCCATTCGCGTCAGTACCGTGAAAAGGTACGCCCATTCGACCGAGTCGAAGGCTTTAGTAGCGTCGAGAGACTGCAGCAACTGGGATTTCAGGATGCACAGTGTGCAATAGGGAGAACAGGGTGCGTAAATTATGAGAGGTGGAGCGGCCCGGAACGAAGCCAGACTGATCCGGCAATACAATCCGGGTCATTAGGAGAGACAGTCTGGTGGCCAGCACTTTCGCCAATATTTTTACATCGCAATTGAGGAGCGAAAGTGGGCGATAAGAGCCGCAAATGGTGGGATCTTTACCAGGTTTTAACAGCGACGTTATCACGACTTCGCGCATTGATTGAGGGAGGAGTCCGTCATTCAGTGATTCCTCAAATACTTCGCGGAGGACCGGGGCCATAATGTCAATATATGTTTTAAAAAACTCTGCAGGTAGCCCATCAAGGCCAGGCGCCTTCCCATTTTGAAGCGACATGATGGCATCTCGAATTTCGTCCAGCTCAAAGGGGGCAGCAAGGAATGCCCTGTCGCTATCACTAAGGCAGCAGAGGGCCACGTCACCCAGAAAGGTATCATACGATATATCCAAGGTGGCGGTAGAGGTGTATAAAGTGCGATAATGTGAAACGAAGGCAGTAAGGAGGTTATCGGTATCTCGGAGTGTGTGCCCCTGGTCAGTTAACAGTTCCAAGACTGTGTTGTTAGTGCGTGGTGGCCGCGTAAGCAGCGCTAGCGCCCTGCCCGGCCTGTCCCCTTCACAATATTTTCTCGCTCGCCAGTGCTTCCCTCTAAATTTGGCCTCTGTCAGCCTCCTCCTCATACTGTGTCAGTTTATCCCTAAATTCTGCATGGATGCCTGAAGCATCACCCTCTACCATCCTAGCCTCCAATCCCTTTAGTTCGCTCTCAAGTTTGCGGATCGTACGTTGGATATCTCGTAGGACCCCAAAGCTTTTCGATATGCAATAGCCTCGTACCGTCACTTTAAAGGCTTCCCAAATATTGTCAACTGAATCAACAGAGCCTTTATTGTTAGGGAAGAAGGCAGCGATCTCTTCTCCAAGCTCGTTGCGGAACACGGTGTCCAGAAGGGCTGCAGGCTGCAGTCGCCATTGTGGCCTAGGAGTGTCCCACCCAGGTACCTGCAGGTGCATCAGGATGGGGCTATGGTCCGAGTATGTCCTTGGAAGGTGTTCTATTTTAGTGACTCCTGTGCACATCTCTCTGGTGGTGAAGAAGTAATCTAGTCTTGCCCATGTGCCCGCCAGGGATGTAAAGTGTGTGCCCTCCTTTCGGTGGGGGTGCATATACCACCAGCCGTCCACTAGGTCACCCTCCATGAGTAGGTCACCCAGCACTTCCCTAGATCTAGGTTTGTAATATGACACCCCGTCTGCCCGGTCCAGGTGTGGGTCCAATGCCAAATTAAAATCTCCCCCCCCCCCCCCCCAATGGACATGTCTGGATCCTACATCCAGGATCTTTCCCCAGAGTGCAGTGAAGAATAAGGGTGTGTCTGTATTAGGGGCATAACAGTTGACCAATGTGACAGTATCGCGACCCAGGCGACCCCACAGCAAGGCGTATCGACCCTCCGCATCAGTCAGTTCGCCACATAAGTGAAAGGGTATCGCGCGCTTTATTAGGATAGCGACTCCTCTCGCATACGTAGAATAGGAGGAGAAGGCACGAGCGACAGCCCATTTGCATGCGAAGGTGGGCCGTGTCTGTGGTGACAAGTGCGTTTCCTGTAGCATAGCTATCTGAACATTATGAAGCTCTAAGTATGCAATCACATTGCGACATTTTTTGGCATTGTTTAGACCCCGTACATTCCATGACATACAATTCAAGCGTGCATCAGCTCCTGAACCCGCCATGTCTTAAGGTCGGTATGGTAGTGTTACAGTTCGTGATCGATACTAGTCCAGTATTAGCGCATGAAAGGTGCAAATTTACGTGTCGCCTACACAGCCTCCCCAACCTCCCGCAGAACAAAACACCCCCCAACAAATGCCCCAGCCCCCCACCCACTACTGCATCCCAATCATGCCAGCAGCCGTCCATATCCACATCCCCCCACCCCCCACCCTCCCTTAACGTATGCAACATGCATCCACAAGGGGGGTATACCCGTAGGGGAAACAACATCAAGGGCGCACAGCCACGCCTCCTCCCAGTAGCCTACCATACTGTACCACCCTCGGTGTAGGCCAGGGTAGAGATGGTGGTCCTTGTCATACTTTACCATTGGAGAGGTCTAGTAGTCCCCAGTGGCTGAAAGGAGAAAAAGCAAACTGGTTCAAAAGCAATATAGAGAGTGTCATCTCAGTCGTCATTGTCTACTCGAGGCAGATCTTCGTCAAGGTCATCATTGTTTCTCCGATCTTCCTTTTGCGCTTTTCGGACCGCTTTCAAGTAGTCCTCAGCTTTCTGCGGATTGGTAAAAAATCTGTCGACCCTGGTGTGTCACACGCAGCTTCGCCGGGTAGAGCAGGGCATAGTCCAGCTGTGCTTCCCTCAGCTTATTTTTAACTGCCAGAAACTTGCACCAGGGGGTGAAGTCAGGGTAGATAGAGAAGGTGACGCCGTTGTAATGCAGGTTCTGTTTGGTCCGGGCCGCCCGTAGCGCGACATCCCGGTCGCGATAATTGAGTAGTCGGGCAATAATCGGTCTGTGTGGAGCTCCAGGTTTAGGAATCGGTGCTAACGATCTCTGTGCCCTCTCCACTATAAATTGTGGGGAGAAGGCATCCTCACCTATCGATGCTCGGAGGATTTTCTCCACATACAGTTCCATCCGTCCAGTGTCCGTGGACTCCGGAACACCCGTGACGCGGATGTTATTGCGTCTACTTCGAGCTTCCAAGTCCTCGTTCTTAGCTGCTATCACCCGCAATAAGTTATCCATGCGGGCGAGTTGGGACGTATGGGAAGCGGTAACGTCGTCGCCGTCAGATATCCGCTGCTCCGCTGTAGTGAGTCTCTCTTCGAGCTTTTATATGAGCAAAGCTGAGGCCCCTTTAAAGTTACACGCAGTAACAGCTAGCAGAGGCTGTAGTGACAACAATAAGGGCAGCAGAAATCATAAACAAAACAGGGGAGGAAAAGCTAATAGAAAGAAGGAGGGCTCAAGTGGACACCCTGCCCCTGCCCCTGCCCTTGAAGCCAGGTTGGTCTTTGGGAAAGCAACCCAGGACTCTGCTGAAGCGGGCCCTGAGCTGACTAATTTGAGTAGCAGTAATACTACTAAAACGCCCCCTAAAACCTCCTCCTATCTTTCCTTCGAGGCAAAACCTAAACATGCTAAAAAGTCTAAGCCGGCCAAAGTAGCTCTCGATTCAAGTTCTAAGATTACACCATCACTGCGATCCTATTTTAAGGCCATCCCTCAGGTCCTGAACTTGGCAGACAGCTATCCTCCTCCTGAGTCTCTCCTACCAGGCATACCTTTGACCGCGCTCTCAAGTCTTCAGATTATGGAGAAGGGGCAAAATGAAGTTCAACCTGGGGGGGCAGAAGGCATACCCCCAAACATTACTCCAATAGAGACAAACCCTGTTCTCTCACTCACGACACCACCAGCTGCATTAGGCATTATAAATAATACCAGCCCCAGCGGTTCTTTGGAGTCATGTGTAGCTACTACTACGTTGGAGGCAGCTACCGGCCCTGCGGGGGTTGTTGTCTGCAGTCCTTCGGGCGAATGCATACGCACCGAGGTTGAAACATGCTTGGAGTCTGTTGTCTCAGTCTCTCTAAGTGCCCCTTCCACCTCTGACATGCTACCCAAACTTCCTGCTTCTGTCGTCAGCATCCCTCCAGATTCCACAATTGCTTCATTACTACCCATGTTTACAAATTTGTCAGCAGACATTAAACGGGGGTTTGAAGAGTCGTCTAAAATTCATAGAGAGATCACATCATACTGTGAATCATTAGACAGTAAGATAGATGGTCTTTTTGCAAAAACTGGCGTGCTGGAAGAGACAGTGGCTGGGATGTCTCTTGAGTTGGCAAACGCCAAGGACGATATAGTCAAACTTAAAAGAGAGGATACTGCTCTAGCAGAAAGGATGGAGGTGCTGGAAAATAATGCGAGGCGATGTAACATTCGCATTCTAAATGTACCTGAAGGACGAGAAGGATCTGATATAAAGACCTTCATCATACAACTTATAAAAAAATCTCTAAATCTATCTTATCCTGAAGAGGAGCTGAAGACTGACATCCAGAGGGTACACAAGGACCCCTTCAGGCGAAATTTACAGAGGACTAAGCCCCGGAAGATATTGGTCAACTTTCATACATACACTCTGAAGGACCATATTCTCAATCTAGCTCTGAAGCAAAAGTCCCTATCAGGAGATGACTTCACATTCCAAATAAGATCTGACCTTTCAAGGGCCACCCTGGATAGACAGTGGGAGTTGGGCAGGAGGATGGAGGCCTTTAAGAAGTTGGGTGCGTCAGTACAGTTGAGCTTTCCCGCAGTGTTGAAGATCATGCTCAACAATAAAATGTACAATATTCGCTCAGTACAGGCTGCAGACAAGCTTCTGATGACCCTTAGTGCTCCTAGTGGGGCTAGTGGCAGATCAGATATGGGCTGAGAGAACAAATTGGGGTATGACTATTTTCATCTTGGCATAAGGGCAATGGGGATAGCAGTCTCCATGATTATAGTCTCCATGATCACAGCCCCACCTTAACCTTTAATTAGAGAAAAAAAAAGTGGGGTGATTCTTTCTTTCTTTTTCAAAATGTTAAGCACAAAATAATTTATTAAAAAAAAAAGGGGGAAGGAATCCAAGCGGAAAAAAAGGAAGGGAAAGAGAAGAAGGGAAAAAAAGATAAAAAGGAGGGAGAAGGAAAGACAGGAAGAAAAAAATAAAAATAAAAAAATAACTCTCAAGCCGAGTTATAATACAACACATATAATATAATATAACAATAGCACTGGCACTTATAGATGTGATGGGTTTATAAAAGAAGAGAAGGTACAAAGGAAACAAATAAATAAATAAATAAATACAAATAAAACATAACATATAATTTCCACATCTCTTTAAGAAATTTGTGGAGTTTTTTCCCTGCTAAAATTTGAAGCAATAACAGACCAAACTTTATTGGTAGTACTATAGTCCCTAACACTATAACGATATGCTTCGTGGGGCTCAGAATGGGTCAGGGGTACCACAAACCGGACGAGTTCCAGTTAGACATACAAGGGTTCCTTAAGGGAGGGAGGTGGGACTCCACTGGGGTGAGGGTAAGGGTAATAAAATATATATTGTTCCTCATCTCCGAATTGGTTGTTGACAATTCAACCATTAATACTAGAAAATGGACAGATTTTATATCTCAGAGAAAGAGTAGGGGTTGTTTGTGTGCATCGTCTACCTTCGTGAAAGATATCACTTATGAGTACCATTAAGATTCTCTCCTGGAATATTAATGGCCTGCGCACCAAACCCAGATCGAATAGGATCTTACAATATTTACGGGATTTTGATGCGCAGGTCATTATACTTCAGGCGACACACTTGGTTGAGGCCGAGCTACTCGATATGGTAAATAAAAACCGTTGGATAGATCTGTCCGTTTCCACTTCTCAAACGGTTACAACTAGAGGGGTCACCATTCTCTTTAAGAAAACTATTACTACTAAACTTATAGCGCAAAAAGTAGACCCCGCAGACAGATGGGCGATAGCCACAGTGGTTATAGGAGGTTCTCGCTTTACGATAGCTGGTTATGGGCCAAACCGAGACGACCCCTCGGCCTTGGAGACATTATTTTCTGAACTTCTGCACTTTTCAGAACCTGTTATAATTGCAGGAGATTTTAATATCGTACTTGACCCTTTGGTAGACAAAATCCCCTCTAGTCGACAACTTACCTTATCTAAATCTAGAGTGTTTTTACTTAAGGCCATGCGTCAATATGGTATTATAGATATTTGGAGAGAAAGGTCAGGGCAGCGCACCGGTTTTTCTTTCCGAAATTTCAAATATCACCATCGATCCAGGATTGATTTATTTTTAACTAGCAGAGCTTTGCTTAACCAAGTAAAGAATGTCACATATTTACCATCACACTTGTCGGACCACTCTGCAGTTCTTCTAGAGTTTGAAGACCTGATACAACTTCTGACTAGGTCATGGTCTATTGATAGGTCCCTTTTACATCCCCTGATGATCTTGAGTATATTAGAGCAGAAGCACAAGAATTTTTTCTAGTCAACATCGGTTCTGCGTGCTCTAGCTCAGTTTGGGATGCCTTCAAGTGTTGTTTGCGAGGGGTTATCAAGAATAAAACTACTTTCCGTAGGAGGCAGTATATTCAAGAAGTGGCATCTATTGAGGCCAACTTGCTACATGTTCAAACTGAGTTAGAGATCTCCAGCAACGCCCCCAATACCATTATACAGGCCAATCAAGAGAAGTTGCTGGAACTCAAGGGCCAACTGGCTTCAGTACTCAATCAGCGCATCCTCCAACGGTGGGAAGCAAGTAAACTGGCCCATTTTGAATTTGTAGAAAGCGCAGGCAAACTACTAGCTTGGAAGGCTAGAACCGATCGGACGCGTAATAACATAGGGTCCATAACAACAAGTTCTGGTTTGGTTTCCTCGGATCTAGAAATAAGATCAGCCTTTAAAGATTTTTTCAATTCATCTACCAAGAGGCAAATACCATCTCTCTTGAAAGTATAAAGGAGTGGCTGAGTTGTATCTCCTTGCCTTCAATTTCATTAGAACAAAGTGCTTTTTTAGATCAGGCTGTTACGGAAGAAGAGGTGGTGACTGCCATACGTAATAGTAAAGGGGGTAAGGCGGCGGGGCCTGATGGTCTGCCTGCGGAGATATATAAACCTCTCATGGGCGTAATTGCCCCTTTCCTTGTTATTTTATTCAATGAGGTATTACAGGAGGGGGTCTTGCCGCCCATATCTTGGAATAACGCTTCTATCACTCTCATTCTGAAACCAGGCAAGGCACCCACCAATTGCGGATCTTACCGCCCCATCTCTATTCTTAACGCTGACTATAAGATCTTTACGTCCCTCTTAGCTAAGAGGCTGGGTCAGGTAGTTCCATCAGTCCTACATCCCAACCAAAAGGGCTTTGTGAAGGGTTGGCAGCTCTTCGAGCTGACGTACGACCTGATTGGAGCAATCGATATTGCAACTAGATCCTCTATGCCACTTGCAATTCTCACGCTTGACGCCACCAAGGCCTTCGACAGGGTCAATTGGCTGTACCTGTCGGGGGCCCTGGAAAAATTCGCCGTGGGCCAGGCTTTCCGCAGAGCGGTGGAACTCCTTTACCATAACCCATCAGCTTCGGTCTTGGTTGATGGCGGCCTGTCAGACCCATTTACTATTACCAGGGGCACTCGGCAGGGTTGCCCTCTATCCCTCCTGCTTTTCGACCTCTATATCGAGCCGTTTGCTCAAAAAATTCGGGAGGGCAATAACATCTTGCCTTTCAGATATGGAGATTGGGAGAAAAAAGTGTCCCTGTATGTAGACGACATTATGATCATGTCGTCCGATATTAGCACCGCATTTCCGGCAGCTATAAATCTAGCGTTGGAATTCGGTAGAATATCAGGGTACGAGGTCAATGCCTCCAAGACAGAGGTTATGGCATGGAACAGCGTAGTAACAGGGTTTTCTGAGCAATTAAGTGATAATATGAGGTATCTAGGCCTAAGAATTGTTAAAGACATTAACTCGATTGCCTCTATTAACTTCACTGTGGTTGCTAAAGAATGTAGGAAGCTTTTGGGAGCTTGCGGGCATCTCCCACTGACAGTCCTGGGTCGTGCGAATCTTGTAAAGATGTCTATTTTACCTAAGTTGACTTTCATTTTTAACAGTATACCACTATATTTTGACACAGCTTTAATAGCCAAGATGCAGAGTGATATCTCCTCATTTATCTGGAAGAATAAGAACGTATGAATAGCTTGGAAGAAGTTAAGGCGTCGCAGGGAGAAAGGAGGTTTGGCTGGCCCCGACCTTCAGATTTATGCATGGGCCTTTCAGATGACACATGCCCGAATGTTGCTAAAGATTCCATCAGATCAGGGCATAGGGATGATGTTCACAGCATTGTTACAGTGTGAAGGATTGGGGCAGTCTGGTTTTCTTTTTAAGTTTGGAGACCCCAAATTCTTCAAGAAGGTTAAGCTGAAGGTGCTACAGGGCCTAGCAAAGACTTGGTTTAATCTTAGAGTTGCTACTAAACTAGGTTACCACTCGAACAGATCCCTTATATGGGATCTCCCTGCCCCCCCGGGTTGGGCAAACGATACACTTGCAAGTCCATTAATAGTGGCAGGAATCTCAACATGGGGTGACTTGTTTGTGGAAGGGGCAATGCTTTCCTGGGAACATCTAATGAGCAAGGTGGGCCCCAACCTCTCTAGACTTAAGTTTTTGCAAATATCAAGCTGGGCACAAGCACAGTCAGCTAGAGCTCCGCATCGTTTCAATCTGCCCCTGGGAGAAGGTAGCCAACTGGAGTCCTCTTTGTTGGATAAAACACCTGCACCCAAGGAGGTGTCTCTTTGGTACAACCTAATCTTAGAAGAGATTGATGGGGAATTTAATCTCCCAGTATCATTATGGAGGTCTTTATTGCCTTCCTTGAATGTAAACGATTTATGGCTAACCTCCTGTAAAGTACTCTGGGACATAGTTAAACCTGCCTGGCTCCGCAGGAACCATCTTTTTACCCTTCATAGGGCCTACTACTCTCCCCAGAGACTGTCTAAATTTTCAACAGTGGAACCAGTGGTATGTGCCCGGTGTGGTTTAGCGGCAGCTTCAGACGCACACATGTTTTGAAGTCACACTTGAAGTCATATTGGGATTTAATCAGCAACAAATTAACATCTTCAATTGGATCCACAGTGGCTATAGACCTTCGGCTGGTAATCTTTGGTGTAGTGGATAAAGTGCAAAGTTCTGCTAACAATCTCTTGTTTTACTCTATCTTGGTGGCCCGCAGAGAAATTTGCAAGCGGTGGAAAGAGGTTTCTCCTCCATCGTTGCACGACTGGTGTTCATCCATGTTACAAATTTCTAAAATTGACCTTGCCAGGGCCGGGAAACCTGAGAAAAGAGCTTTTTGGCATTTACTTGATTGGTCTCATTAGTTTGGAGCTGGGTTTTTTTTTTTGGGGGGGGTTTTTTCTCCCCAGGTCCGATGATTATGAAGCCATGATATACTCTCCCTGCTAAAACATCTACGCCCTCTTTCCTGGCAAACTGGTGTTAAAAGTAATGGTGGTAACAGGCTAATGGTAAAATCTGAACAACAGGTAACAAGGCTAAGAAGTGGCTGGGTGAATGACATAGCTGTAGGGTTCTGGTAGATCAGTACATCATTTATACCCTTACCAGTCTTCGACTGAGACAGCATGTCAATTCCTCAATATGCCATTCTTTACTGCCCATGGTTCCGACAGATTACAAACCATGGTGGAGATGAGGACTAAAAAAAAAAAGTAGATAGAGAAGGTGACGCCGTTGTAATGCAGGTTCTGTTTGGTCCGGGCCGCCCGTAGCGCGACATCCCGGTCGCGATAATTGAGTAGTCGGGCAATAATCGGTCTGGGTGGAGCTCCAGGTTTAGGAATCGGTGCTAACGATCTGTGTGCCCTCTCCACTATAAATTGTGGGGAGAAGGCATCCTCACCTATCGATGCTCGGAGGATTTTCTCCACATACAGTTCCATCCGTCCAGTGTCCGTGGACTCCGGAACACCCGTGACGCGGATATTATTGCGTCTACTTCGAGCTTCCAAGTCCTCGTTCTTAGCTGCTATCACCCGCAATAAGTTATCCATGCAGGCGAGTTGGGACGTATGGGAAGCGGTAACGTCGTCGCCGTCGGATATCCGCTGCTCCGCTGTAGTGAGTCTCTCTTCGTGCTGGTCCACCTTATGTACCAAGGCGTCCATCCTAGAAGACATCCTGTCCACTTTGTCCACCACAGTGGCGAATCCCTGTCGCATTTCTAAGAGCAGTCGGTGCATATCCAGGTCTTTAGAAGGGGAGGGCGCAGCTGCAGGATCCGCACCACTAGGCCCCTGCTCCGCAGCCCCTGTTTTAGGCCCTTTCTTTGCGCCATCAAAGTTGATTTTCATCTGACGGTTCTCGGGACGCACCATCGTGCTCTCGCGTCTCCTACGTCGCTCCGTCTTGGGAACCTCGGCGGTAGTGGGTATCTTCCTGTCAGGTAGGACTGTGTGGGGCAGTTCAGCCAATTGTGGAGCAATGGGCAGCGGCGGAGCCACACTCCGAGGGTCAGTACTCCACAAGGTGACACCCAACCTGGGACTTCCTTGGTAAAGGCGTGTGGCAAAGCGCCTGTCAGAGGGGGACAGCCAGGAGCGCACTGCAAGCAGGAGTGGTCAGAGCCGCGCGCCGGTCGTCCACAGCATTGGTGTAGCACGCAGCTCGAGGGTTCCGGGTCGCCACGGGCCCAGAGCAGCACACACAGCGGATCTCAGGCTGCGTCCGGGGGCTCACGGCCACATCACCTCTAAGGTCCACAACACTGATAGGAGTCCAAGTTGATATGTAGGGCACCAGGGCACAAAGCAGCGGGTCGCTCAACTCCACAAACAGCCCCGTGCGAGCGGGTACCAACAGCTATGCCGCAGCCCAAGGCCTTACCTCTGCAGCAGTTCCACAGGCGCCGTGTGCGCTACGTCCACCCTCAGTATCGAAAAATGCACGGGGACCGGAGGAGTCTCGCAGCGAGGGAAGCCTCGCAGGCCAGATGGAGAGCAGCGTGGTCCCCTCACACCTCGGCGTCCAGCAGCGCGATGTGGCAGGTCACAGCGTGACAGAGACCCCAGGAGCCTGCAATGGGGCGAGAAATCCAAAATGGCGCGTCCGGCGGCGGCTCCCGCGCGCCGCGGCGGCCCCGGGCGATTGTCCCCAGGCGCGGCGTCCCAGCCAGGCACAGGCTGAGGGGCAGCGCCGGTATTGCAGGTGGCCTCACAGTGGTCAGGCAAGGGGACCGAGCAGATGGTGCACGGCCAGGGGCGCCGCCGCACGCGTAGGTCCGCCCGCGCTCAAGGCCTGCCCCAGCAGGAAGAGCACCGGCCTCTCGTGGCGATTCGCGGCCGTCCGCCGCAGCACAGCAGCTCCAGGGGCCGTGTTGGTGGAGATTGTTCAGACGATTTCACGCCCCCGGTCGCTTCCAGAGGCTCCAGAGTTGGAACGAGTGTGGGGGACAATCCACGGTATCAGTGCAGCCACTTAGGGGAGCAACAGCCCTCCAGTAGGTAAGTATTAGGGAAGGATAATTGGTGCAAGGAACGGGAGCCACACAATCAGGCGGCCATTCCGTGTGTGCGCCCTCTAGCGCCCCAAAGCTCATCAATCATTGAGGCGATTAGTTGGGTTGCGTTCTCTTAAGATATGATGGTGAATCCAAACATTTGGACCAGTAGGGCTAGAGGCATCATGTTGTTATTGAATAATGTACGGCTAAAGGAAAATCCTTGTGGGTCTACATATTTAGAGGATAGGTTGAGGATATAAAGTGGTGGTAGAGAAATACTTGAGGTCAGTGTTAGGCGCCCCAAGGTCATAGCCGTTCTAAAATCATATTGAAAGCATTCGACCGGCCTAATAAAATCAGTGTGGTTAAGGCCCCTTGTAGGAAGCTGGCTCTTTATGTGATAATTCCATAACTCGATATACCATGTAAAGAGACCAATGGTTCCCTGGGGACTTGCTATGCAATGCCTAAGTGCCCTTATTAGGCAGTAGTGTGGTCGAGCAGCCTTAGGTCTAGCACAGAGGAGTGCAAGACATTTGCAGCATACACACAATGGTCAATAAATAACAAGATTCAAGTAGGAGATCCAGACCGATTTATGAAAGAAAACAAATAGCAAGTATCTTTATATATGTATAGACATCAGAGAAAAATCATTCAGGTAAGTACGCTTTTAAATATAAATTATTTTTACTTTAAAAAGTGGACATTGCAATTTCTGAGTTCTGCAATGTTATCCAATGGAAGGAAACAAAGATTCTGCAAAGAGGTATAGTACATCGACTTACAGGATCAATCTCCAGGAGTAAAGGTGAGTGGTGGGCATGGTCCAAGGCAGCTCCAGCAGTACACCACCAGCAGCTCGAGGGCAGCAGGTGCAGAGTGCAAAACAGCATTGGGCGAACAATTCTTTTCAATGGGGATCAGGCTCTGGCTAGGAAGCCGGTCGGGCTGCACCAGCAAGTGGGCTCAGTTCTTACGATGCTTAAGGACGAGGAGGGTTGTGGGCGATACCTTTGGTACTCTTCTCTAGGGCCAAAGGACGACGGGTGCAGATGTGTCCTTAGGCATCGGCCTTTCCTTACTGGAGCAGCCACGGTTGAGGGCTACTGCCTGCAGAGGGTGCAGGCGTCGTCTGGGAGCCCAGGTGGTGTGAAACCACAGTGGACTCGAACTCTGGAGAACCTTGAAACCTTGTAAGCACCAGTAGCCCACTTCAACTCGGTCTAGAGGCGACTGGTGCAGTGGTAGCTTCGGGTGTTGGGTTTTTTGTTTTGCAGGCCTCAGAATCTTTAATTATTTTTTTTTTAAACCTTTATTGTCACGTCAGGTAAATACAAGTACTGGCCTACAACCACTCCGGCCGGCCGCTAATCAAGACATACATACAGCAAGCAATGCAGAAAAAAAAACCAGCAGCCGGAAAGTCAGGGCAGAATAAGTGTCCAGGATATAACTTGCAATCAAACGTACTGTGCACGAGTCAGGATCTGAGAAGGTTCATCTTTCAATAAAGAAAACTAAGAATCGATGCCATACGGTCATACATGGTCCTACGATAGCAATACAAAGCAGGAAATCCGCAAATAATGCAAATACGTTGGAAGCATCGGGGGTAAGGCACACGAGTCAGGATAAATGCAAAAACAAACACGTTACGTAGCAAGCTGCACCCCACCCCTCAAGATGAAGCATACTGTAGGAGACATGAAAAACGACGACACCAAAAAGGGAAGGAAGACAAAGGGCCATAGAAACAAAAAGAGGACAAATTAATAAACCCCATCCCCCTACTCCCCACCCTGCACCCCTGCAGAGAGAAAGGGAAGAAAAAGAGAAACGCAGGGAAGGGCCCTCGATTTGGCCGCCCGTCCCCCCCACCCCCCCACCACCGCGCACAGTGAACATTCTAAAAGCTGAGTGTCACCCGAAACACAGTCAGCCAACAATAAAGTCCACTATGTCCTAGACGGTCTCACCCCTGGCCCTTCCTATCAGTAGTACCAACACACGCCCACTGATCAATCGGCACACAGAGCAGCATGGAGGGTCCAAGTGATCCGGGCAGACCGGGCAGTGTTGTCAATCTATGGGACTTCAGCCACCAAAACCCAGCCGAGCAGATATGGCGGAAATCCGTCCATGGCAGTATCGACTCCGAAAACACCCTCCAGTCCGGACACAGTCTCACCAACCAGGGAAAGAGAGTCACACCATCCGGGAAGCGCCGGTGCGCCGCCGGTGCGGCCCAAGCCATAGATCGCCGTCGTGTCACCACCCGCCGAGTAGATAAGTGCCCAGACGAGTCACTCACGTGTACAACAGATCCGGCAAAAGCTATATCATGGACCGGGTCGTCCAGAGTCTCCACGAACATAGGCGTAGCCGGAGCACTCTGCACTGACTGACGCAGAGGCGGACACACCGGCGCCTCCTTGAGATCGAACAATGCCCACGTGGAACGGTGGGACAACAATGGCGGCCATCCTTCCTCCCAGATCCCGGGCGTCCCGGAGCAGGGACGCATGCAGGGTTGTTAACGCAGCCAGGATATCTCTGAACGTGGGCTCTATCTCGTGTTTCCGGACACCAGGACTCTCTCGCACAGCAGCTTCGCAGCCTGGACGCGGTCTGCGTAAGAGGGCGCCGTCCGCCATCTTAGCTGATCCGGCCTCGTCCATCTCCATCTGACCTCGGGACCGGGCCCCAAGCCAGGGCGCAACAGGAGTCACCACGGGGACCCGGAAAATCAAGGCAGGCTTCCCAAGGAAGGGCCACCGAAAGGCTAAACAAAATCGCCGCCGCTCCCTGGGAGTCGCCCACCAAGTCCTGGAGAGGTCATGAGTCGTGTCCGGACACAACACCGGAAAGGGGGCCAAATCTCGTGCACTCCCCTCGACCCTGCTTTACCGCACATCCCACAAGGCACTCCACCAGATGGACTGGGTCGGCACTGTCGCCATCGGCCCTTCAGATGTCCGGTGTCCTCCGGCCGACCCCTCACCCTCACCAGAGGCCGCTGTTGTTGCAGTCTCGGCCGGCCACTCTCCACACTCGACACCCCGGTCTCAGCTCCGGGAAGGCCGCAAAACAGTCGGGGACATTTCAACGGGTCCGCCGCACGGAAAAGCCTCAGGAGCTAACGGTCAGTGAAAGTTGTCCTTTGCCTACTTAAATATGCCGTTACGTCTCAGGATAATGGCCAGGATGTATGCGCAGGGTGAGAAGGCTCACGGAGCCGAGCGACTATGCAGCCATCTCGGTCGCCAGCTTGGCTCCTCCCCCTCAGAATCTTTAATTTTGGAGCTTCTTCTGAACAGGGTGCTCTGAGTGCATCTTTGATCCTGGGGCAACTCTTGTTCTAACCCCAGAAACTCAACTCTCAATAATAATCCACATTTGTATAGCGCACAATCACCCGTTAGGGTCTCTAGGCGCTGGGGGCCGTCGGGAAGATTAAGCAAGCTATGGCCCAGAGTCACATGGTGCTGGGCTAACCTGCCGCCGGAGCCGGGGATCGAACCCTGATCCCCAGATTCCAGCGTCAGTCGCCCTGGCCGCGGCGCCATACCTCTTTCCTCAAGACCGATTGCTTCCCTGCAAACCGATAATCAAATTTTTCTACATAGGATTGCATTGACTGTTTTTTCTCTGAAAAAGTTCCAAGTGTTGAGTTGTGTTTGTATGGAAACCTAAGCAGCTGTGTTTTAATGCAAAAGGGTTTTACTTATCTTTGTCTAGGAAATGTCCCACTGTGATATCTAGGCATACCACACTAGGTAGAAAAAGTAATCTAAAAAATAATCGCAAAGTAATTACGAATAGCTATTGCCTTTAAATGTTTTAACCTGTAACAAAGCCGATTTCATCCAGCTTGCTTATTTTGATTAACCTGTTTAGAAAAGTAAAATTTTACTTATCTGTACCAAGTCCTGCTTGGTTCTAAAAATATAAATACAACTAAAGAAAACAATTGGTTCGAGTTCGGTCTTTCAGTGTGCGACATCCTTTCATGCCTGAGTATGTACAATAATGATTAACACTACCCTCTGATAAAGCCTTACTGCTCGCCCACACTACCACAAATGGAGAGTAAGGGGTTATCTACTTTTACCTCTCTAAGCCTTTGGGGATCCACTGGACTCTGTGCACACTATACTTTGGTATAGTATATACAGAGCCAGCTTCCTACACTTCCCTGCTTACTTGCACTGGCAGTAATAGGACTGACCAGCACTGGGGCTTATCTGCTCATGCAGGTATGCCCCCACATGCAATACCAAGCACCCTGCTAGAGGGCTGTCAGGCATTCTGTAAGGGTGACCGGTAGTAGATGTAATGACTGGTGACATGGTACACAGGGATGTGTCCATTTCGTGTTTTCACAAGGCCTGACTTATGGGTTACCATGTTTAACTCACTCCTCCTTGTCTCCAAAACCACCTTCACAAAACACAACCGGAAATTAACTATCTCCCCCCTTAACCAACAGTCTCTGTTCGGAGACATCACCATCACCATTTTCCTGAATGGCACCATTCTAATTCAGGCGAAAGACGAAAATCTAGAGTTCTTCGACTCCCTCTTCCCCAATCTAAAGACGGCTACTGCTCACTACCCTCACCAGTCACGCACCTCCCTCCCCCCCCCCGTGGCTCCCTTCAAACCCCTAAGCCGCAGAGCAGGCTTCCATCACCTCAACGATCCCATCCCCCCTTGCTTAATCACGTCACCAGTCATTCGCCTCCCCCAGCCCCCAATACCTTACACCCCCCGGCCTCCTCCCTGTCCACCCAACCTCCCAGAACTCTGCCCCCCCTCCTACCCATCCGACTCCCAACCCTCCACTCCACCAAGCACAAAACACCCAAGGTCCCCAATCTCCTGCCCGTAGCGATCCCAGACCATCTAGCAACTCCGAGTCACAGCCCCCTGCGCCAACCCCCAATCCACTAGCTCACACCATCCCACTCAATAAAGATAACCACCTCCTCCAAAGGGGCCGCAACCCTCCTCCCTCTCGATTCCTCGCCCACCCGAACTCGAAACCCGAACCTGATCCTCCCACCCCTGTTATCCCCTGAACAACAACTCGCCACAAAGCCCCTCCCCCTCTCTAGCCCTCTCCCATCCGAACTCCAATCCCGAATCAGACCCTCCCTCCCCTAATATCCCCCCTAACAGCAACTCGCCTCAATGCCCCTCTCCCTCTCTAGTCCTCTCTAAACTGGAACCGGACCCTCCAACTTCTACTCTCCCCACTATTAAGGTCTTGCCCCATTGCCCCTCTCACTCAAGGCCCAGTTCCACCCACCCTCCCTCCCCACCCTCATGACGACACAACGCCTGGACTTTCTAGAAGCCCAGATCACCACGCTGATCCTCTGACTGAAGGAAACCCTTTCCTCCCTAGAGAAACTCCAGTTACCCCCCCCACGGTGCACCTCCCCACCTCCAGCAGCCTCCCATCAGGAATGACTCCCTCCCCCCTATCGGGTCCCTGTCTCCCCTAGGCTCCCGGCTTCCTCTCACTAAACCACGGACTGAGTCACGAGTTGACAGTCCCAGAAGAACTTCTCCCTCCCTCCCTCTCCCCCCAGGAAGTGAGCTCCCTCGACGCATCCTACAAACCCCCTCCTAACCAGCCAGCCCAAGCACTACCCCCGCACCCCTCACCCCTTTCCTCAATTTAAGTCATCACTGGAATGAGGAGAGACCCGCCCCACCGAAAAGCCACCAGACCCCAGCCCATCTCTCCTCCTTACCCAGAGCGAATTCTGTCAACCCGAACTCGAATGCAGGCTCCCCCATTAACTGCATGCTTATCAACTGCAGATCCGCCGTCAAACATGCAACGGAATTAGCCGAAACCATCCTCTCCCATGACCTAGATGTAGCCTTCATCACTGAAACTTGGCTGAACACCTTATCGCCTCCGATCTTGGACACGCTGGTGCCGTCCCGGCTTCTCACTTATCCACAAAGACAGGCCCATAAGCAAAGGAGGTGGAATAGCAATTATCCACTAAAGTGACCTCTCCATCACTGAATACCCCTCCTTCCTTTATAACTCCTTTGAATGCCTTTTGGTCCACCTCAATTGGTAAATGCTTTCTCCTTTACCACCCTCCAGGCAACGCTATTGAATTTGGCGATCAGCTGACGGATCTGATCACTCAAACCGCTCTCAACAGCGACTTCAGAATAATTCTGGGCGACCTCAACCTAAGATGGAATGAAACCAAAAACCCGCTCATCCAATCTCACCTCCCTTCTACAAGACCACGATATGATCCAACACTGTTCAGAGGAAACCCACCATAGAGGAGCGATCCTAGACGCAATCATTGCGGACAAAAAGACAATTTCAATTAACCACATCATCCCGGTGGACTGGTCCGACCATCACGCCATCCTCTTTCATATCAACCATTCGGCTCTATCTCTCCCACCCACTCAAACCTCCCCCAAGTGGGTCAGAAACATATCGAGAGTCCCCCCTGACAAGCTAGAAGATGCTCTTAGCTCACTCCTCCCAAACTCGACGGAGCTCCTCTCAACCACGGAACTCACCTCGCTCTATCATTCCAACCTGGAGCGTGTCCTGGATCAGCTGGCACCTAGAAAACTAAAAAAAAACAGAAGCATCCCCTCCAGGTCCTGGTTCTCCACTGACATCAACGAAGAGCGAAGACTCCTAAGATCCATGGAAAGAACTTGGAGGAACAACCCCACTGCCCTCAACCGGGACCAACTCAAGGCAGCTCGCAAAACCTACTTTAATCATATCAAGAGCAAAAAGTCATCCTTCTTCTGCTCTGCTCTAGACAATGCTAAAAACCGCCCCAAAGAACTCTTCAATATCATCAGGAACCAAACCTCCATCCCAATGATACAGCTTGGCAGCGTCCAAATCCCAATGTGATGATTTTGCTAGCTTCTTCAATGAAAAAATGTCCTCAATTGACCGATCTTTCAGCGACATGCCCACCGCCCTCACAGAGTCGCTCCCCACTGCTACTACCCACTTAAGGCCAGCAACCGCAGCCACTCGCTGGTCTTTCTTACGACCTATCCAAATTGAAGCGATAAGCGATCTCATAGCCACCGCTAATCACTCGTCACACTCCCTGGATCAGCTTCCCCCAAGACTGACCAAAGACCTGAAGATCACTTTAGCCCCTATCTGGGCCAAGATCATCAACAGCTCTGAGCGAGGGCTCCATTCCTGACTGCCTTAAACTAGGTCAAGTCACGCCACTCCTAAAAAAAAAAAAAAAACGGCCTTGACCCCGAGGTCATGAACAACTTCAGACCAGTTTCAAACCTTCCGCTCTTATCGAAAATGCTAGAAAAATGTGTGCTGTCTCAGCTAACCCATCACCTAGAGAACACAAATCTTTTCGACCCACACCAATCAGGGTTCAGAAAAGGCTGCAGCACAGAAACCGCAATCCTTAATGTGCTGGATGATCTACACATGTCGCTCGACTCCAACCAATGTAGCCTTCTCATCCTCTTAGACCTCTCGGTGGCGTATGACACAGTGGATCATACCCTGCTACTCAATGTCCTCCAGAAGACAGCGGGTTTGGAGAAGACAGTTCTCAAATGGTTCGCCTCCTTTCTCAACAACCGCACACAAATAATCAAAATTAAAAGCTTCGATTCGGACCCCCTCCCCATTACTAGAGGAGTCCCACAGGGGTCAGTACGCTCACCACAACTTTTCAACATCTACATGGAGCCCCTCACTACAATTCTAAGGAACTCCAACATCCCCTTCCACCTCTACGCGGACGACACACAACTCTACCTGGAAACCACTTCGATCGCAGACATCCACAGACTGAACGGCACACTCACAGAGGTCCAACATTGGCTCTCATCCAACCACCTCAAACTTAATGAAGAAAAGACATAAGTGCGCCTCATTCAAATAAAGATGAAAACCCCCAAATACTTGATTGGCTCAAAGCCTTAAACGCCCTTAATGTTCCTCTTGTACCTACAACCTCCGTCAAATCACTGGGGATCACTCTTGACCCCAAACTGGACATGAAAGAACACATCTCTAAAACTGCCAAAAGAGCTTTCCTTAACCTGAAACTTCTCTACAAACTGAAACCCTTCCTCCCCACGAAAGACCTGAAACAGGCCACTCAGGCACTGTTACTCTCCAGAATTGACTATGGCATTGCTACTCTGACTGGAACAGCCAAATCACACCTGGGACCTCTGACCACTACCCTCAACGCCGCAGCAAGACTGGTCACGGGAACAAAGAAATATGAACACATCACATCGGCTCTTAAGGATCTGAGGTGGCTCCCTATTGACCAACGACCCAGATTCCGCACAGCTTGCCTCACACACAAAGCCCTACATACAGGCAAACCAGAATATCTGGCCACAAACTCAAAAGAGCCGGTCAGTCTAGGAACCTCAGAAGCTCCAACACGCTCCTACTCATTCCACTGAAATCACAGAAACATAAAACATCTAGTAAGTCCTTTGCGGGTAATGCTCCCAAGATATGGAACTTCACCCCCCCACATCAGAATGAGCGCCTCCTTCCCGAAATTCAAGATGCTACTCAAAGCCCTCTTTCTTGGGCGTGCTGGATCTTAACAAGAACACCTCGTTTGACTTTGATAGATCTCTATCTCTATGCTCCCAGAGAGAGCCGGATGACTCACCCTTGATCTCCGCCATGTTGTGCGATCATGTTGCTATTGTACAGACTTTTACTTCTCCCTGTGCTCCCTGCCCTGTTTCCTTGTTTTTTTTATGCTTATTTGTATTTGCTGTTAAGCGCTCTGATACCCTCGGGTCCAGCTTGCGCTATACAAAACTTAAATAAATAACTCTGGTCACCTGATCAGTCATAAAACCTGCTTTGAGGAATGAGGAAGTTTGGCCCAGAAATTCCGTTAGGCACTGAAGGATGATTTACCTTGAAGGCTACTTCCAAAGGTACTCCATCTTGTGAGACTGGTTCAAAGCCATTCAGACACTCAACACAAAAAAATTCCTCTACCCCAAAGGGAGTTTGAGGTAAACGTTCATACTACACCTACTTCCCATGTTTAAAATTAATCTAAAAGATTAAGATGTACTTCTGGGCACACATCTGTATTACAAAGACTGGTATTAATCTGACAACCAGAAGTATCAGCAGAGTCTATCATGCAGCAAATAATAGTATTAAATATTATTTTGCCTTCTGCAACAATGTCTTTATATATTTTACTGTATTTTTCAGGAAGGATTAGGAGAAGATCTTACATTTCATCCTATTATAGTCCCTGTGAGATTGCAGCGTGTCATGAAATGGCCATGCCAACACCCACCCTCTATCCAATTGCATCCAGATGTTTACATTCTTTGTGTTGCAAGGCTTTATGTGGTCACTTAATTTGGGAATCTTTTTGGAAGTTGATTGTACAGCTTGCCATCTGCATAGTACAGGGCCTAACAGCCAACCGATCTTATCTTCCGAGTAAGAGGTTAGCATAAATGTTGAACAGGATAGGGAGCAGAGTAGTTATCATTCCCTTCTCAAATGCTGCTCACCCAACTGAAAGTTATCTTCACAGCTTGATGCTAAGGGATGTTTTATTTGTTTAGAAAATGTCAAAAGTTTTCCAAAACATTAATAATATTCTGAACACAATGGGCTAACTGACCCTTGTTAGGTAAAGCAAAGGCACTTCCGACCAGAGAAAAAGCAGCCATCCCTCCTCTTGTGAAAAATGTTTGATCCCAGACTTTTGCAGGACTGCTACCTGGAGATATGTGCATTCATTTGTAAAGCATCTCTGTTTGGTTTCCGACCACAGAAAAGATGCCATAGTCGGTGAAGCCTTCTTGTCTAATGTATTTGCACAGCCTTTGTCAACTATATTTCGTTAGGTTTCTTGTCCCCATTACTCCAAAGTCGAGGTTACGTTTGGTGCTCTATTCTACAGTTCACAAGTATCTGGTAACCACTGGTTGAGAAGGAAAGATTACATTCCTGTAGCTTAGTTCTCCTCCCAAAACATTCAACCCATCCCCTCAGTCCATGTACAAGAATGTATGTTTAATTTAGTCTGTGGTTGAAAATGATCTATTCTGATTTGTAGCGCTGGGATTGTAGTTTTACAGTTTTAAACCAGTGAAAGTAGATATGTGAAAAGGACATTGAATTGGCCAATTATTAACTGAAAAGCAATTTCCCTATTGTAAGATGCCAATTTTATGATTTGAAAATAGGGTTTTCAACTTCCAAATTGGCACAAAGTTATGAGAAATAAAATGCCAGTGCATGATTTTTGTTATATTTTAGATTCTTCCTAAATGTATTTTCATTTATTAGGTTAATAGCCCTCGAATGGACATGACATTAGCTGAGCTGCAGGAAATGGCTGCCCGCCAGCAACAGCAAATTGAGGCTCAGCAACAGATGCTGTCCACCAAGGTAAATTGGAGTACGACTAATTAGACCCTATGAGGCTTCCTTACAAGATTTTATATGACCACTATATGAGGGAGTTAAATATCAGTTTTATAGTGACTTTTTGCCAACCCTTTCTAAGGATAGCATTTTTTCTGCTTTTTGCAAAGAGGTAAAATAATTATACAAAGTAAAACTATTAAATACGTTTTATTAGTGTTTAACATAATATTGCAAAAATACCATTACTTGTTTGGTTGAATTTCTGTGTTGTGAGAACTGCAATTACTTTGTAGGAGTGGGTGGTGCTTTCGAAGTGCTAGTTCAAGCTCACCTGTGCTGCTTCATGCACTCGCATTCCAGTTAATTTCTGCTCACTGGTGGAGCTCTCCATTTCACTTGTAGTCAAAAATATTTTTCTTTTTAATTTACCTCTGATTTAGTCCCTGTTCATGTCCTTTTTTGTGGGTATTTGCTAATTTGGTGAATGAGGTTGTTAGATCAACATATAGTGGTTGGGTCGTGCAGTGCTTAATTTGTAAAAAAGTAAGTGCTGGGGCCCTTCTCAGAAGGCTACTGTACCCTGCACCACACATTACCCCTGCCAGCGCTGCCAATGACAGTACCAATATAACACCTGACCATCATAGTCCTGCAAGTGTGATGATTCAGCCTATTTCAGGCTACACAAAGCAAGAATAATGGCTTTAGAGGCTGGTATTATTAATTTTCAATGTCATTTGACTTCATAAACATGGTTGCTGTGCACATTTCAGACTGCGCCACCATGTGATAGACTGTCACTAAAGCCGGTGCTGACAATTAAGTGCCAGTGCCGAGCATTGGAAACCACCGGCTCAAATTAAGCACCTGAGTCGTGGAAATGTTTTGGATTTGTGGGCCATTGACAGTGGTAGTGTGTCTAATGAGAGCTCCGTGTGACGTTAACCAGGACTCCACAATGTCTCATTGGGCATATTTTTTTTAATCTGGTGTTTTCAAGGAGATAGTGGTGTGATTAACAATAAAAATAAGACCTGGAAAAAACGACTGAAATTATTCAACTGTTTCATCCTTTCTGGTTCAACATTAGGCTTGGCTAAGAGAAGATATTTTAGGTTTGAATATTTTTGTTAAATTCAAGGTTACCAGAATGGTCTGTGTTGATGGAGAAGTTTCCTTTCTGAAACAGGTGATTTTCCAGAATTGTGACGCATTAAGTTTGTAATTTATGCCTTCCAAGGAATCACTCTAACAATTCTCAAAGTATAAAATCTATATGTAAGGGGTTTATTTTGAGAACACTTCAGAGATTCTTTTTGAATTTGCATACAGTTCTAGGAGCATGCTTTGTTATCGAAGACTTACAGATTCCCTTGAGTGCTTGTAATTGTTTTGGCACAGTGAAATATGCATGTGGGACTGTCGTGCAAAAGCATATATTAGAACTGAAAAACATTTTCTTTCTCTATCCTGGACACTCATGACAATTTGGAGAGGCTAGAGTCTGTTTCTTTCCTCTAGCCCACCCTAAAAACAGAGTTACATAGTTTTCAAAACTGTAATGCGTCTGCTGAAAGTGTATGAATCCACTAGACTTTTCAGTTTGTAGGTTTTCACCAACTGCTGCTAATGTTCCCACCTTGGAACTTCCAGATAGGCAAGTTCTCTTGCGCTTAAAGTTCCACTGTGCTGCAAATGCACATTTCATTTTGTGCACATCTAAGTCTCTCTTAGATGCCTAATCTCCTTGTGTTGCAGCAGTTACGGAGATTTGCTGATAAGTGAAAGAGAAAAAGAATCATACTTTGTACAACATGTTGAAATTTAACAGGACTGTGAAGGTGTAGCAGGGGCTGCTGAGGCCAATCACAATACTGACCAGGAACTCAGATGCTGAGACACTCCATTAACTGGGACTCCTTTGCCTCAGGAACAACAGTTTGAAATAAAGATCACTTAAAATGTATACATTAAGGCTCAAGGCTCAAGGCTGAAGAGGGCGCATCATTGGGAGTACACACACAAACATTGCAATGTAGAAAAATTCATTTATTACTGAAACGTCCGGAAAATCCCTCGATGTTAACACATTCGAAGTATATCACTCCAGAATGTAGGCTGATTAAGGTCGCAAGCATGTTATAGAATCTTTGACCCCTGGAAACCACGAGCTTCACGAGAACTTAATACACTTTGCTTTAAATGGTATCCGATAATATTTGGAGCCCAGTTCAGTTTAGGAGCTAAATGTAATTCTGAATGCCAAATATATTGCAGTGTCTATATAATAGACTTTGTACTCCTCAGAAATATTATATCCTAGTATAACATGCTGTAAAGGGTTTTACTAGTTTGTACATAAGAAGTCTCTATAACTCAGAGTCTTACAGCATATATACTCTGGGAATCTGATCAGCAGGGATCTGAGCGGTTCAAATATGATTGTTTGCAAGAAGATGGCTAAAGTTTGTTGGTGAATTGTATAGGTGACTCCTTATGGAGAGTCTCTGATTCTGGTGTGTGCTTCAACTGATAGTCAATACAACTAAAATGTTTTACTGGTCAGAGTGGCTCACGTCTACCATACCCAAATGGAAAATAACTTGAGGGTGAGACCGATATCAACTAAAATAGGAATAGCTGCAATTGTGAGTCAACATCTATACATGTGGGCTCAAACATGAGCAGACTAGACTTCTAGAATGAATGAATTTGTCTGTTTTCCTCTTGTCCCAAAAGGTAAGGCTGGCATAAAAACACAGCTTCTTCATATACCAATAATGAACAATTGATAGCACATCCAAATAAAATATAATCATAAAATGCAAAATAGAATGTATTACAGCATGCAGTGGGTTCCAGTGATTAAAACATGCTCGGTGCTCTCTTAAACATAATAAAATCATGTGATAAAAGTGATCATAGGGAGCATCAAATATGCAAGAACCACACAAGCCATTAATATGATACAAAATATTTTATGGGTCTGCGTCACAGTCGATGTTTCGATCCCATCAGAGAGATGGGAGCATAATCATCATGTTTGAGCCAAGCCACATACCCACCACTTGGGAGGTACTTCACTGGCATCTATTCAAAAGGGGAGCAATCCACGGTTAGAAGTATTGGTTAGAAGAACAAGTTACCTTTGGTAATGTTCTGTTCGTAGCATGTGTGCCTGTAGATACGCATGGTCTGCATACTCCTGCTATCTAGTGTTTGGCTCAGACTATTGCAACTTGCTGTTCTTCAAAGAAATCTTTTGATCCACAAGGTCTGGCGGGTTCGGATGTATATGATTGTTGCTTCCCGGTCTTGGCGTGGTCGATGTTCACCATTGCGGCCCTGGAGCTCGTTGTCTTTTCTTTCCATCATTGAAAAGACCTATTGACGCTCTTTCATTTCCTGCGACCTCCCCTTCAATCATTGACAACTGTGCCTCCCGACCCTTGGGGCCAGCACATTCTCCTTACCGATGTGGAAGGAGGACACTCAGAGATAATAGAACGGACGCCCTTCAAGAGATGCCCAAAGTGCCATTTTATCTACCCTCGGATTGATCTCCATGCCATCTGTAACTTTTGCCTCTCATCGGAGCAGAACGAGAGCTGCTATGAATCTTGCTCAGCCTGAAGAAGTAAGGAGAACCATCTTCAGCGAAGAGACAAGCAGTGGGTGCCCAACTAGAGGTATCACTCTTCATTTGAGGCTTCCGACATCCTCGGTGAGGCAGACCAGTTTGGTGCTAAAGTCAAAGCATCTGAGTCGCTAGATCTTCCAGCCCACCAATCTGGCCCTGAGATCATCACTCCGATTTCTTGGAGCCTAAGGAGAGAGAGGCTCCCGAGGATGTCAACCCCGAACCTTGTTATCCTCCTCCTGTTCCACCTACCCCTGCCCCTCCTCCAGCTCCACCTCCACCCATCCAGAACCTTCCCCCTTTCCTCCGGTGACTTCCCCATAGAGGTCACTAGAGTCTGACACAAGCAGCCATAGCCCTTACTCTCCAGCAGAGGACTGGAGTGCCCAGTATACCCGCACTCCACAGATGATCCTTCGGAAGATTAACTTGGTTCCTCAGGAGGACCCCGACTTTGATCATGTCCTTGTTAGGGCTTCCCTTCCAGATGACTCCATGGCACTATCTAATGTGTGGCCATTTATCATAAAGTGAAGATATATGCCACCCCAGAGAATGATGATTTTGTTTGTCGAGACTCTCTAAAACAGTGTGTTCCCTCTGGTACCTTCCCGCCCTTGAGATATTTAAGAAGCTGGTCAAATCCCTGGTGGTTGCACTCAGGATTGAAAAGAAGTTCATGTAGGCACCCTCAGATCCACTTTGTTGTGGTTCTCGTCCCACCAGACTTACTGGTAGTTACCAATGCGTGTAAAATTGCATCAGGCCAAGCTATGGGCGATGCTCCCCTTGGCAAGGTGAAGAAGCTTATTGACCCTGCATTCCAGAGAGTAGCGATCAGTGCCACCACAATTGCTGCATCTCTAATTCGATGTGCCTCCTGTCCCAGTATGATGGGGCTCAGTGGGAAGAGATGGAGGCCCTCCTCCCTCATCTCCCTGACTAATACCACAAGAGGGGGAAGAGATGGTAGAAGAGGGGAAAGCCATCTCCAATGTTACTATCAGGTGTGCCTTTGATTCAGCTGCTATAGTTGCCAGAGGGGTAAATACCTCGGTTATCCTTAGTTAACGCCCCTGGCTGCGTGTGTCTGGCTAGAAGTGCAGTTACATATTAACAACCTACCCTTCTATGAAAACCTATTCAGCCCACAGGCTAATAATGTGCTGAGGAAATAAAAATGGACTCTGACAACGCTAAGGCTATGGGTGCCATTCAAGTTGCTTCTGTCAGGGGCTTCTTTTGAAGACAACAAGCAAAGGGTGGGTCCAAGCCACTTTCCCAGAGCCGACCCTGTACAACCACCGGCAACATCAGGGTTATCACCAAAAGTTGGCCGGGAGCTTGCATGCGGGGCTCTTTCAAATGTAACATCTCAAAACGTAGTGGCAGATGGCACTGCCACTAAGGGAGCTTCTACCTCCAAAAACGGACTTGCCTTGCATCCTCGCCCCAGCTCACACCACATCGGTCAAGAGGAGACTTCAGGGGCTTCCTCCCCATTGGGAAGAGATCACCACAGATCAGTGGGTTCTATCCATCGGTGAGCACAACAAATTCCTAGACCTAATCTTAACCCCAAGAAACATTCCTCCCTGCACACACCATCTCTCACTACTGCAGGAGGAGGTTTAGGCACTCCTACTCAAAGGCGCCATAGAGTGAGTGCCCCTCAACGCTAGGGCAAATCGGTCTACTTTCTATAATTTCTCATTCCTAAAATGGGCGGTTCGCTCATACCAATCCTTGAGCTCAGGCCTCACAAAAGATGCATCCTGTCTGAACATTTTCACATGGTCACCCTACAGGATTCATCTGCCAATGCTGAAGCAGGTCTTGTTCAAGGCCACGTTAGACCTGTAGGACGCCCACTTTCACATTCCAATCCATCCAACATATTTGCACTACCTGCTTACTAGTTAGCATCATTGTCAATGGTGCAGCCCCTGCATAGGGGTTGTCCCCCAGTGCACAGCGTAGAATAACAAATAAATGTTTAAATCCACTGATAAGATAAATCAAATAGTAGAAAAACAATCCATCATCCAAAGTTCTTTAATGACCACTTCAAGTCAGTGATCATTATTGGTCATATCTTATGATGATCATAAAATCATACAGAGTATCTCTCAAATGTTCTTTCACAGTTGATCAATCATCCCAATGCATTTCGGGCATCGAATCTGCCCTTCGTCAGGGGACATTTCTACAAACAAAAGAATAATATACAGGTCTTAGTGAGGAGCACCTCGCTATGTCTGAAACTATAAATCAAAGAAGATCAGTGAGTTTACAAAGTCGTGGTGAAGGCCATGTATTCTCCCAAAATGCAGAATACGCAATGCTAAACAGAAGAAAAACCAAAGTGTGCTGTGGCTCAGAAGGCAAACTAGTGTAAGAAAACATATACACGTAGTGGCAAGTGAACCGCTCGTTGTGCTACGTGACTGACAGGCTCTAGTTCATTGGTGTACTGACTGTGACGCCAATAACGTGTCTGTGCCAATAAACTCTAGGTGGAGCAGAAACATGCCGTGTGCATACTATCAAAATCCTAAATGATATAACCAGATTGTTAGCCAGAATGTGACCGGATAAGTGAATAAAAAGTGACAAAATCTCACATGATCAACAATGCTCTGATACGGCTGTAGTCACTGTGACTAAACAAATGCGGTAAAACCAGTAAACAGATATGAATATGCCGTGCAGTGCTAAGTTCTCTCAAACGTCCTCACACGGAGGTACTTACACGGTCAGAGTGCTCGAGTGCGAAGGATAAAATCCTACGTAATCTCAACGATGATGTGCTCGAAATCGAGTGTTACTTCACCGCGCCGGTGAGCCGAATCTAGCGGCATGCGTGGTAAAGGGCGAGTGCACACGAGATAGTGGAAGGACTACGAAAATGGTCTTAGAGAACGGGCGCCATCTTGGAGGGGAGTGTGTAGCATGCTGTCGATCATGCAGTGACCGGAAAAAATGTACTGAGCGCAGTAGTTGGCTTAAAGGTCAATTGGACGAAATCGTGCCTCTTCCCGGTGCGCAAAGGCAGAATTCGCCCTCAGAACATCGACGGGGTGACCTTGGAAGAGAGATGTCTGCCCTACTTGGGCACGGTGAACTACCACGAACAGGAAGATATACTCGAGGGGAACGTCGGGAAGGCGATCAGGGGAGCCAGAGCTAACTTTGACTTCTGGGGTACCTTACCATTGTCGGTAGTGGGACGCGTGACGCTCCTCAAAATGGTGACCCTTCCACTGTTACTATACTTCTTTCGGGCCCTCCCAATCTGGATCCCGGCTGTCTATTTTAAGAGGCTTAGGACTATGATCAGCTCTTTTCTGTGGGGTATGGGCAGGCGCAGAGTGGCTCTCAGCACACTCATGAGGCCCGAGCGGAGGGAGGACTAGCGGTCCCGGACTACGAAACGTATTACATAGCAGCCCAGCTCCAATGGCTCACAAAATGGGTAGCGAGGGCCACTAGGGGAGAGGGTGAACCAGGTGAACTGTCAGGCCCCCTGTTGGTACTATCTCGCATAGTATTGCGACTTCCGCTCGGGAACATGCACCTTACCTGGGAATTTGCCACAGCCCGGAATTGTTGGAATAGCTATCTGCGAAGAGGGTCTATAGGGACCCCTTACGCCCCTGACATACCATTGAAGATGTTCAGAGCTCGCACATGGGGGCACCTGGCAGAGGTTGGAGGCCTGGGAACAATAGGGATTATCGACGATAGGTGACCTGTACGAGGATGGTGCCCTGATACATTTTGACGACCTCAGAGACTGCTATGAGCTGCCGGGGGGTGACTTTTTGCTAAACACTGCGCTCACGGCAGCGGTTCGAAAGCACTGGAAGGCGGGCCTAACAGAACCACCTACTTCCATGGGCTGCCAATATGTTGTGGTTGCTGCGGGCACCATCAAGGCAGTAACATACTTATATAGGCGCATGACACAGGAAGCCCTAACCCCATTGACAGCCCTAAAGACGAAGTGGGAAACTGACATAGGGAGGGACATCCCAGACACAGCGTTAAATGGAATAGTGGAAAAGGCCTGGAAAAGCACGTGAAACGCGCGTTTCCAGTTAGTGCATTTTCACATCCTACATAGGGCATACTTAACACCGGTCCGTTTGCATGAATATTTTCCAACCCAGTCAGCGTCCTGCCTAAGGTGTGCAATGGTTGAAGCTGATTTCAAGCATATGTTGTGGGATTGTCCGTGTCTTGACTCTTTTTAGAGGGGGGTGACGGCCCTGTTGATGGATGTAACAGAAAGAGACCTACAACCCTCCATGGCAAATTGTATCCTCCATTGGTTTCCTCACACCTCAAAGAACAAAATCACTAGCAAATTTTTAGACTTGGGTTTCCTGCTTGCCAAGAGAACTATAACCTCCCAGTGGAAAGCGAAAGAGGGCCCCAGTTTGGATAAATGGAGGGTTGAACTTCAAAAGTAGGCCGACTGCGAGGGCGCTGTCCAACTACAAATTGCACACAGAACGGGTAATGAAAAGGCGTTGGAGAGGGCGAGAGCCTGGGGAAGGCTGGTCATGGAACTTACACCCCCCGAGGATGAGGATGTTGATGCCCCAGCGAATAGTCACGAGGCACGCCCACCATAGTGTGTCACAGCACTTACTGGCGTTCCATCGTGAGCAGTCGACAAACGCTGCCCCTACCCGCATGCGAGACGCTCCCTACCACGGTGCTTCCATTGGTCCCGTTGCTTGACACGCTCAGGGGTATAGGCCCATTTAGGTTCCAGTGAGGGTACACTATGAAATGCTTGGGGTGGGAGTGTGGTGGGAGATGAGGGGGCGAGGGGGGAATTGTTGGGGGTGACTGAGGTTGGTTGGGGGGGTGGCAGCTGTTCATGGACACATATACAGCATCCACGCATGAATTGCACTGAAACTGGTGGAACGAACTGAATGCAGACGAGACAATGGACTTTCATGCTGAAAAGTATTGCTTAACTAGTAAATACCTTGTGGAATGCAGATGACTATGGCTGTTATACTTATCAATACGGCGTATTACTATGTTGTCAAACTAATAAAAATGGTTTTAAAAAAATATAATAATTTACAATCAGTCACTTTAGTTCCAAACTGGCCGTCAGCACTTGTTAACCAAGTACAAAGGCTCCCGGGGGTTTTCCCTTAACACGGCCGGAACTAGGTACAGGTGCAAACTAGATGGTCGCTGAGGAAGGGGCTATCAAGGTCCGCTGCAAACAACTGATGGAGAACAGCTTGAAGCACCAATCAAGCATACTTCTAAGAACTATTTAAGTAGTCAGTCTCTCAGTTGGTCTGCGTGCTTGAAACAATCACGATGCCTCGCTGCAGACCCATTTCTTATAACGCACCCATCTTACGGGTTTATTTCATTAGCGGGCTGACCCACCCGTCACGAATTATACCAATCTTGCAGGCGTAGGGCTCAAACCTTTTTGGAAAGCTGCAACCACAGTCGAAGCTCATTCTGAGACAACAGAGCAAGTCCTCACAGGACTCGAACAGCTTTGCTATCCCTCGGTGTACTGCATACAGTCTTACACGCCTCCATTTTAGGATCTTATTAATACCATCCTACCCCGGCGTTTTGTTAAAATGTGCTGCCCTATCATTTTTTTATAATTTTTTCTATCCTGGCTGGCTTGTTAGCCGGAGCAACAGTTAACGTTTTATTTCCACGTTAAATGCCTTTCTACTTTTAGTCAGGCCCCAGTCACATTTAAACGTTGATCGGTGTCTCTGCATTTATTCCCATCTGTCTATGTCCAAGTGAACTTTGCTCTGAAAGTTGGTCACTAGGCCAATGGTAGAAACTACCCATTGTTTCTGGGATGTGCAAGTGAAGGTGCAAAGCACTGAAACATATACCACCTCGTTCACCATAAACCGAGAGAATAATACCTCAAAGGCAGTCAGACATGCACTCAATGCTGCACTAAATGAAGTGTGAAGGAGTTAAGAGCAGCCTCCTTGGGGAGGGACAGGGAAGGTGGTAAGTGTAGACTTCCAATATGGGTGACTGGGCACAAGCTTTGGTTTATAATCAAAAAGTGTAGGTTTGTAGAGTGCCTCGGAGGTATCACCTAGTCGGACTTTAGGTGTGAAACTACAAACAAATAATAAAGCGTCCCCTCAATGTAGGGAACGACCCTCTGGGCGCTGCTGTCGTAGATCGTCAATCCGATCTTTTATAAAGCAGAATTAAGTGTTGTAACTGAGATAGAATAAATTGTCAAGAAGTTCATCACTTTTGAATTTAATCAATCCATGTTTATCAATTTTCAATGTTGTAATTCACATCAAAAAGTTTTCTTTAGATATATTCGACGAAACACTTAGAAAGCATGGTCCCAATACATTTCGTGCCTAACCAGGCACTTCATCAGGGGAATCTATTAAAGAAAATATATATGTTTGAGGGTCCACAACTCAATGAAGCTAATATAGCATATTAGAATGTGATCATGCAAAGAAATCTGAAAAGTTTCGAAACAAGGTGATGTTAGAACCGGTATCTATATGCGACTGAAAAAGGATGAAGTAATCGATGTCTGTTGTAGTACATTCATTAAAGCAAAGAGTGAAAAAGGTGACAAATAGTGGTGAAGGTGAAAAACGCTAACAAACGAACGAAACATATGCATGCTCTTAACACAAATAAAAAGAAGGAAAAGTCGCCACCAAGGAATAAGTTATGGGGATACAACCATTACAACGCAACTTTTACAACGCACTACCATTACAACGAAATTTTTACAACGCAAAAACCATTACAACGCATGTATTTACAACGCATGTTTTTACAACGCAGGTACCTTTACAACGCATACCATTACAACGTAAGTATTGGTAAGTATATAATTATATTTTAAATTTTATATGTTTGGGTTTTTTTAAGGGGTATTTTTAGGGTTAAGGGTCAGTTTGGGGTTTTTGGGTTAAGGGGTATTTTTAGGGTTCAGGGTCAGTTTGGGGTTTTTGGGTAAAAGGGTATTTTTAGGGTTCAGGGTCAGTTTTCAGTTTTTGGGTAAAGGGGTATTTTTAGGGTTCAGGGTCAGTTTTCAGTTTTTGGGTAAAAGGGTATTTTTAGGGTTCAGGGCCAGTTTTCAGTTTTTGGGTTAAGGGGTATTTTTAGGGTTCAGGGTCAGTTTTTGGGTGAAGGGGTATTTTTAGGGTTCAGGGTCAGTTTTCAGTTTTTGGGTAAAGGGGTATTTTTAGGGTTCAGGGTCAGTTTTCAGTTTTTGGGTAAAAGGGTATTTTTAGGGTTCAGGGTCAGTTTTCAGTTTTTGGGTTGAGATATTTTTAGGGTTCAGGGTCAGTTTTGGGTTTTTGGGTAAAGGGGTATTTTTAGGGTTCAGGGTCAGTTTTGGGTTTTTGGGTAAAGGGGTATTTTTAGGGTAAAGGGTCAGCTTTGGGTTTTAGGGGTACAGGGGTATTTTTAGGGTTCAGGGTCAGTTTTGGGTTTTTGGGGTAAAGGGGTATTTTTAGGGTTCAGGGTCAGTTTTGGGTTTTTGGGGTACAGGGGTATTTTTAGGGTTCAGGGTCAGTTTTGGGTTTTTGGAGTAAAGGGGTACAGGGTAAAAATAAAATAAAATTAAATTTAAATTAAATCAATTAAATGAAATTAAATTAAATTATATTATTTTCAATTATTTTTAATTAAAAAAAATAATATATACTTACCAATACATACGTTGTAATGGTATGCGTTGTAAAGGTACCTGCGTTGTAAAAACATGCGTTGTAAAAGTTTTTGCGTTGTAAAAAATTCGTTGTAATGGTATGCGTTGTAAAAGTATGAGTTGTAACGTCATACATCCAAGTTATGGAATGTTAGTTGGAGTGTGGTCACAACGTGAACGTTGAAGTTTGTTTGAATTAATCCAAACCACCGCGAGTAGCGAATGATGTAAGCCCCTTATCTCAGGCAGGATCGGGTGTGCGATTCTTACCGCTGTAAAGTGTCGAGCGTTTCTCTTGATCTCCGTTAGATAATAAAGCGGCGAAAACGCCGGTGCATAAAAGATGGTAGCATGGTGTCATTAAAACCGACGACGGTCTAAGGAGCACTTTCATTTCACTTCCATTTTGGAACAGGACGCATAAGTGAAAAAAGTGTTGGCCATATTGAGAGGGTGAGAAACGATATTTTGGATATATTGGAGTATGTAAAGTTAAACGGTGAAGAAAAGCAGCTTGCAATAAGCAAAACAAACCATTTTAAGGTGAATAGTTATGAACAAAAGGGAAAAGGAAAGGTCAAAGTGCATCAAAATATTCGATTATCAAAAGGTGAAAAACATCATATCTCGTCATGTATTACAGTTCACAGGTAACAGGAGAATTCCAAGCGGTCATTGAGCCCATGGGGCTTCATTGAATCAAGTCTAAAAATCCATTGATTTTCTTTTTGTAGTAATTTTCTGTTCACATCTTGGTTGCCAATGTTGGTGATGGTTTCAAGTACAATGAATTGCAGCTGGGCAATGTTGTGTCTCCGATCGTTGAAATGTACAGTATGGCCGATTTTTCATTTTTCGTTCTTATGTTGCTTTTGTGTCTGTTAAGCGAGTTTTGATCTTCCTTGTTGTTCTGCCTACATAAACTAAACCACATGGGCCTTTGAGTAAGTAAATCAAATTCATGGAATCGCAAGTCGCTGTAACTTTGTGTTGTATGGGTAAGGTGGTAAGTGTGCCATCCCTTCCAGGCTGGCGGGAACACGCCTCCTCAAAGGCCGCAAATAAAGCACAATGCAGGAGGCTCGTGTGTTCATGGCGGGGCTTCCAGGGCAGGGAGTGGCGGGGCACACTCAGGATGGCACCCAACAGCCACGAGCCACCAAGTAAAGGTCATCAAAAGGCAGTGCGTTACCAAGAACACCAGACAATGTGTCATACACTGCCTTCATTTTACTCCACCGATCCATTCTGGGAGTTGTAGTTGTGGATCACATCAGCTGAATTGACTGCTTGAACAATTTTCATGATAATGACTTTGCAGAAGGAATATGTGGTCTTCCACAACATGACGTCACCTTCTGACCTTAATCCAAATACATCATCATGACTCAAGGCTTAGTTTGGTGTTTCTCTCCAATCAACCGAAGCACTGCTAGAAAACTTTCAGCTAGGTGTTATGAAAAGTAAGATCTGCCAGCTTCCTTGATGCAGGCAGTAGATCTGTGAGCAGTAATTCTATTTTTGAAAGCAAAACAAATATTATCCAATTAAAATATGAAAGTTGAACTGAACTCCCCAAATCTTAACAAAGTAAACAAGCAGAAGGGTGCCACGGGCGATGGGCAGAAAACAATAATTAACAAGCGCGCCCACGCTGATGAAAAACAGATTGCCTCGGCGCGCCGCTGCTGGCTCCCGAGAATGAAAACATTAAAGTTTTAAAAGTTAATGGCCCCTTGAACTGACCTCCCAAAATCTTTGACAAAAGTAAACAAGCAGAAGGGTGCAAGAGGCGACTGGTGGAAAGCAATAATAAAAAAACGCCCCCACGCTGAAGAAAAACAGATTGCCTCTGTGCGCCGCTGCTGGCTCCCGAGGGCAAAACACTCTGGGAGTAAACCTTTCAAAAGAAGCTGGGATATCCACACACCTTTGAACAATTGTGTAGTAAAGCCAGACGCAAAGGCCAATAGCGTGTGAGCTTCAAAGAAAGCTGAAGTGATTCCAAGAGGTCGATTTCCTAGTGCATGTGCTGTGCTAGGCTCAACCTAAAAAGGGTTCCCCTGAAGAACCTGCACAATTACAGACCAATCAGTCTGATAGACTGTTCCAGAATACTCCTAAATCGACTCCATACCTGGATGGAAGACTTTAAGATCTAAACCCCGCTTCCCAGCAGGTTTTACAAAGGAAGTCTGTGCAATTGATCAAGTTTGTCGTTTTCTTTTAATCTATTGCGGGTTGTGGTAGTAAGGCAGTGATGTGAGCTGGCACCCACTCTGTTTTCATTATAAATGAATGACTTTATTACTTTCCTGGATGACTGTGATGGTGATACACCTAGATTGGTGAATAGTAAGGTATCGGCCTTAATGTTCACAGCTGACTCCTTATTAAGTTCAAAATCCCCTATGGCCCTTCAGAAAAGCTTGCGTCACTTTGAAAATTCTGTGAACAGCAGAGCTTAGAAATAAACATTGCGGAAACTAAATTCATGATCTTAAATCAAGGTTGTTCCACAAGAGGTAACCCTAAGCTATTTTGACAATCTTCAAAGCATGCTAATTTATTATAAATTATGCATCTATTTTTATTCTTTTTTGTAAACATACCTATATAATTGTAATCAATCAAGAATAAACATTAATCTTAAACAAATTAAAGATTACTTAAAGATCGAAGTTAGGGCGGCGGAGGTCGCCAATATTTGGCAATTTGAGTTTAGGAGATGTGGAAGGGGGTGCATGAGGATTTCATAATGGTAAGCAGTCAGTAAGGTGAGGTTGTGGAGGAAGGTTTAGTTCTAGAGTCCTGAATCACAAATATATCGGAGTGCAATCCGTGAAACATAGGTGCGCTAATAATGTCTTTAAAGGGGGCATTAGTTGTTGAACGCTGTCTAGTTTCACCATGAAAATGTCATGCATTTATTTCTGTCCGTTCTCTGGGTAGCAATGGGTGGAAGCAGCTTCAGATCTGACGGCAGTACAGACTGGACCTCTTCACTGGGAAAATGATTGTCCCTGTCCAGGAAGAAAAACATTATACAATGCAAATGCAATTTTGCTTCACATTCTGGTCGCACACTCACACACCATGCATGTCAGTCAGTATTCACAAATAAATATGCACCACCCTAGGACTTTTTACCAGTGTCAGCCTCCCACTACGACTACACAAATAGTTAGGGAATTTGTGAAAAGGCGTGAATGCACTCAAACAATTGGTGTACGCATACCCGAGTACATTTGTGGTTTACCTGTGGTATTTTTGTGAATTGGACCCAGGCACATTACGCAAGATTCATAAAAGTGCAAAGAATGCATGTGAGCATGACACACCAGTACACACAATATGTATACATATAGGGTTAGGGAAATGGACATAGGTCACTATTTATATTACACATATGTGCACACGTAATATTGATCACATTCTATACTTGTTAGTCGCAAAAGACACAAGAAAACATTTGCGATACCCAAAGTTGTAATTTTGTAATTCATGTTTAAGTAGCTGTGTTTTTGTGAAACAACACTCGTATGTTGAATGCTGTAAACATATTAATATACACTATTGTTAGTAGTTCAGTAGATATTCATCACCTTGCACTAGATGTAAACGGGATACGTCCAATCTCTCTGATTGCAAACATGTCACTTCCACAGGAGTCAACCAGTGTCAATAGATGACTCCAGGTGCTAGTTTGCAAACTTCTCTTGTTTTATAAGAGTGAACTCTCACTGGCCATGACACTCCCAACATAGACACTGCCAGTAACAGTATAAACGTGCTTGCAGTATGGGTTTATCGGTTATAGGCTGCTGGGCTCCGGGTAGCTATTATCACTCCCAAGTAAGGCCCTTTAAACAAACCAGTGCAACAGTGGGAACCCACTCACATTTCTGCATGTGTTCTCCACAAAAAAATAGAAAATAGGTTAATCTGTTCTCAATTGGCGCTGACCCCATAGGTGCTCTCATGTACAACCGCTTTTAAAGCGCTTTGAACTGTTTTATGCAGAGCTTTAGAAAAGGCAGAGTGGCAGACAAAGCGTGCTTTGTGTTTGCCCAACAAAGCATAACAGAAGGGTGACAAAAAAGGGTGGGCTGGATTTGTGCAGACAATGGAAGGGTAGGAGACCTTCCGCAATGGAAATGCAGTTCAGTGGGCCTGAATTGATATGCTCATCCTTAAAACCCCAGGGCCGGGAGATCACAAGGCTGAAGGTCCATCAAAGAGCGCTGCCCCGCATTGATCCACTGCGGAAGGTTGCTGGGAGTCCGTGGTGCTGCAGGAGGCATCTGGGGATAGAAAATGGCTTTTCTCCCCTTAAATCACGAGTTGCCAACTCTGAGAAAGTGGCCTTTCAGGAGAGCTGTGGTGGGTAGCTTATCTGACCGATCCAAGTGCAGGTCACTGAAAGAAATGGGCACTAATTCTAGGTCCACCTGCGCGTGCATCTCCAAATGATCACATTAGAATATAGCTAATGCTTAGAGCAGGTCAAGTCGTACTACAGCTGGTAAACTTAAAACAAGAAAAATGCAAGCGCTTAAAGACCAGTCTGCAAACTAGGGACATATGTTCAAAAAGTAAAATAAAAAAACAATAAACGGCGGAAACTTTTTTTATTAAAAGCAAGTCTTTTGTCACAGAAACAGTACGCGATAGAACCTATTTGTTGTTCTAACAAATCTGAAGTCTGCAGGCTACAGTCATGAGTTCAATCAAAAATGTAACTGTAAACACATCCCAAGGGAAGAGGGCAGTAAAGTCATTAGTAACAGGATACTAAATGCCTGTAGACACTGAGGGCATGTCTGGCGTTTACCTTGCGAGCAGCAGCAGGCGAGATAATTGCTAACAGATGGCGCCTCTGCACGCTCCCGCAAGGTAAACGCCAGACATGCACGAGGACTAATAGGAAACCGTGCAAAACATGCACGAGTTTGAAGAAAAGCCTGGAGCGAATCCAAAAGGTCTCCTAAGGAGCGCTTGTGCGCTGCGTAGGCGAGACCTAAAAAGGGCAGTCAAAAAGTGACTGAAGAGTAACTCTTCTTTGGAAAGAAAAGAACTGACGTCAACATGCCGGGGTGGCACCTACATAAGACCCGCGACGCCAAGTCCCGCGTGCACGGCGCCAAGCCGACCGATGCCACCTAAAGGGGCTCAGGAGTACTGCTCGAGTAAAATCTCCAGATCCAGACTGACGCCTGGGGGAAATTCTATGGTAAGGAATCTGCAATTAGAAGACCCTATAAGATAAGGCGGTACTTAAGATAAGAAACTTGGTCTTCTAAGCAGTCGGTGACCCCAATAAGTAGGCTTCACGGACCCCAGATGTCCCCGACCACTGGTTAAGAATCACTGATCTAATGAATTAAAGTTAAGGTGTTTTCCTTACCTTTGAAAAATGATATCTCCGGGTCCACTTAATACATTTTGGTCTCATTAGCATCTAGTTAAAGCTAAAATACTGTTTTTATAAATTGGTGTCTGATTTTTATTGTATCGTGTTTCTTACTTATTGACTGTTTTTGCTCCTTTTTAATGCTTTACACATAATAATATGATTAAGCCTGACTGCTCTGTGTCAGAGCTATCCAGGTTTGAGCTAACAGTTTTCTTGAGGAAATCTAACTGGTTCTGATAAAGATTCTGACATTATTACATGGTGAGGTCTCACAACACAACCACACAATAATCCACCTCCCTACAAGACAAATATAGTAGCGAGGCATTTGCATTGACTTAATATAGGTAGTATAACACCAGACACTTGTTTGAATGATTGTTTTGCTCTTCTTGCTTTAGGAGCAGCGTTTGAAGTACCTGAAACAGCAGGATCAGCGGCAGCAGCAGCAAGCTGCTGAGCAAGAGAAACTTCGAAGGTTAAGAGAGATTGCAGAAAATCAGGAAGCTAAGCTGAAGAAAGTGCGAGCGCTCAAAGGCCACGTGGAACAGAAAAGACTCAGTAATGGAAAGCTTGGTGAGTAATAACAAAGCTTTATTATGTGAGGTGAAGGAAAGTAGGAATGGTGTTTTGACTTCAGTGTTGCATAAGCGGTAGCTAATGCATGAAGCTTGCTGTATTTATTTGATATTTAGTCAAAAATTTACCCATTTTCTGAGGCGATGTCCAGAGAAATCTTTTTATGGACACTGCAACTTGGTGTACCTAAATTTTTCTGATGTTATGTGGCCAGGAGTTTCCTTGATTAAGCTATTACCTTTTTTGAAAATCTGTAAAAGAAGGCATTTCTAGTTTATTACCCTTCCACACCCTGCTAAACAAACTGCAATTGATGGCTTATCCCTTACCATACAATCCATACTCCTTCTGGTGCCCATCCTCAGCCCTCCTACAATGCAGTTTCAGTTTCTGCTGCCCTGTTCCCTGCACTCCAAACTGCATTCCTAAAGACCATCATATATGCTACATAACCAGCTTCTTCCACCTTCCAAAATGCTCCTGTGGGCTAGGACAAATGGAAGATCATTGGCATTTATGCACTGTCTGAGCAATTGGATGAGACCTCCTTTTCTACTCCAGACTGGAGCACTGGGTTAGGTGAGAAGGCTCTACTGATTGGCCTGGTAGTGCACAGCCAACCGATGCCTGTGTGCCACTGACCTGTAAAAAGAAAACAAAGTACCTACAATAATGTCGTCCGATTTTCTTTTTCTCCTTTAAGTACTGTGATGTGTACTAGTGATTGGGAAATCTGTATACGATTGAGAGTCTGCAAATGATGGGTCCCCTAGTATTTTTAGTATGTTTGTCATTCCACGTGTGACATTTGCTACCAATCTTCCCTAGGTCTACGCTTACATGTCTCTACCCTTAAAATAAGCGACCAACTATCCTTTTAAGCTTTTATACACTTTCTGCTACTTGGCCCGTAATTTGCCGACTTAAATTGTCTTGTCTTGGAGATCATCTAGGAGTGTACATACATGTTATATGTACATGTTACACCTAAGTTGTCACTGTATACAGCTTAGCATTATATTAGTTCATGATGCCTTTTGAGATGACTTTTTATCTAGATGTAGGTGTTGTGATACTGTTTTGGATTATTTCAAAGTTGTGGTTTCTTTTCGTGGTCTTCTAGTGGAGGAAATAGAACAAATGAACAGCATGTTCCAACAGAAGCAGAAGGAGTTGGTAGTTGCTGTGTCCAAGGTGGAAGAACTCAGCAGACAACTAGAGATGCTGAAGAATGGCAAGATTGATGGGTACCATGACAACCAGTCTGCAGTAGCTGAGCTGGACCGTCTCTACAAGGAACTGCAGGTAATGGCTGTGGTTTGGATTCTTTTTTGGCACTGTTCTAATGCTTCCTAGAAAATATCTCACTTTCCTCCGCACTCCCAAGATTCTTATGGCTTCTTTTTCCTTAACAGGGAGAGACATCCTCAAATGTCCCCTGGTTACTGCCCACCCTTGACAACCATTCTGCTTTAATTTCCACATCGCATCCCAGTCCCTCATCCATCATCAAATCCATTCTGGTCACTTCCCTGTCGAAGCCGTCACCTCCCAGTAGTAGTCTCATTCATACTTATTCCCCATTACTACCCTCTTCCTAGGCTTACGATTAATCTCCTTCCCACTATTAGTCCTCACAAATGTCTTTCCCGCCATCTACCTCTCTTCAAGCTTCTTCGCCTGTCACGTCCCGCAATTCTGCTCAGCTTATGATGTCAAGCCCAGCCACGCCACACATCCCTTCCACCATAGCAAGTTCTTACTACTGATGTCTTTCCAGTCCCTTTTGTTAAGTCTTCTTTATTTATTTATTTATTTATTTTAAGGTTTTATAGAGCGCGAACATGACCCGTGAGGGTATCAGAGCGCTTTACAGATACAATAGAGTAATACAGGGTCACGACAGGTCATAGCACAACAAAAAAAACAGGTAAAAAACGATAAGAATTAGTACATAGGAGAGCTTACAGAAAATCAGGGGGATGAAGGTGGGACAGGGTAGCAAACAGGTACTGTACCTTGGGGATAGCAAAGGCTATGCAACAGGACAAATAAAATACAATGAGCAAGAAAGGTAATGTACAAGGGTGCAGGATAAGGCACTAGTCTCTCAGGTGGCTGAGGGAACGAGATTAGCCAAGGAATTTATCCATGAGAAAGGCCTTGGCCTCTTTTTTGAAGCGAGCAAAGGAAGGGATTATTCTAATGTCGGGAGGGAGGGCGTTCCATATTCGTGGTGCAGTTCCAGTGAAAGCCCAATTGTAGGTTTTTATTTTCCTAAAGCGTGCAGGCCGGAGTAGGAGGGCCTTGGTCGATCTTGAGTGTGTTTCCTCCAGATAACACAAGCTTCTGTGCAAGATACGCAGGGGAGTTAGAGTGAAGGGCCTTGTGCGTGATGCATGCCAGCTTGAGGTGAATCCTCGCCTCGAAGGGGAGCCAGTTTAGCGCTTTCAAGTGAGGAGTGATGTGATCGAATTTTTTTGAGCCTGTAAGTAGTCTGGCGGCTGCGTTGAGGCAGGCTTTTAAGGGTGCCAGCGAGATCTTAGGTAAGCCAGAGAGGGTGGAGCAACCGTATTCCAGACGAGAGATGACTAATGATTGGACAGCGAGTTTTAGATCCGGAGCGTCTAGAAAGGGTTTCAATTTCCATAGGTAGCTCAGGTGGAATCTGGCCGATTTCGCCATTGTGTTGATGTGGTCTCGCATATTTAGGTTGTAATCCAAGGTAATTCCCAGAGATTTGGCTGAATTCACAATGGTTGGGGAACAGTTTAAGGCTGTGATGGCTTTAAACCATGTCTGGATGTCGGAGTTGATCTTGGGTGGGGAGATTAGAAGGAACTCAGTTTTCTTGGCATTTAGTTTTAGTTGATTGGAGGAGAGCCATCTGACGGTCAGCTTCAGGGCATCATTCAGGGTAAGGATCTCTGAAAGAGATGAGTTTTTTTATGTAGATATGAGTGTCATCAGCGTACATATGGAAGGAGATATTTGCATTGCGCAGGACTTCGGCAAGGGGTTCCAGATAAAGATTGAAGAGGGTGGGGGACAATGTTGATCCCTGAGGGACTCCCACCGTGACCACGGAGGGAGCGGACAGTTCGCCATTAACTAGAAATCTCTGATATCGGTTATGGAGGTAGGATCAGAGCCAGTCGAGGACTGTGCCTTCTAATCCCATCCTGAGTTTAAGGCGTTCGAGTAGCATCACATGGTTGACCGTGTCGAAGGCCGATGATAGATCAAGGAGGATCAGGAGACGGGTTTTGTCTTGGTCAAGGGCTTGAAGAGTGTCATCAACGATGTGGAGCATGGTGGTTTCAGTGCTGTGCCCCGGTCGGAAGCCTGATTGACAGTCATTGAGTAGATGGTAGTTGTTGATGTGGTGACTTAGCTGTAATTGTACACACTTTTCCAGCACTTTCGCCAGGAGCGGAATGTTGGAAATTGGTCTAAAGTTGTCTGGGGAGGCTGGGTCTAGCGACGTTTTTTTCAGAATGGGTAGGACTTGGCCTGTTTTCAGCGAGGTCGGTATTGATCCCTGTCGTAGGGAGGCATTGATGATTGCAGCCCAGCTAGGAGTGATGGATTTGGTAATGGTCGCGAGACAGTTTGAAGGGAGCGGGTCAATGAAGGGGTTGTTGGGGTTCAGGGAGGCAAGGATTTCCGCAGCCCCTTATTATATGCTTGCTGTGTCTAACTTCCCTTTCTTTCCCTGAAAGAAGGGATCTCCCGCTTCTTCGCCTAATATGTCCTACATCATAAAGATCTTTATTGATAGTCATACGCATAATAATAATTACTCTGCTGCCTGTGTGGACCTCAGAGATTGTCATATAAATATTTGTTCATAAATTCATGATTATATCGGCAGCCCTCTTCAGGAACATATCCATTTTTCCAGAATATAGACTGTTGGAATTCCAAAAGAGGCTGTTTTTGTAGACTGCATGGCAGCATATGATGTGCAAAATGTTAAAAACTGGTCTATAATTGAGAACAAAAATGATAGCCTGAAAGGATTAAATTGAAAATCTATGAAAATAGGTGCCCCTCCCTGTAAGGCTCCTAAAGCCCCCCTTCCCATGATACATTGTACTGACAGTTGCCTCCAAGAGTCAGTTGATTTTTCCAGCTTTCTGTATTTTTCTGTGGCTGGAGTGCACATGAATTGCCCAAGTATGTTTATGCAAGACATGGCTTTTTATCTGCAGGGAACAAGATTGTGTTTGAAAACCAGTTGTGTTTTTTTAGCGTACAGGAGGTGTTATTCTTACAATTCCTATTGGTATCAAAGTAATTTGTCTTGAGTCCTAAAACATGTAAGCTTTAAAAGAATACATATTTTACAATAACATGTGAGATTTTTCTTTTTCTAGCTCAGTGCCCAAGTTCCAGTCACAGATTGTTTCTATATTTTAAGTAGGTTTAAAGTTTGAAATCAGGAAATGTGACTATGGAGAGTGGCACAAGTCATTTTCCGTAATACTTTTAACCTGGTCGACCCGTGTTATTTTTGTGTATTGCCCATAAGCATGTCCAATTCGGAGGGAGGGGAAACGAGGTAATCTGCTACAGGAAAAGAGGAATTTGGATCCTCTCAACACTTAAGTCAAATATATCACTAATTATAGTTAGAATAATCTATTATAGTGCTATAAATATTGATGTTACACATTTGTCTTAAATGAAGGTAAAGTGTTCTGAATGGCCATTATCCAACCTCATGTACTGCATACATATTCTACTGCGTCTACTTGTGCCTTCTACTTATTTATTTATTTGCGAGTTTTGTATAGTGCTGGCTAGACCAGAGAGTATCAGAACACTTTACAAGACATGTGAACAGAGACCATAGCATTAATAAAAGGATTCAAGGTTGACATGTTGCATTTTTTTTTATTCCTTCTGAATGCACTATTATATATGTATCTCAAAAGGTATTAAGTAGTACAACATTATTCATTATATATGTATCTCAAAGGGTATCAAGTAATACAACATTATCCATTGGTGGCATTAGAAAAGTCGGAGCCACCATCTCCTAGTAGCATCTTAATCACTTATTTGCTAAATTGGGAGCTTCTAATGAGGATTTGGTTTTCACTTTCTCATGCAAGTAAACTAAGAGACTTCATTAATAACAATAGCAAATATGAACAAGAAAGGAGTGTTTCCTCAGTGCAGCAACGGTAGTTAATAACCTGAAAGCAGTTAAGTGGCTAGTTATGCCTTTAAGGAAGTAATCTTTCCTGCAGAAGAGCTAGATTTGAAATTGGAAGAAAATGTAAGTCGAAATAGTAATGTGCCGTCTAGGAGAACTGGAGTTGAACCTCCAACTTTGCAAGAAGCCTTGCTCACTATAAAGAAAATTGATAATCAATTTCTTGCCCTTCTTGATGTAAAATTTGTGTAGTCTCATTGGTACATTTAATCTTGCATTATTACCCAAATCCCAGATGTGAAAGCACTTTACCAGGCCTTCCATTAAAAGCAGTTGCCTTGGATCTTGTCCCTGGCCTTTGGAATGTAGCATGTAATCATTGTTTTCAAAAACATTCTTTACAAAAATGACTTTCCACTATAATTTTTATAACACTGTTTTCCCCTAACGTTTTAGACTAAGCGAATCTTCTATTCTATTGCACAAACAACCTAAATTTAGCTTTTAAAATATGTATTTGTTAGTTGGAGACACAGTTTCAAAAAGTAGAATTTTATTAACTTTCACTTAAGAACATTATGTAACTCATTTAAAACATATTATGAATATTATAAAAATGGTAAATGCACGTTTATGGATAAAAAGGTCAAATAAGGTTTATTATACATATCATTTGGAGTATATATCGTGATACCTAATAAAATCATAAACATGTCAGTGTGCATGACTGCATATTCACTGAACAAATGAAGGCTAAAGTGACGTTACAGGGTTAGTGGACTACAAAAAATTCAACAAGATACATCTGAGCCCACCTTTCTAACATCAATCAAGAGATAATGGACATAATAACCTTTAACAACCAGCAGAACACAGCATATGTGTCGTGGATGTTACTCTTTTTTTTTCACCTGGTATTCACCCACCTAACAAAAATAATCTCTCCAAAAATGTTACTACATGCACTAATTTTTTTAAACATTTGTACACCCTCCAAAAGGTGTTTGTTCTCTATTCACCTTCATGGGATCATCCATTTCCATGACCCACTATTTTAAGTATAGAAATTGACAGTTATGTATTACCCACTGATAACATACCTCAGGGAGGACCAATGGACACTACTTCATGGTTTTGTAAAAAGTACCCAACCGATTTCTGAGATGAGCATAATAGTATACAACCTTAGAGCCATATCTACAACCTTACAGCAATTTAAACCATCTTTAAGTTGGTCAACCATATATTCTACATTTTTTAACAGGATCTCAAAATATTTTGTTAAGTTTTAGAAATAAAAATCCACACCTCATAAGTGTCTAATATGGCACTGTAAGCAACTACTGTGGTTATAAGTAAATATGCCTGTGAATGGAAATTGGATAAAACTTATGATAAGATGTCTTTGTCGAAATAATACACTTCATAAAAAATTTAAATAATGAGTTATCATAAAATATGTTTTTTAAAAGTGATTTGTGCAAAATATTATTTCGGAACATGATGTGATCACCCTTTTGTAAAATCATTAAGTCTACTTTTTTTTATTCACTTAATTAAATTGGGCAAGTGTGTGAATGTCACTGACATTTTAGTGGACGTATTCACTTTTTGGATATTCTGACGGCATAGTTAAATATTAAACTGACGACTTGCAAGACTGTCCTACTTTGTCATTGCTACATCGGCCAAGAATGCTTTCAAGTTACAATCCACTTTCTCTGAAGAATTAACGTATTGTTCAATATGGATAAAGTTGTTAGACTTAATCTATTGGTTTACTGAAGATCTTTTTCGATATTGACATAATCGGGAAAATAGTCCTTCACATACATTTGTGAATTTTACTGTAGATGGTTGGAAGACCATCAGCAGTCCCAGTTTCAGCCGGTCACTTTGCTTCTACTTGGCGTACCAAGCCTTTTTGATGTACATCATTTTTGTCAATGGTGATGCCTCTGTCCTAAGGTAACACTTCCGTTCTATTCTCTGTCCTTGTGGTTCTCTCTTTTGTGTTGCTGTTTTCTTCTTTTTAAGTAATCCTCCTTGGCGACATCCATGTGCATGCATCCAAGAACATGTATGCTGGATGTGGCTTTTTTAAAAAGACATGCCTTCATTTTTATCTGCACATTTTTATGCTGCGAAAGATGCTTTTTGTTAACATTATGAATTGCTCATAAATTTGAAAGTCTAACAGTTTTATATAGTGCCTCTGTACCGTAGAGGTGCTTTACATGTAACGCTTTAGTTAACTTGATAGAATAAAATTTGTGTTTTTTTTTTTGTGGAGTTTTATATAGCGCGAACTAGACCCGAACCGAATCAGGTATCAGAGCGCTTTACATAGCACAAGTTACGTTTTTTTTTTTTACATGAGGACACACTTTCATTTTTTTGAGGCACGGGGAAATTAAGTGATTTGCCCAGAATCACAGGAGGTTTTGGCGTCGTTACCGAGACTCGAACCCAGGTCCGAGGTCGAGCGCCTTAGCCGTTCGGCCAGCTCCTCTCCCCTCCTTACCCTTGTTGACATGTAATTATTACTTAACATATGACCTGGTAACTTGGTTGAGTAGCAGACTGTTACTGGATGGACATTTTGAGTGTATCACTAACTAGTCTTTAGGGAGTCAACTGTCAGGGTAGTTCAAGAAGAGACTGAAAAGTTCTGTTTATAGAAATTTTCTATAAAAAAAAAAGGCTAATTCAGTTGTGAAATCAGGGAACAGAGTTTGAAGCAGTGGTTATAGAATCCGAGAATGAGTGTTTTTTTTTTCACAGTATTTCAAGTTGTAATGATTTATGGTTAGTACCTGCTAGAGATGATGTTTGGTTTGATAAAGCATTCTGAATAATATTTTCAGCTTGTCATCTTGAGTCATAGTTTCTTTTTAGATTGAAGCTTTCCAGAAAGAGCTGCTGTCTGGTTTACAAAGACATCCTAGGAACATTCTGAAAGCTTTCCAGGAATGCTTACAATTGGCTTTGTGGTTTGTAACTTGCATTTTCTTGCTTTATATTTGCTGGCTTTATTTGTTAAAGGCTGTCCAGAATATCTTTGTCCCTCCTGTGGAGCATCGCCTGTTAACCATCGGTTCTTGTATTCTTCCATGAGTGCACACTTTCTGTAAACAGTCCTTTACGTTTTGTTCGTAATCTTGTCACATTTGCTGTGCATTCAAAGAGAGAGGTCAAATGTTGGGCTCTGTCTTCTGAGGCAGCATGGTGTTTACTTTTTTTCTCGGACTTCAAAGTGAGAGGATTTATGTGACAATCCTGCTGGGTATCTGTGTGCAAGGAAAGGCTGCAAGATGTCATTTTCCCTGGTACACCACAAAATGTAAATGACTGTAAATAAACTTGTACACTTATCAGAATTTGGAAAGCACATTTTTATTGTAATCCTGAAAAGTGGTGGAGACAGATCTTTTAATACGATCAAAAAGAATCAATCCACGTTGTGATGCCATTTCCACACATTATAGTTTTATCAGTAAAACAGTATGTCTGTGCAAATGTAATGCTCATGTCAACTGAAAAAGTTTTGTCTGTAAGGGCAGTGCGCTAACAAACCATGGGTACTACACTCCACAACATTTTACTCCACGACTCACTTCGACACTCTACGACACTCTGCGACACTCTACTCTGCGACACTCTACTCTGCGACACTCTACTCTGCCACCCTCTACCCTGCCACCCTCTACCCTGCCACCCTCTACCCTGCCACCCTCTACCCTGCCACCCTCTACCCTGCCACCCTCTACCCTGCCACCCTCTACCCTGCCACCCTCTACCCTGCCACCCTCTACCCTGCCACCCTCTACCCTGCCACCCTCTACCCTGCCACCCTCTACCCTGCGACACCCTCTACCCTGCGACACCCTCTACCCTGCGACACCCTCTACCCTGCGACACCCTCTACCCTGCGACACCCTCTACCCTGCGACACCCTCTACCCTGCGACACCCTCTACCCTGCGACACCCTCTACCCTGCGACACCCTCTACCCTGCGACACCCTCTACCCTGCGACACCCTCTACCCTGCGACACCCTCTACCCTGCGACGCCCTCTACCCTGCGACGCCCTCTACCCTGCGACGCCCTCTACCCTGCGACGCCCTCTACCCTGCGACGCCCTCTACCCTGCGACGCCCTCTACCCTGCGACGCCCTCTACCCTGCGAGGCCCTCTACCCCCTGCGAGGCCCTCTACCCCCTGCGAGGCCCTCTACCCCCTGCGAGGCCCTCTACCCCCTGCGAGGCCCTCTACCCCCTGCGAGGCCCTCTACCCCCTGCGAGGCCCTCTACCCCCTGCGAGGCCCTCTACCCCCTGCGAGGCCCTCTACCCCCTGCGAGGCCCTCTACCCCCTGCGAGGCCCTCTACCCCCTGCGAGGCCCTCTACCCCCTGCGAGGCCCTCTACCCCCTGCGAGGCCCTCTACCCCCTGCGAGGCCCTCTACCCCCTGCGAGGCCCTCTACCCCCTGCGAGGCCCTCTACCCCCTGCGAGGCCCTCTACCCCCTGCGAGGCCCTCTACCCCCTGCGAGGCCCTCTACCCCCTGCGAGGCCCTCTACCCCCTGCGAGGCCCTCTACCCCCTGCGAGGCCCTCTACCCCCTGCGAGGCCCTCTACCCCCTGCGAGGCCCTCTACCCCCTGCGAGGCCCTCTACCCCCTGCGAGGCCCTCTACCCCCTGCGAGGCCCTCTACCCCCTGCGAGGCCCTCTACCCCCTGCGAGGCCCTCTACCCCCTGCGAGGCCCTCTACCCCCTGCGAGGCCCTCTACCCCCTGCGAGGCCCTCTACCCCCTGCGAGGCCCTCTACCCCCTGCGAGGCCCTCTACCCCCTGCGAGGCCCTCTACCCCCTGCGAGGCACTCTACCCCCTGCGAGGCACTCTACCCCCTGCGAGGCACTCTACCCCCTGCGAGGCACTCTACCCCCTGCGAGGCACTCTACCCCCTGCGAGGCACTCTACCCCCTGCGAGGCACTCTACCCCCTGCGAGGCACTCTACCCCCTGCGAGGCACTCTACCCCCTGCGAGGCACTCTACCCCCTGCGAGGCACTCTACCCCCTGCGAGGCACTCTACCCCCTGCGAGGCACTCTACCCCCTGCGAGGCACTCTACCCCCTGCGAGGCACTCTACCCCCTGCGAGGCACTCTACCCCCTGCGAGGCACTCTACCCCCTGCACTCTTGTAGGAGAGTGCACTTTTTAGGTCTCGGCCTGGCGAAAGCAGCGCATGCGCTGCTCTGCCATTCAGACCTTTAGGAGTCGATACGATGCCCGCGTGCACGCGGGGGAGACAAACGAGACAAAAGATGTGTACGCGGGAATCGGATGCTTTACTGGCAGCGTGATTCACGGGGGACTTTTTATTTCGCTACCAGTAAAGGCAGTCCCTGCGAGCACATCTTCAGTCCGTCCCATGTCGGGCCCACGCTTGGGTTTCTATGGCCTCCGTTAAGTTTCTCTTTTCCTTTTGACAGATCCCTGAAAGCGAGGCTTGTAACGCTTGTTCCGATAGAGGCTTTGGAAACGGCCTCAATTGTAAGGTTGTGATTGGTTGGTCTGATGTGAATGGGCGTTTTCCGGGCTGAATCCGCTTCCCATGGCGGACTGGAGAGCAGGCGTCAGTAGCGGCACTAATTTGCTCTTCAATTCTGGGACCTCAGCTTCAGCGTGGCTTTCATCCCAGTGAGTCGTGCCGTGTCTCCGGTGAGCCCTGATAGGCATTGTTAGAAAGCGAGACAAAGGGGGGCAGAGATCCGTGGGGGGCAACACATTCAGACCTTAATGGGTGTCGGTGACGTCCTCTGTGGCTTACCACTGCGGATTTTGTGTCGCACGATTAAGGGCGTTATGGTTAGGCGAGTGGGTGCACCTTTCGGGCATACTAACATCAAGCTCATTCAGTTGGAGTGAGAGTTTATTCTATTCATGAACTTTTTATCAATGTACGGAACAGTCTGGGGCACACTACAGCCGACCCGATGGGGTGGACCTAGGAAAACCTAGGGTACTGTGGGACTTGGTGAAGAAAAGTGACACATTTTGAGAGATTAAGATGTATGTGCATAACCACTGGTAGTCTAGGGAAGTCTATGGGGCGTCAGTGGGTTATGAGGATGTTTTTGTCATTGGAGTGAAGAGACTTGGTGCGATCAGGGGCATACATACCAGTGAGTTTTTTGGGGGCATTAGAAGCACGCCCAGTATCTTCAAAACTTTGAAGGAACTGTTGGTACCGGGACCTGACATTTTACAGCTTGTATGATACACGTGCAAAATTCAAGCGAGAAAAACTGAATGATATTGAACTCGCAACAGATTGAGATGGTGGCACTTGGAGGACAAGATGATCTTGGGGCCTCTGCAATTGCCCAGTTCCATAGGTGATAAACATAGGGTTCAATGTTGACACTGCCTTATCTATGGGCCTTGAAGCCAAAGCTGGGTTTTGTAAAAATGCTCACGTGACAGGAATGTATTTCACCAGAGTTCAGTTGCTATCCCGGAATGATTATAGTCAGTCCTTTGTCTGGGCCTACGATCTAAATTTATAACAAATCTTTAGTTTAGGTTAATTCAGAAGGTGTCAACTCAAGTGATTGTAGATGGACATAAAAAAGATTTTTGTTTCTATCTTCTACCTGCTCTTCACTAGTTACAAGTAATTCAGAAACATTTTCATGATTTCCTGCCCGATTGCTAAAAAATATTGCACATTTATGTCCATATGTTTAACATTATGTTTAGAGTGGATTTCTGGTTTTGTTGAAGTCAGAGAATGTTCAAAGAATAGTCATGGAATGCTCTGACAAGGTAAGCTTCCCCGGGGTTCAGAAGTTCTTTCGACTTGACAGCATTATTGCAGGTGTAAATCTGAAACCACAGGATATTGCTCTTTTTTACATTTTTACGATGTTAAGTTTTTTGCTGCATTTTATTGTATTGACCGTCATTACATAGTCTTGTTTTATGCACCGTTCTATTTTGTGAGTTACTTTTAGTAACAGTAAAGAAGTTAATAAATGTTCCCACACTTAATTTCTGGGCCAGTCTACATGGAGGAGGGCAAATGAGCTCAGTTCTGATGAGCAGGTTTGTTTACTAACATGTCATAGTTGAAAGACATAACTCATGTTACTTAGTAATGCGACACAGTTGCTATATTGAAGGCGAGGAGCATAATGCTCTGAAATCCAGCAACCTTGCTGTGAATATTCAAACTTTATTCTAAAGAAATAATTGCACATGCAAATAAGGATCAGAATGGAAAATGCTATACATCGTTCAAAACTTTTTTTCCATATCAGCCTGGGGAACGCAAAGACATCCCTAGGCATAATTAGTCATGCATATTTATGAGATTACCAGGGTAAATCCCCCCCCCCCCTCTGCCCCCCCTACTCCTCCCGGTCATCAAGTAAACAATTTTCCAGTTATGACCTTTCATTTTAAATTCCTAATGCAATCTGAGAGTTGTGGACTCTGGCTGCTTAGGTCATGTCTAGTTAGTATGTTGGGTTAATCCATATAACCTGTCGGCTCCTAAATTATATTGAAAAACAAGCTTTGGCAAAGCCAATATGACTCACCTTTTGGACCTACTGTCTTTGCCAATAGTATTTCGGCATTTCACACAGAACATCCCCAATGCTGTGCAGCACGGCGGAAGAAAAATATAAAAACAAGTCTGTGACATGGCTCCACTTCATTTTGTGCGTTTACAAAATGACACTGCGTTTTATTTTAATTTACTAATCCGAGTTGGGTTGATGAAGAAGAAAAAAAGCACAAAGGCATTATCTGAAAACCAGAGGCAGAAGCAACGTGGGCCAGCTGCGAGACCATTTATTAGGACGAGCATTAAAGACCTTTTGTATATACTTGTATTTACTTTAGTATATACTTATATGTGTATGTACTTTGTGGGCTCCGGAGATCACCCCTAGGACTTGTCTGCACCCGCTTAGGGACTTTTTTTTCTGTTCAACTGACTCTATTTACCTATCTTGATAGAAAACGACCAGCAGAGGTCAGTAAAATACCAGATTCAGTTTAGCATTCTCTAGATTCCAGCCCATAGAAATTGTCTTCCACGAGCACCCGTAGACAACAATATTTTTCTAAAATCTTGTATTTTCAGTGGTATGACCACCGAAGGCCCTGATTTTATAATAAAAACAGAAATAAAAACAGAGCTTTGGACTATACCATTTCCTGCTGAAAGGCATTGAAAATGCAATAGGTATCGCCTTTGATTAAATTAAAGCCATTTGCTTTGCTAATGCTATTGTATAGCAAAGCAAATGGCTGTAACTTAATGAAAGGCAAGACCTATTGCATTTTGAATGCTTGTTTATATGGTCACCTTCACTTTTTGCCTGGTAATTGATGTGATTTTGACTGGAAGTGCAATGGGTTCCTTCCTGTTGCCCAGGTCCACAGTGCCAGATCTCTTACCCAAAACTGTGCAATTGTTTCCCCAAATGGCAGTACCTTTAGCACCCTCTGTAAGTTCTTTATAAGTTGTACCCCTGTTACCTAGGGCCTGAGGTACTAAGTGGGTCACCAAGGATTGCTGCAGGAATTTGCTACCCTAAAGGACCCCTCACCAAACACCTGGAAGACTGCCACTACATGCTGCGTGTTTTGGTGCAGACAAAAGTGAACGCTTGACGTGCCACACATCCCTGTGTGCCATGCCCTCTCACACTGCATGTAGTATTTCGAAGTCACCACTGCAGCAGGCCTCACAGCCCTGAGGCAGGGTGCTTTGTTACATGTGAGGGCATGGCTGCATGAGCAGATATGCCCCTGTGCTGGTCAGTTCCATTACTGCCAGTGCAAGTGAACAGAGAAGCCATTTTATACCATGTGTTGGGCACTGGTGAAAACAAGTTCCCCAGCTACGTGATGGCTTCACTTAAAATAGTGATGTTTGGTACCAAACATCTTGTATCAATAATCCCACAAATTCCAGTGTTGGATTTATTAATGCATGCACCTAGAGGTGCCCCCTGAAAATCTACTAGCATCAGGTATGTTGGCTGAGCAGTTTCTGCCAGCCTGCCACCGAGACAAGTTTCCTACTTCATAGGGCGGGAGCCTTTTGCTGTCAGGAAGTCTGGAACAAAGCCTGTCTGGAAAAGGGTGTTTACACCCCCACCCACAGGATGACCTGCTGATCAGCACTCCTAGGCCGGTGAGCTTCAAAGAAGCTTCCCCCCATTGAAATACAAATCTGGCTTCCCTCACAGGAGAGGAGGCCTGACTCCCTTTGTCCAGAGCCCTGTGGCACCAGGACAGGTGGAAAAATTAGCTAGTCATGTAGGTGTGCCCACCCCCAGGGCTGGTACCCCTAAGGTGGTCTAACCTGATGTGGATATGACTTTTCAGAAGCGGCAATCTTTGTGTTGGCACACTTATGAATTCTGGGACAGGGTTATGGTCCCTTCCCTCAGAAAGTGGTCATATTGGGGCTTAGTGACCCCAGGGGTAAGTAGCCCATTGGCTTCCGCCATAATGCCTCAAAATTCAGTAGTTAGGGGAATCCCTGATACTAGAGAATCCGGCCCTGACGATCAACAAAGAAATACAGCGACGAGCTGCAAAAGCAGAAGAGCAACTAACCGAGCAACAACCTGCCGCTCTGTCCGCAGTTGACCCTGCACCAAAGACGTTTCCAAAGTCTGGGAGGGCTGTCTACCTTCAACAAAGACTCAAGGGCTCCCGTGGAGCAGCTGAGCTGCTTCCCTGCATCCTGCAGGTACCCCAAGAAAATGACTAGTCTTGAAATGCTGACGGAAGACTCTGGTCTGCTGACAGGAGACCCCGCTCTGCGCTTCTCCGCTCTGCGCTTCTCCGCTCTGCGCTTCTCCGCTCTGCGCTTCTCCGCTCTGCGCTTCTCCGCTCTGCGCTTCTCCGCTCTGCGCTTCTCCGCTCTGCGCTTCTCCGCTCTGCGCTTCTCCGCTCTGCGCTTCTCCGCTCTGCGCTTCTCCGCTCCTACGCTCTGCGCTTCTCTGCTCTGCCGCTCCCCTCTTCTCTGCTCTGCCGCTCCCCTCTGCGCCCTGCCGCTCCCCTCTGCGCCCTGCCGCTCCCCTCTGCGCCCTGCCGCTCCCCTCTGCGCCCTGCCGCTCCCCTCTGCGCCCTGCCGCTCCCCTCTGCGCCCTGCCGCTCCCCTCTGCGCCCTGCCGCTCCCCTCTGCGCCCTGCCGCTCCCCTCTGCGCCCCGTCGCACACCTCTGCGCCCGCTCTCCTCTAAAATACTTTAATCCACTCTACACCCCTCCACTCTACGCCCCTGCCATGCCCCGCCCCACCCCCTTCATGTTATGACTCTCCATGCTGTGCTTTGCCACATCACTACAGTATACACCATTCCACATCACTACACTATACAGTACTCCTCCACACCACTCTACGTCACTCCAGGAAACTCCACTTTACGACGCTCCAGGAAACTCCACTCTACGGCGCTCCACTCTGACGACCCAGCGCTCCACTCTGACGACCTGTCGACCTGCAAACCAGTAATACAGAAAGTGTAACAGAAAAACAAACATTCTGCAAGGGACCCTGCTTACATACGAGGCAACACTACAGCGGACGGGATAATTGTGGCCACAGCAAGGAAAAGAGCCACTGTACTTGCATCATCAGAGCCACTTCCTGAAAAGAAGAGCAAAAGGATTGAGAAGGTGGGGTGAAAGTTTCAAGAAGAGCGGAGGCACAACGCAGAATCTCTTACTCCAATGCCCTGCTCAATAGGTACACCTACAAATATCGGGAAGTGGAAGAATTGCTTAAACTGCCAGAACAGTACCAAAAGAGAGCAAAGTCACTTGTAGAAGACTATAGCCAACATGTGCTTAAAACAGCACTGGATGCCACAGTCACAGCAAGCAGGCTGCTGGTGAGGGGAACAATACTAATGAGACACTCCTCGCTGTGAGAGTCCGGCTTTAAAAATGATGGTGGGACGCTGACTGAGTGTTGCGGTACTGATTAAGGTATCAGATGGGGGATACTAGTACCCCCTCTTCCATTGTGATTTATTTCAAGAGCCAGACAGATTTGGGGTAGGACTTTGAAATTGACTGACTAATGGGATGCAAACAATATATGGAAACCATTGCTATTAGTTAATGGATTAAGAAAATCTATGATGAACAAGACATGTAAGCCCTGACGAAGTTTAATTGATTTTGAACGAAACGCATTGGCTGGATGCTTTTGTTGCTGGACTTTATATTTTAAAGTGGAATCAAATAAAGGAAGACATTTTTCTATAAACAGATTTGAAGATTTGTTGACTTTTCCTTTTGGGTGCACCATTCCATTCTGCTTTGAACTTTACAAGACAAATGTGGTTTTCTGAACTCCTTGAGATGGCACAGAACAACATGCAGAGACTGTAAGTGTCACACGGCCTGCTCTCTACTAAGGAGAGGAAAGTTGTCCGCCCAGAGCCCAACATCCTGAGTTTAGCAGCATGTCTTGAGGGCATAGAATTCAGGTATTTTGACCTTCCTGCGAGAGTAATAGAACTCCTGAGGGAGGCAAAAAGGCCAGCTAGAAGAAAATGATACTCAGCCAAATGGGAGAAGTACGTGAGATGGTGCCAAATGTCTGGCCTGTTCAAAAGCAGGATGCAATACACTACAATCATCAGATACCTAACTCACCTGCTTGACAGCAAACTGACCTACGCCTCGCTGAAGGTTCTCTTGCCAGGGGGCTATCTTGAAGTCAGTTGCTCATTCAACAATGTAAACTGGAAAACATGTTTCCCATTATGTGTGGCCAAAATGTGTTTCTACAAAAGCCATCTTGAGTGGTCTTTCAAATGTGTGGATTTCATACCAGAGGCATTCTTGTACCCTGCACTCTTCTGAGCTATTTTAATTTTACCATTATTTTCCATTATCCTTTCACACACCTTTATGGAGTAGTTACTTGAATTTGTTTCATCTCATCTCTTTCTGTAATTGCACAACTTGCTGTCTCTTTTTGGAGAAGGAGTAGAGCTGTTTAAAAATCTTTAAAAAGAGGTAAAAAATAAAGTGAATATCAGTGGACAGGAGGGAAAGCAATGTATGGTTTTAAGTGAGGCTAGACTTTACTGATAGGAAAATAAAAACTGTGCTACTTGAATAAGCAAAGACCTGTAAATAGCTAGAACGGTATGTCGTACACAGAAAACTTTTCTACAACTGCTCAAATGAAAATACTTTAGAAATGTGCAATTGTACCCACACAGATCTAGGAACCTTGTTGTGTCCACACACAGCACTCATTGTATGATTAGTATTCATGGCATCGCTTGGTACGCGTTTTCAAAATGCCCTAACTCTCGACTCTGGATGCAGTTATTGTCTGTCTTCGGGGAGAGTTGGTAACTGTGTATTTGTTTTTTTTCCTTTCCTTTCACCATTCAGCTGAGGAACAAACTGAACCAGGAGCAGAATGCCAAGTTGCAGCAACAGAGGGAGAGTTTGAACAAGAGAAACTCTGAGGTGGCATCCATGGATAAGCGTGTGAATGAGCTGCGGGAACGGCTCTGGAAGAAAAAGGCAGCACTACAGCAGAAGGAGAATGTACCAGTAAGTGTCGGGTGCCTGCCATCATAGGCATCGCTCTCTTTTCGGATACTCTTCAGACAGGTTTTCGGAGAGTTTGAGGGGGGTGATGGTGCCTTCCTGAGAACGTAAATTGAGCTTTACCTGTGAACCTTTTCCAAGCCTCAGCTTTGTTAGTGTTTTTTTGTAAGTGTTCTTTATTTTAATTGTATGAGACGATGTGCAAACCACCACTGCAAATAGTCAAAACCCAGCAATTTTATCCATTTTGTGTGGCCCTCTGAATCTGGGATGTGTTGTGTTGTATCGTGTCGAAATGCTGTGTGTGTCGTAATGGAAACATTTCTTCACTTAGATCTCTTCTGATGGGAATCTACCCCAGCAGGTAGTATCATCTACTAATCGTGTGGCTCAAGTTGGCCCCTACATCCAGTCTGCCACCATGCCACGTCTCCCTTCCAGACCTGATCTCCTGGTGAAACCGGCCTGCCCAGAAGCGATCACAACATTGCCGATTCCAGACGGACCTCTTAAAACACAGACTCTTCCCAACATGAGAGCTGGCACAGGATCGCAGACGAAGCTGTCGAATGGTGAGATTAGTCACGTTCCTTTATGCAAATAGCCAAGGGGTCTTTATGCAAGTAGCCATGGTGTTTATTTTCTTACATTTTTGGCTAAACCTGGTTTTCTTTCTAAGTTTGGCCAGATACCTTTTTGCATCTCCATTTATAGCTTTAAATATTTTAAACATTTTAATTAAAATATAATGTATTTCCTCTAATATGTAGCTTTATTTGTTTGTATTAGCTGGAAATGTGTCTTAAGATGATCTTTGGGTATTGTATTAACTGATTGAGCAGAGAAACTGTACATTGACACTGCATTGAGGTGAGCACTATTACTTTCCACTTGTGCCTTGTCAGTTGTACTTTAAAAGATCTTCTTTGTAGCTCTATGCTGAAAAACAGCTCGAATATTAATATTTGCTCTTGCCATATTTTACATTTTAAGTTTATTTTCCAACTGTACCGCTGTTAATTTGCTACATTCAGTAATCGTGAGGCTGAATAAAAGTGACCAATTAAGAATGCGTTGTTTTACAATGACTGTTCTATTCAACTCAACTCCAAGCAGCAGTTTTTTTCTTTCTTCTTGATGCTGGTCTTTTGTATCTCAGACTTTCATTATGTCTGACTGACTGTATCATATGTGCCATCGGTCTTGACACATTTTTACTTTTCATGAGAGTAGAATGTCTTAAGACCAGCAGGTTCATTTAAGGCTTACTCTTCTCTCTGATTCAGTCCACCTATGCAGTGGATTGCTTATCATAGGTCTTCTTTAGAAGTGAGTGCACAGATTAATACTTCACAGAACTACAGATAAGGATCCAGTTGCACTTGTAAGCAGCATTACAGACTGGCTTACCATGGAGTATCAGACTACGTTCTTAGTAGCAGCTGAGCCTTAGCATGTCTACAAATATGTTGAAGGGGTCAATCCCGCCCTCTATCATCACATATCTTTCCTTCAGCCATAAGAGTGTAGCACAGAAAGGGAGGCTCTACTTCCTTTATGACACCAGTACTCTGGTGTTTGGGTACAGGAGTATTGGTAAGTAGTGCCATCTCCTTCCCTTTCAGACCTGCGTATGTTTCCCCACTTCTACATCATTCATTATTCGGAGGGCCTGTCTTGAGAAATGTTGCTTAATTTACGCTTGTAGACTTCCACGTGTCATAAATGTTTGAGCTTTCTGCTGAATTATTGGCAATCACTAAGACTATAAAAAATCCACACACAGGGCATTTCTTTTTTTAGATCTACCCAATCCCACTTATCACTTATATCTAAAAAGCTTCTCATGTACTTTTTTTCTTAGCTATTCGTCTGCATAGACAAAATCCTTTTCTTGATTTTCTTCATGTCGCCTTAATGGTACACAAGCTTCATCTTTCACTCTTTACAGGGACTTTTTTTGTTGTTTTTTTAAAAAAAGCTTTCATTATACGAGTATTATTAACTCAGCAGTAAGGGTTTAAAAAAATGGGTCAAAATAATTGTAATAAAATGTTTCCCTGATTAAGTCCTTTTCTGTTTAAATATTCTGTTGCATCGCACGCCCACTTATTTTACTGTGGATCAATTATGCACTTATATTCATCATTGTCATGTCTGACCCTGAATTAAACCACTTTATCCTTACTTATTCCAGCAGTTCTGCAAATGTATATCTCTGCATGTAAGAGCCAAAAATTGGTCTCCATGAGCTATATAAAATCTGTTATGTAACAATAGCGTCCTGTAGATGTGATAGTTACTCTGCTCACTAACTGATGTTTTCCCTAATGTTCCCAAGTCTACCAGTTTAATATGAAAAGATACATTAACTGCTGGCAAACAACCAATTGCAGAGCCAGTCTTCATTTAGCTCATTTGCAATTTGGTGGTGCCTTTGCCTTTACGTTTCCCAGGGGATAGTACTTAGTGTCTGCTCTAAAGGTTATGGTAGATAAACTGAGAGCACCACAGGCTAAAGTGATTTTTAGATTGAGAGACCCGTGGTAGCGGACTGAATTTATAGTTAAGGGATCTTAACCTCACCTTGATGAAAAATAAATATTTGAAATGTTTGACAGAAATTCCCTCCTCTTCACTCGTATAGCTTTGCTAGTTTAGAATAATTAGCTTTACATATGCGTGTATACAGAATTATATAGGCTATTGTAACTACAGGTCAGTGTTTACAGGAGTTGCTGTGAGGGGAGGTGGTATCCAGCAACAGACATGAAGGGGAAGGGTCATTGACTGGGCTTTGGGAAGAAGGGCGGAGGATAATTTAATTGCGATAATCTGATCTGATTGTCTGTTTCTTTACTAGGCTCATCAACCCAAGGCGTTACACCCCCTCCGGCTGTCCCTGATTGGAGCAATTCAAATGGCGATAACCTTAACACAGGATCAGCAAAAGGAACTGAAAATGGCACAGGGCATGGTGAGTGTTCTTTATGTTCAAGAAGTGCATCTAAAATGAGTAAATATTCAACTGCACAAGTGGGTGCTATGACAACATTTTTTATTTGATCACTGGTGGTACTCGAAGTAACAAACTGTGACAAATTGAAGTTGAGTAACTGAAGTTAAGATCTTTTGTTAGTCAGTTACTTGTTATATGTGCATTCCATGCTTTTATATAGATTTCAGATATTTACCCACATTTTGTTCATTTATATCTTCATTTTAAGCTGGTGACGGCGATGTCCCTCTGAGAGAGAGAGACAAAAAAATGCGCCCATATTCGATGTTCGATTCTGTGGATCCAACCACTGGACTTCCAGTGTTTGGTATGCTGCGTAAAAACCAAAGCAGCGAAGATCTCCTTCGAGATGCTCAGGTACTGTCATACTGAACATTGGTTATCTTTGAATCTAAAAGGCATTCCATCAAAGCTTTAGGTATTAAGAAATTTGATTAGTTCCTACATGAGCCTGATAGCAAAAAGGATTTCATGATTATACTTACGTTTTTTAAATGTCACAGAGGGATATGAACAGAGGAGACTCTTCAGTGGGCCAGTTTACTTGGCGTGCTCTGATAAGAGTTTGTGATCTGTAAAGGAATGTGTGCAACCACTGAATTTGAGGAAAGTGTTCTTTAGTTTAAAGTTTGGGGATTAAACAGAGACTAATATGATAATCCCACTGCTGTTGTTTATTTTGTAATCCTGTTCAAATGTTTCCACTGTGGAGACATCTGAGTTTTGCACATTCAAAGAGTATCCATCTGTTCTGCACCTTACTTCACAGTTCTCATGGAGTCCTGGTGCATTTTAACTTTGTTTTTGAGGATTCCATTGCAACACATCACTTGATCTTGCTTTTGAGTTTGTATTAGTGCTGTATGCTGTTAGCCCGAAACCGGTCTCATGATGCTGGTTTCTGGTCCAGGTAAGACATGGCTTGGCAGTTCGGGCTGGACTGTTCCCATGAGGCAGAGGGTCAAGACTGATTTGCATATAGCCGTGTCTCTGTCCATCATCTCCTTGTGTTTGCTTTAATCATTGACATGTCAGCCAGTTATATAGTGTATGATTGGTGTGGGCGGAATTTAGCTAGATCAGCTGGCTGCTACCTGGATTAAATGCCTTGCATGTACAATTTGAATGAGCCAATTGCAGTATGGGTGTTCTGCTGGTGATCCAGAGTAGTCATCTGCTGGCTTAACTAGATGGGTTATAGAAGTTCTGGTAATGGGTTGTAGTTTAGATTTGTGACACATGTAAAACTGGTGTTTTGTTACTGTTAACCCAGTGTTGCGAAAGACGTAATAATTGGAGTGGCCACATCACTTGCATCTTCATTTGCTCTTTAGGCAATTGTTATTTTTTTAGTTGAAAATTCTATAAAACCGTGCTTTGCCGCTGTCTTGAGATAACCTCTGAATATGAAAGGCCTTTGGTATTTGTTTTGTATTTGTGTTCTAAGTGCGCACAGGATAAAGCTATTACATTAAATTTTGTTTCAAGGGGATTAGTGTAGGATTTCAGGCAGGTGTCGGAGCTTTGTTATGTAGGCAGCTGCCTTTTATGTAGTGTACTAAAATGAGGTAAAGTATGTGTAAAGTCTAAACGACTCAAATTGTCTTACAGGACTTCAAGTAATAATCCCAAATGCTTTCTTTGATGGTAGTGGGGCAAGCAGTTTAGGCTTATCGGAGAGTCAATAAATGAGGCACACATTCAAGAAGAAACTCTAGACCAATTTAGAAAAATCACATAACTGTTTATATCATTTTTTACACCAAGCAATCCGGTAAGTACTTCAGACGTTATCAAATTTCATAGTAAAAACAGTAGAAAATCACAGCTGTCAGATTTGATGAATGAGCCTTGAACGTGGTAATTTTATCCTATGGGAGAAGCATTCACCGCATAGCTAAACTAGCTACACATAAAAACGACTTACAGGACTGTTTTTTTGGACTTAAGGCAAGTAGGGATCAAGGTCCAAAAAAGCAGCAACAGTTCAAATTAGCCTGCCCTGGGGTGTTCAGGTGCTTTAAGAGGTGGTAGCTTCGAAAGCTACACACTTTAGTCAATGGGGAAAAGTTCCTGTAAAAAAAGGCTGCAAGGAGGGTCTGGGAACCAGTCCGGCAGAACCCACTAGGGGACTCTGCTCTTGAGTGTCTCTTGATAGTCTCTGGAGCAAGGCAGCACCGTCGGTCTGCTCAGACTCTAGCTGGGGGGCACAGGTGCAGAGGTGTTTTGTCCGGTGGGTCTCTTGCATTGGAGGCTCTCACTTCTTGTGGTCGACCTGGTGATGGGGGCAGCAGGGCCACTCTGTGCTAGCCTCGGTGATGCCGACGTCCCTTGTCGGTATATCTGGTGTGGAGGGTTGATGCCTGCCCTGGACACTTAACAAGCCTTGGCTGTTGCAACTGCTTTGATACCCTGGGTATTGGTGCTGGCTGGCTCCTAGAGGGCCTGCAGCCCCAAACTTGGCAGGGAGGCGGCTCTGACCTTCTGGAGCACGAAGACCTCTTCCTGTCCTGCTGCTCCTTCGGTGTGTCCGATTGCCAACAACACGGTGTACTGGGCAAATGCTTGTCTGTGCCTGCAGAGTGCAGGGAAGTGGCTTCTCCACTTCAAGGGATATCTTTGCTGGTTGCTGAGGTGCTGGACAGTCCTCCAGTGGTTTGCGGAGGTTTTACGGCTTTTGGATTTAGTCGGTCCCTGCGATTGTTGGGGCAAGCTGCCTGGCAGGGTTTGGCTCCAATCTTTGGTGCAGGTCCTCTGTTCTCGTTCTGTTGGTCCTTCTTCATCCTTCCTCAGTACCCAGTAGTCTAATCTTGAAATCCTGGTGTCAGGGTGCCACCTAAATACTCAATTTAGAGTTGTTAAGGGAAGTGAACGGTAATAGTCAATGGGCTACTTACCGTTTTTTTTTTTTTTGCAAAGTTTTATATAGCGCAAACTAGACCAGAACCGAATCAGGTATCAGAGCGCTTTACATAGCACCAGTTACGTTACATGAGGACAGACACACATTCATTTTAGGCACGGGGAGATTAAGTGATTTGCCCAGAATCACAGGATGTTTGGCGTCGTTACCGAGACTCGAACCCAGTTCCTCCAGGTCCGAGGTCGAGCGCCCTAGCTGTTAGGCCAACTCCTCTCCCCTTGGGGTCGCTACACCCCCTATATGACCATTTCCTGTGGGGAGTGTGCATGACCCTGTCCCAGAGTTAATAATTTCACCAAAAGCAGGATGGTGGATCCCTTCTTTCGTGGAGCTCCTCGGGTAGCTCACCTTAGGGGTGTGACTAACCTGGTGGTGCAACATGCCTACTGCAGAGCTAATTTCCCTCCTGTCCTTTTGCCAAATGGGCCTCATGGCAGGGCGTGGCATCTCTCAGGTCTGGGGGAAGCTGGGGTCACATATGAAGGGCAGCAGAGGCTTTGAAACCTCTTGCCTTGGTTTGCAGATTTACTAGTCATTATGCTGAAGTTGTCATTGTTTCTGACCTCCGAGAGAACAGCTCTCACATTTAGGGGTCAGAAACTCATCTCTGGTGGCAAGCTGGATGATACCAGTCAGCCAGCAGACTAAAAAACTAGTAAGAGTCCGGGATCACCTCTAAGGTGCCCTCTGGGTGAATGTCTGGACAAATTCGATTCTGGCATCAGTATGGATTTCTCAAGACGAGGTGTTTTGATAACAAACACCATTATTTTCAGTGAAGCCATTATGTAGCTTGGTAACACTAGTGCCCAGAATATATATACTTAAAATGGCTTCCCTACCCACATACAATCTCTGGTAATAGAACTAGACATCACAGGGGCATATCTGCTCATGCTGATAGGTCCTCGCATGTAATATACCTAGCCTAAGGGCTCTTAAGGCCTGCTGGAGGGGTTACTTACATATAGTAAATGCATTATATGGGCATTGCACACAGGGAGCGTGCAATGCTGTGTTTTCAGAAGGGCTTGTGCCATTTCACGCAGCCTGCATGTCATTTTTGTGTGGGTCCCTTCGAGTGGCATAAGACATGCTGCAGCCCATAGGGACCCTCGTTAGTACCCATGCCCTGGGTACTATAGGTGCCATTTACTAGGGACTTACATCTGTGCTAAAGTCCTTGTCAGTTGGGCTACAATTGAACATGTCAATTTTAGGGGAAGGAACACTGGCACTGGAGCCTGATTAGAAGGCTCCTGTGCACTGTCAGAGTTGAAAAAACAGCATCTAGTATCTCAAATGGGGGCAAAAAGTGGAAGGAGATCTGTAATGAAGTCCAGCTTCCGACAGACTAGAATACATTAAGAGAAGAGATTTACATTAAGCAGTTTCTGCAGATGGGGAATACTTTCAGATAGTTTTCTATCCCACTGCTGAAGATCCACCTCAGATGTAGTTAAACTAGCTACTCTGTCTTGGATGGTGTTATGCTTGTAATAAGATGCAGCCAAGCTCACAATTTTCTTGAGGCACTCCATCATTGTTAATGAAGGGAAATTTTTTTGTACCGCCAGTTATACTCTGTATGAAAGTTTCCTTTCTCATGGGCTCGGACACTGGTAGGCTTGTTAGTAACAGGGCAGCAGACAGACCTGAAAAAGAAAGGGTTAATGGCGTTTCTTGCCATTTCAAAATGGCAAACTTTAATTGCCAATGGATATGGTATTATGATACATATGTCTTTTGCAGCAGTAGTGTTCTGGTGTAGAGACAAAAACACTATGTTATTGCAGATATTACTCCTAGGAGATCAGTGTTCCCACCCATGCAACTCACAAACAGTGCATCCAATGTCCTACCCGCTGTGGCTGAAGTATTTTGCCTCTGTTCCAGCATGTGTGGGTCTTTAGTACGTTTCCATCATCTAAATTATTATGACTTACCACACTGCCTTAAACTGTGCACATACCTAACCACCAGCCCCTCCCACAAATAGAAGCTAGATACTGCTGCCTTCCCTTCCCACCCATTGGACCTGAATGCTGCTTTAACCTACTCATACCATGTGGCTTGAGCATGCAGCCTCCACCTTGCTGCCCACCTGGGTTTATGCATGAAGATGTTAGCATCTCATTTCCACATTCAACCCACTGCCTCCCATCTCGTGGGACCAAATGTGTTGAGCTTACTCTGTTACTGTCAAGGAGAAGACAAGGTGAAGCTCTTGTTTGTTTCCATAGTAATTGCTTGCAAAAAGGTCGATCCTCCCCTAGCCACAATACCACATACACATGAAAGGGGTGAAGAGTCTACTCGAGGGTCCCAGTTAAGAGGAAAAAGACACAAAGCAGAAAGAAATCACCTGGTAATGTGATAGCTTTATTGAAGATGAAGAGCTTTACAGGTGTTAAGCAACAAGACATAACAAGCATTGGCATAGCCAATAGGTCTCACCTTTGGACCTTATAAGTGGTTAGTTATGTAGCACATTATCCTGGGTGCTGTCCCGCCATGTATTGAAGCATTATCAGGCTTATCTGCACCACTTTTGCATCTTGTGCAGACGGAAGGAGTAAAGCCCGCCAGGGAGAGAATGAGAGAGGGGAGACAGAGCAACACTGCCAGTCAGGTTAATCATCCCCACTTTAATTAGCTGTTCAGCACAGACATAAAACACTTGTATTTGAATGATCTGTCAGCGGGCTGGACTGTACCAAAGGCGAAAACCAAATATTAAACAACAAAAAAGCTCTTGTGTGTTCTGTCACAGCAAGGTTTTCATGTCAGAAACTTGCAATCCACCCCAAAAAAGTACATATATTCCAGAATGCAAAGTAAAAGCCTGCACTGATTGAGACTTGCTCATAGACCTGTGGAACACTAGTCTATGGCCTGGATGATGAGAGGGGGTGGGAGAGGCTGTAGGCCTGGGACATGCAGAGTGACTGACTGGAAAGGGAAACAGGCGGAGGGTGTGGGGAGCGGCTCAGACACATCAAGAGCTCAAAACAGAGCAGGAGGGCAAAGGGCAGTGATACCGATAGAGGGAGGTAACGATGAGGCCCAGACGGGAAGGGGGGAAGGCAACAACACAAAAGCAGTATCAAACTGTGCAGATATATATTTAAAGGGAAACACAAATAGCTTCGCACAGCGGTGACCCTGAAACCCAGTGCAACTGCGACAACGTCACAGGGACTGAGTAGGATACAAGCCTTCACCTCAACAAAAGCGGTGGTTGAGACACAAGCCCTCCTATCTCAACAAGAAAAAAAAAAGTCTGACTTGAACCAGCTGCCCAACGAGGGAGGATACGCATGAAGAGAGACGGCGGTGAAGAAGGAACAGAAAACAAGCTAGAGGCAACATTCAGCGCTGCGGAATAACGCCAGGACTGTGTGCGTGCGCACATGATTGCAGCCAGCCATGCTGAATTGGCTATAGCTATGGCTATGCCAATGCTTTTTATTTTTGCAGGCATACTCCTACAAAAAAATAAAAATCTCACCAGATTGTGAAAGCCTATTGGATTTGTCACGCCATGTTTATGAATGAACTCAGGATGTCAGGCTGAAAACTAGGCGCTCCCAACACTCTTGCTACTAATTTACAATGACTCAATAACTTAAAGAACAATAGGGCCCTCTTGTGTCTATTTGGAGAAATAATCTCCCGCGATAAAATGCACGTCAATCTGAAAAGACAATTTATTCAGCCAAATTTGGTCAGTTTTCCAAGTAGAGATGGAAAAATCATCAAAGTCTTGGAAAAGAGACAGCTGTGTCACGGAGCGTCCCTTGACCTAAAGAGTGAAAGCATGAGGCGAGGCATTGAAAGATTGCTTTGCAAATCCTGAGAAAAACGTTGCTAATTCGAAAGAAATACCAAGCAGGGGCATGCGGAAAGCAAGTGCGGCCGTGAAAGAGTGATGCGCTTAATGAGCCATGACTGAGGAAAGCCAGATGGCGCCTGTGCGTGTGACCGCATGCTCTAGGCCACACAAAAAGCTGTGGTCGGCTTTTTAAAGCACGCTCACTAAATGGCTCGCCAGAGCAGCGCAAGCGCTGGCTCAGACGAGACCTAAAACACTACCATGAGACAGAATAGCTAAAAAGTCTAGCATAATCGTTCAAAAAACGCTCCTAAAAAAAAGATGCAAAAGTCAAGAAGAAAACTATCTTGGGTGGGGAATGGGATGAGTGAGGGAAGCATTTTAATCAATAATTGGCTCCCCCACTCCTCTCCATCCGCTATCTATGCGCCAGGACACTCTAGTTGAAGAGCTGTGCGCTTTATTAAATAGGGTATTTCATTTCATTGCAACACACCCATCACAGCGCCCTTATATATGAGAACACTCTCCTCAAACCCTACATTGGAACTCATTCCAGGGATAGCCAAAGCTGAACATGTCACTTTCTGCATTTAGGAGTACTTATTTTGAACTGGTTCTCAGGAATAGTTAATGTTTATGAAAATGTATTGATAGAGACCAACTGAGAGAAATATTGAAAGAGGTAAAGTAAAAGTTCCTACCAGTCAACCATTGTGGGTAGAATGTGGGACTTGTGGGATTTGAGCCTTTGCAGGGTAGGAAGCCTAGCAGCAGGAAAATTAGTTTTAACCTGTACATGAATACAGCTTCAAACAAGCATTGTGCAACTAGGTGTGGCCTTGGCATGCTGGTGCAGTTAAGTTTAAAAAAAATATATTGTTCGAGGCATATGAGCTGCAGATACTACACTTTGCATTAGATCGCCACCTGGTGTTGGGCTCGGATGATTGCATGTTGTTGTCGTCTTGGAAGAAGTCTTTTGTAGTCACAAGATAGGTGACTCCTCCCTTGGACGATAGTGCGCATGGGCATCGGCTCCATCCTTAGATTGTTTTTTTTCCGCCACTGGGTTCGGGTGAACTTTTTCCGCTCCGGCTCGAGAGCTACTTTTCAAGTACTTCGAAGCGCAAAAACATATTATAAACTTCACCTAACTAACTTCGATATCGACTAACATCGTTTCGACTCAATCAGCTCGATTCCGGTCGTCGACGCGGGCCGTTGGGCCTATCCACGCCGTGAGGCCTACACCTCATGGAAAGGACGCCATTCAAAAAATGCCCCGTGTGGAGCAAAGTCTCCACGCAGTGGCCACCAAGAGGTCTGTAACCTGTGCTTATCGCCAGTAAACGACGAATCCACCTGTACAGCCTGCACGTCCTTTTGATCCAAGAAAACCATCCGAGATCGGAGGGCCCGTCGACACGACATGCAGAGATCAGCTCCGGAACCGGCGGATATCTTCCAGGAGGTTCCGCTCGTTCCCGAAGAAGATTCCGGTGATCTCGAAATCGTCGTATCAGAGGCAGACGACTCAGACGACTCCATACCATGGGGTCTGCGCGTGAGTACTACTGCCCCTGCACCACACACAGCACCCAAACCGAAGGCAAAGGTCAACACTCCGCCTCCTGGGCCCAGTCGCTACTGAAAAACCACTATGGAAGCCCCGCCATAGAGCCCGACTCCGAAGAAAATAAGTAAGCCTTCCGGCAGCTCCTTACTGAGCAAGCCGCACGTGCCGATCCTACCAGCTCCATCGGCACTGAAACCGAAAGAAGTCTCGGCTCCGAAACAGTCGACTTCTAAAGACAAAGGTACGAAGCCAGCGTCCGACGCCTCGAAGCCGACGAGACCTGCATCCACTCCGAAGCCATCGTCTTCGGTACCAAAACCGACGAGGCCTGATTCTGATACGCTTAAGCCCTCAAAACAGCCTACGACACCGAAAACAACACCTTCGGTGCCGAAAACTACGCCAAAGGACACTGTAACACCTCCTAAGGCTGAAGACCAGCAGCAACCTCGTCCTGAACCCGAAAAAATCGGCGCCGACAAAGGTTCCACAAGGAGAAGAAATTTTCCAACCTGATCCTCTGCAAAAGAAGATCTACATTGACCCAAAAACAGGTGCTGGAACCACTATATCACACAAGAAGAGGAAGGCAGATACAACACCTACACCTGCAGTACCTGCCAAGAAGGACTCTGCCACATCTCCTATGCGCCCTTCTTCTCCTATACATCCTTCTCCTTCATCCCCTGCTCCTCTTAACAATTCACCACAGATTTCTCCTCCACACTCTCCTCTGTCTTCACACTCACCTCAAAATAATGATGAGTATAGTTTAGGGAGAGGGATAGACCCAGATGAGCCTTTCCCATACCCTATAGATGATACAGACTGGGAGTACCCACTACAGGATGTACCAGGTATTCCTGACCCACAGTCATACCCTTCAAAACCTTCTCCCCCAGAAGATAACATTAGTTTTGGACACCTACTGAACAGAGCTGCCATTTACCATGGGGTCACTATGCATTCTGATGAGGCAGAGGAAGATTTTCTATTAGACACATTTGAACAATCGCAAAGGTCTGTTCAAATTCTTCCTATGATTAAAGGGATCATCAAACACGCTCCAGAGATATTTAAAGACCCTGTACGTACTAGGATCCTAAACCCTAGAATTGAGAAAAAATATGGGCCTGCACCTGCGGACCCAGCCTACATTAAAGGACAACTACCATTAGATTCACTATTTGTATCAAATGCTAGAAAAAGGGCAAATTCACAAACGATCGGGGAGGCACCCCCACCTGACAAAGAATCTAAGGTAATAGATGCTTCAGGCAAAAGAATAGCTGCGCAAGCTACCAACATATGGCGTATAGCTAACACACAAGCCCTCCTTTCAAGATATGATAGGGCTCACTATGATCAGTTAGAAAAACTACGAGAACATCTACCTGACCAATATAAGGCGTAGGCAAGCGACCTTATACAAGAAGGCAAGCTAATTTCCAATGCCTCAATCAAGTGTGCACTTGATGTGGCAGACACTGCATCTAGAGCTGTGAACACTAGTGTCCTACTTAGAAGACATGCGTGGCTACGCATTTCAGGATTTTAACAGGAAGTGCAAACTACCATTTTAAATCAACCATTTAATCAAAAACAATTGTTTGGACCAGAGGTAGACACAGCACTTGAAAAGATGAAGACGGATACAGATACTGCCAAATCTATGGGAGCTTTACAGTCCACACAAGCTAAAAGTTCTTTTTGTCGCACCTTCTACAGAGGAGGCTCCAAACAGACTGGAGCAGACAATACAACATCCTTCAAATCTAACACACAAACAACCTCTAACAAGGGATATTTTAGAGGAGGATATAGAGGAAACCACAACAAATGAAGAGGTCGGGGTAACAATAATCGAACCTCTTCCACCACAAAACTGACTTTCCTCTGCTCAACAGCATTCCACTCCTGTGGGGGGCAGATTAACACAGTTCCTACCTGTCTGGAATTCCATCACAACAGACAGGTGGGTAAGAAATTATCCAGCATGGCTACTGCCTGGAACTTACAGCAACCCTTCCACACATACCACCCAGGCAGCGTGCAATGTCTGCAGAACACCTTACTCTGCTCAAACAAGAAGTCCTGTCACTTCTTCAAAAGGACGCAATAGAAATAGTTCCTTTACAACACCAAGGAACAGGGGTTTACTCGCTGTATTTTCTAATACCCAAGAAGGACGGGACACTAAGACCAATTCTCGACCTCAGGCCTCAGGCCCCTCAATCATTACATACAATCAGATAATTTTCATATGATCACTTTACAACAGGTGCTCCCACTGCTGCAACAAGGCGATTTCCTTACAACACTAGATCTAAAGGACGCCTATTTTCACATTCCTATGCATCCTGCTCACAGGAAGTATCTAAGGTTTGTACTGGAAGGACAACATTATCAATTCAAAGTCTTTCCTTCCGGAGTTACAACAGCACCAAGAGTATTCACAAATTGCCTAGCAGTAATAGCAGCACATCTCAGGAGACAGCAAATACATGTCTTCCCTTATCTAGACGATTGGCTCATAAAAGCGAAGTCATTCAATGAGTGTGTTCAACACACACATCAGACAATTCAAACATTGCACGACTTAGGGTTCACAAAACTACACCAAGTCGCACCTGCAACCCTCTCATATTCATCAGTATCTAGGGGCTACAATAAACAAGTCTACAGCTCTAGCGTATCCCAGTCCAGCAAGGATACAGAGCATTCAAGCCTTAGTCATAGTCTTCCAACATCAAAATCTCTGCAAGCCAGAGTGTTCATGAGACTAATAGGCATGATGACATCTTGCATCTTCATAGTAATATATGCAAGACTGCAGATGCGCCTGTCACAGGAATGTCTAGCATCAACAGTGGAACCAGGCTCAAGGGCAACTAACAGACCTGGTGTTGGTAGACAGCCGCACACATCGCTCTCTGCAGTGGTGGAACACCAAAAACTTGAAAAAGGGGCGGCCGTATCCTCAAACCTGTTCCACAAATGGTACTCACAGCAGACGCATCGCTCACAGGATGGGGAGCCCATCTCTTACATCATACAACTCAAGGGCAATGGACCACTCAACAAAGACTGTTCCATATCAACCATCTAGAGCTGCTAGCAATATTCTTAGCACTCCAAACATTACAAGACAAAGCAAAGCTGTCTTAATCCGGACAGACAACATGACAGCTATGTATTAAATACAAAAACAGGGGGGGAGACACTCTCTACAACTGTCCCAGCTCGTACAGAACATTTGGAGATGGGCCATTCCACAAAACATATATCTGTTAGCAGAGCACCTTCCAGGAGTTCACAATCAGATTGCAGATCTGTTGAGTCGGCAAACACAACAAATTCACGAATGAGAACTACATTTGCAAGTTCTTCAACCATGCTTTCACAAGTGGGGGCATCCAGACATCGATCTGTTCACCACACACGAAAACGCAAATGCCCAACCTTCGCCGCCAGGTTTCCACACCCGCTGTCCAAGGGCAATGCGATATGGATGAACTGGTCAGGCAGATTTGCGCACGCTTTTCCGCCACTACCACTAATACCACTAGTAGTACGCAAGCTCAGACAACAGTCTCTCAAATTAATCCTCGTAGCTCCCACATGGGCACGCCAACCGTGGTTCACCCCACTGCTAGAAATCTCTCTAGTTCCACATCAAAAGTTACGCCTGACACCATCCCTGCTAACGCAGAACCATGGAGACATCAGACATCCACACCCAAATCAACTGAATCTGGCGATATGGCTCCTGAAGTCTTAGAGTTCGGTTATCTTAACCTACCCTCCAGACTGTATGAACATCATTAAAGAGGCCAGGAGACCTACTAGTAGAGCTTGTTATGCTGCTAAATGGAAGAGATTTGCCATTTATTGCAACAATAACCAAATTGATCCCCTGGATGCTTCCATCCAGAATATAATTTGCTACAGTTTACATTTACAAAGATGTAACTTGGCATATTTATCCATACGCCTGCACCTTGCAGCAATTGCAGCATATTTACAAAACGGACAACATCGGTCTCTTTTTATAGTACCTGCTATTAAAGCATTTATGGAAGGATTAAAAAGAATCATTCCCCCCAGGTTACCACCTTCTCCAGTGTGGAACCTAAATGTTGTTCTTACAAGACTCATGGGACCACCTTTTGAACCTTTGCACAAATGTGAACTGCAATTCCTCACATGGAAAACATGTTTCCTTATTGCTATTACCTCTCTTAGAAGAGTAAGTAAGATACAAGCTTTCACAGTACAAGAACCATTTTTACAACTACATTGTAACAAAGTGGTTCTAAGAACCAATCCTAAATTCCTTCCAAAAGTCATTACTCCTTTTCATCTAAACCAATCTGTAGAGTTCCCTGTGTTTTTCCAAAACCCTGACTCTGTAGCAGAAAGAGCTCTACACACACTAGATGTTAAAAGAGTTCTTCTCTACTATATAGATAGGACTAAATCTTTTCGAAAAACAAAACAATTGTTTGTATCTTTCTCTCCACCTCATAAAGGTAACCCCATCTCTAAGGGTGGAATTGCAAGGTGGATTTCTAAAATGTATACAAATATGCTATCAAAAAGCAAAACTTACATTAACAGTTCCTCCTAGAGCGCACTCCACACGCAAACTAGGAGCCTCTATGGCTTACTTAGGGAACATCCCCCTAGAAGATATATGCAAGGCAGCAACATGGTCTACGACACATAACTTCACTAAACTCTACTGTGTTGATGTGCAAGCCAAGCAGCAAGCTGCAGTAGGCCAAACTGTCCTTAAAACTCTCTTTCAAACTACTGCAACAGATACAGGTGACCACCACTAGGGGAGACACTGCTGCACAATCAATGCAAAGTGTAGTATCTGCAGCTCATATGCCTCGAACGGAAAATGCTACTTACCAGTATGCATCTGTTCTTGGCATGTAGAGCTGCAGATTACCACACGCCCTCCCTCCTCCCCGGGACCAGGATCTGTTCCAGTTTTTATCTTGCTTAGATGCACACACATGGACATCTTTTTCTTTATTTCTACTAACTCCATCATTTACCATCATGGCGAAAAACAATCTAAGGATTGAGCCGATGTGCACGATCGTCCACGGGAGGAGTCACCTATCTCAGGACTACAAAAGACTTCTTCCAAGACGACAACAACCTGCAATCATCCGAGCCCAACACCAGGTGGCGATCTAATGCAAAGTGTAGTAATCTGCAGCTCTACATGCCTAGAACAGATGCATACTGGTAAGTAACATTATCCTTTTTAATGCAGGCATGTGTCACAATGTACGAAGCTGGCTCTTTATATAGTGGAACAAAAATAGGTACATTGTGAGTCCAAGCAAACCCCAGAGGAATTACAGAGGCACAAATGACACCCCAGATGCTCTCTTTTGAGGTAGTGGGCAAGCAGTGAGGCATGTTATCGGGTTGTTCTAATCATTTCTTACAGACACAAAGGCAGTAAATTAGATATACACTCAATGAAGAAATCCGACACCAATTTATAAAAATGTAACATACTTTTATATGAATTTAGATACCAAGATCATCGGAATCGGGTAAGTACTTTTCAAGTTATGATTTTTTATAGTTTTCAGAAATGGACACTTTGCATTTTCTGGACCAGCAATGTTATCCTGTGGAGGAAAAACATGTATTGCATTCGGTCACTTGTCCATGTATTAAGGGGCTGTATTAAGGGGCTGTTCTTCTGGAATTGAGGATGGGGTAAGGTCCAAAGCCACACCAACAGGTCACCTCGGGAATCTCTGGGGGGGTCCGGGTGCTTAGATGTGTCACGGCATCTGGCATTTCATTCACTTAAATGGGAGAAGGGTCCAGTTGCAAGCAGGGACTGGGGTACCAGTTTGGGGGAACCCACATGCGGGCTCAACCCATGAGGTCCCCTGGCACACAGTGACACCATTGGTCCACTTCTCCTTGGGCTGTGGGGCACTGGTGCAGTAGTGTTTTTTGGAGTCCGGTTCTGGTACAGGAGTCTTTCGCGGATGAGGGGGCCAGCAGAAAGAGGCTGCAGGCAAAGACTGGAAGTCCAGTTTTGTGGCCAATCCAAGGGTGGGCCTGGCACTTGTGGGTCTTGGGGATCCCTTTGGCTCTGTCACCTCCCTTGGACTCTGGCACGCAGGTGCATAGATGCTTTGAGGTGTTGGGTGGGAGCGGTTGCCGACTCACTTCTTTGTCTTTGTTTTCGGCAAGAGGGGCAAACAGGACAGCTGGGCCACTAACGAAATGGGTCCCACTGTCCCTGAAGTCCCTCGACGTGCAGGTCGGTCTTCCTCAGCGTTGGTGTCTGTTCTGGGCACAACCAGCCTTAGCTGCTGCAAGAGGTCCAGTACCCCGGGATTGGCATTGTGCGGCTCCGGTCATTCCTGATGTCCCCACACTTAGAGGGAGGATGAATCTGACCCGTGGGAGAACATCTACTTCTTCCTGTGCAGTTGCTGCATCGTTAGACTCCGTAGGCGGCAGGCTGTGTACCGGATCTTGCTTCTTTGGTGCCTGCAGCCGCAGGGGAGTAACTCCTCTACTATAAGGGAAATTATTTTCCAATATGCAAAGCACTGGCAGACTTCCGGGTTTCTTGAGGTCTGCACAGTGGCAAGACAAATCAGTTGCTTCAGGAGGGTTGGGTGCAGCAGATAGGCCCTAAGTCAGTCGTACTTCTCGGTTCAGCGGCCTTCATGTTTCACTCCTTCTTTTGTGTCCAACCAAAATCTGAAGATCTGGTATCAAGGGGTCCCTTAAATATTTAATTTGGGGGCGTTCAGAGGAGTGAGGGGTAGTAATCAATGGGCTACTTAACCCTGGGTCACTACTCCCCCTATATGGTGCACAGACATAATATCGACTCCAAAATATCGTTTGGACAGAATATCGAGTTTTAAATATCGTTTGGACAAAATATCGTCAGGACAGAATATCGACAGTCAAAATATCGTTTTTAAGGTAAGTGAAGTAATATCGACTGTAAATAATATAGAAAGTGAAAATATCCAAGTATATAATCTAGATAGTAAAAAATATCGTTTTTTAAATAATATTTAATTATTTATAGTGTTTTTGTTATAATATGTGTGAAAAGTGTCATTTTATGTTATAATTATTTTTAATTAATGATTTTTTTTAAATTATTGTGTAATTTTATTCTGTAGCGGGTGGGAAGTAATTTAATTATAATTAATTAAATATGTAAATGTATTAATTGGTAGTAATAATTAATTAATTGGTAAATATTTGTTATTTAAAATTTAATTGGTAATTAATTTAATTTAATTGATTAATTGCTAATTATGTAAATTAAAATAATTTATTTCCTGTAGCGGGTTGTGGGTTTATAGGGGAATAGGGTGGGAAGTAATTTAATTATAATTAATTAAATATGTAAATGTATTAATTGGTAGTAATATTTAATTAATTGGTAATCAAATAATATTTGTTAATTATTTAAAATGTAATTGGTAATTAATTTAATTTAATTGATTAATTGCTAATTATGTTAAATTAAAGGGGTATTTTTAGGGTTCAGGGTCGGTTTTTGGGTAAAGGGGTATTTTTAGGGTTCAGGGTCAGTTTTTAGTTTTTGGGTAAAGGGGTATTTTTAGGGTTCAGGGTCAGTTTTTAGTTTTTGGGTAAAGGGGTATTTTTAGGGGTCAGGGTCAGTTTTTAGTTTTTGGGTAAAGGGGTATTTTTAGGGTTCAGGGTCAGTTTTTAGTTTTTGGGTTAAGGGGTATTTTTAGGGTTCAGGGTCAGTTTGAGGTTTTTGGGTAAAGGGGTATTTTTAGGGGTCAGGGTCAGTTTGAGGTTTTTGGGTTCAGGGTTTTTTTTAGGGTTCAGGGTCAGTTTTGGGTTTTTGGGGTACAGGGGTACAGTGTAAAAATAAAGTAAAATTAAATTTACATTAATTTAATTTAATGAAATTAAATTAAATTATATTAAATTAATTTTAAATATTTTAAATTATAAAAATTATTATATACTTACCAATACTTACGTTGTAATGGTAGTGCGTTGTAAAAGTTGCGTTGTAACGTCATATATCCACTGTTGCACTCCTTGGAGTGGGAATAGTAATTTTAACCCCTACGCTATCCAACGCTTTCCCTACTGTTGCACCCACTGGAGTGGGAATAGTAATTTTTACTCTTTTGTATTTGTACGTTAATAATATTGTCTATTATTTAATTAAATTTTGTTACTATATATATATGTTTTAAGAAATATGATTAAAAAAATATTATTTTTTTACTTTCATTAATTATTTAATTATTAAAAGTTATTTTAAGTATTAAGTATATTTTAGTAATTAATTTTTTATATTAATGTAATTAAACATTGTTTTTATTAAAGTCTATATTTTTTACAACTATATTTTTGTAAACGATATTTTTAACTCGATATTTTTGTACTTACCTGTTTGTAGATAGAAACTCGATATTTTGTCTCTCGATATTTTGTCAACGATATTTTTGTTGGTCGATATTCTGTCCCTCGATATTATTTCAGTGATCCCCCTATATGACCACATCCTGTGGGAAGAAGGCATAATCCTGTCCCAGAGTTCCTAAGTGTGCAAACACAAAGATGGCCACTTCCAAAAAGTCGTACCCACCTCAGGGGTATGAGGCAACATGTAAGCACAATCGATTACAGGGTCTGGGTTTCGAAAAAATGAGTCCATGTTGTTGTTTGTAGCCTTGATGTGTCTTTATTATGCAAATGCTGGGTTTTTATAAATGCACAACCAACGTGTTTCGCCCAGGGTTGTAAATTGCAATAAATACGTGATTCGTGTTCGGTGGCGTCCGTATCCAGCAGGGCAAGGTAAAGTTACCTCACCTCGTGGTATAATCTATGCTGCAGCCCTTAAGGACCCTCTTTAATACCCATGACCAAGGGACCTAGAGTACCATTTACTAGGGGCTTACATGGGTGCTAAAGTCTTTTGCCAATTTTAGCACAATAAGACTTTACCTTGTTTTAGGGAAGGAGCACCAGCACTGAGGTCTGGTTAGCAGGCCTCCATGGACGGTCAGTCGAAAAATAGAATCTAGTAGCTAAAAAAAAGGGGGGGGGGGTAAATGCAACTCATACTCAGTTCCCTACGCGCACAATTTTTAATAACTAAGCACTTAAATGTAGCCACCTTATTAGTGTAAAAATGTAGATTTTAAATCATTCACGGATATGGATGTTTTTAGGTCGAGCTTAGCGTTGCAGCACCTGCGCTGCTCGCTTTGCGAGGCATATTGTAGTAGGGACAGATGTGGAAGTGCAGTGGAAGCTCCGCCCATATTTTTAATTGGCTGGCGTCATCATCCCTGGTAAATACTGGCTTTCGATTGATCATGAGGCTTCTTAGTCCCACCTTTTTACCACCATGTCTCCTTTTGTGACTGCCCATCAGGACTGGATCTTTTACTTGCGGCGTTACATGGTCTCCTTCATTAGTCAGTAAGTACTATATTTTTTTCACAATAGCGACAGCTTATTTTATGAAGGGGGCGAGTAACACGGACAGAGGTTGGGGTGGGAGAAGGCTAATAAGCAACATGGACAAAGGTGGAGGGTGGGAGAGGAAGATAGGAATTGTCGAGGGCTCCCATATCGATGGCGCGGTGTGTGATCTTCAGCATCTGGCTTAATACCTCAAAATGTATGTCGTCCAGGTCTTTCTTAAACATTTCAGACTCTGGGAACATGCACTTGGTTTATAGTGCATGGACAATGCAGGAAAAAGACGATTTGGGGGAAATCACTGCGTCTCGGGTCCTTTAGGTGGGGATGCTTAAAAAGTGAAAGAACGCCAGTACTAACACCAATGATAAAACAAAACATCTCAATGCAAAAGCATCAAGTGTGAGCGACTTTTTCTGCAACTGCTTTAATGGCGCAGGAGGGTGAGGTGTATCAATGGGCAGATTTTAAGTTAAAAAAATGTCAAAACTTTCTCTTGTGACTTTTATTATGATTTCCAACTGTCCGATACCTGATCTGTGTAAACACATTCCACACCAGTTATCAGGCTTAGCTCCACCCCTGCAGAAACACCCTTTATTTACCAGTAAATAAAGCTCGACAAGTGTCCTGAGGGATCCATATACCATTTTCACTAGCCTAACTCTCACTAGACGTGCAGCGCCGCTCTGCACAATGCATCACCTCCAGGAGCTATTGTGTCTGACACAAACATCCACAGACTGTTTCACTGTCTGTAATTGGTACATACAAGTTTCCACGCTGTCGCATCCTTGAATAATACAATTTACCACTGACAGGTGCTAGCTACTTGGAAAATAAATATGAAAAGATGCCCAGGCTAGCAATTCTGGGGCTGTGACAATTCTATTCAGTGGGTGGACTGATGTATTCACACAATGTTGACATGGGTGTACTGCGAGATTCGCACAATGTTCTTTAAGAGCACTTTTCACTAGCGCTCCTGTTTTGACTTTCACCGTTCAGTAGCAACAGTCAGACGAACCTGTACAGTTTGTTTTCCATTTCTGAAGTATTGCCTCAGTGTAAGCTGTGCCCGACCTGGCACTTCTTGTTGGTAAACTGCAGGTGAACGCATGGCTGAGGGAATTGCATACCCCATCAGAGCACAGTAGAGCAGCTTGCAGCATAAACTACCAGGCTCTGTGGATGTTACATTTGTGATTCAAGGTAGCGAGCGCTTAGGAAAGTATGTTCCATCGACAGCTTGTTGATCCACGGGCCTGCGCGTGAGACTGGCAGAACATGGCATCCTTGAAAGGCGAGGCTTAATTTTGAGTGTGCCCTGCTCGCACTATCCAGCAGCCACTGGGGGGCGTGTTTATGGAACGCTCAAGTTTGTTTAGTTTGTGATCTTCATGTTGATGGAGTGAGCCTGTGTGATGGTGAACGACTGCTTGAGTTTAGCGAATTCCTTAAATGTTGAGATTGTTGTGTAGGGCATTCACACCTCATTATTCTCTATTCTGTCTTACATTGTCCGCACTAAGAGGCATTACTGTGTCTGCTCTTAAGCCGGCTGCTTTTAATAGGCGATATTTAAACAGATACACTTCATTGGAAATTCAGGATGAATTATATATACTGTCAATTTTCAAGGTTTCCCTATTTTGTGTAGTTTATCAAAATTAAGACATTTGTTTTTTTGTTTATGCTAATAGGCTGACTGGAGAATTTACATAAGGCACTGGGTTTTCAGGTGTGCAGTGGTATTTTACTTGCTTAGCAGATGCAGTATGTCAGTGTATTGAGTACGGCAATTGTTCTCACAAACATGCAAACATAACATACAGACACCCCCTCAAATTTAATAATATAACACACATTTGAACACCAGCAAACATGACACATTCGTAACTTCACAAACATACGGCTAAAAAAACATTCACATTGACAATGCCAAGAGCTTGGCCATTGCCAAGACATAATGGTTTTGCCAATGCTTGTTAATATTACACCAGAAAGCACATTGCAGGCCCAAACTTCCCACCACCTACAGCCAGGGATTTCTGTGCGCTGGAGACAGGAAACCTTCTTGGTAACCCAGTTTGTACAATTTGAAACATCCAGGTTTTTGGGTGCAACGGAAGGGGTGTTGGGGAGGCAGTGCTTGGACACTGTTAATAGCTACGGTCAGTGCTTAGCCTGCCACACTGACATACACTTGTCACACATTGGGTGGGGGGGGGGGGGCGATTGCAAGCAACAACATGGGTGGACTGGGGAGCTGTAAACACATTCAGCTGATTCCCTGCAGTCATTTGTTGGGTCTGTGGACTCTAAGAAGGAGAAACCCAAATCCTCCAATGCAGTCTGCAGCGAGAACCACAAATTGAAGCCAGCTGCCACTGACCAGTGAAAAGAAAAAAGAGTGACAACAAATCCAGCGAATGGTAAGTAATGGGTGGGCTCGATAGCTCTTTTGAAGCTTTTTTAGGTCGAGCCTGGGCAGCGCATGCGCTGCTTTGCGAGGCATGCTGTATTGGAATATAGACTTGAAGGACCGCCCATATTTTTCATTGGCTTGTCATTGTACTTTAAAAAGCTGGCTTCTGATTCGTTAATAGGCTTGTTAGCCCCTCCTTAGGACTGCCTTGTCTTCATTTGTAACATCCCATGAGGACTGGCCCTTTTACTTCTGTTGTTACACAGTATGTCTTATTTAGTCGGTAAGCACTATGTTCTTTAATGCGTTTCTCCTACTGCAGGCATGACATACTTTCCTATAACTTTCAGCATGCCATGCACGCTTTCACTTAACAAGCAACCCACAACAATGGAGGCCGAGATCTCGCATTTGTGAGAGTTTGAGCCATTGGTATTGTAAATGACAATGCCTTTTATTTATGCGTTCATTATAAAAACAGATAAGTAAAAAGCATTGTCATTTACAGCGCCAATAGCTTAAACTCTTGCAAATGCGAGACCTATTGCATTGCAAATGCTTGTTACTAATAATGTTTAGGGGGGGGGGGGAAGCCTTTGAGTTTTGCCAAGCATTTTACTTAATTCTTTGTGAACTCGACAAGAAGAAATCATCACCTGACCAAGCTCTTAAATTGGCGTCAACTATAGTGTCACAACGATCCTGAAACAGTAACTTAAACGAGCATTGGCAAAGCATATTGGTCTCGCCTATGTAAAAGCGATTAGCTTTACCAATGTCTTTTAGCTACATTGTAGAATATGGCTAAAATGAGAGAAAACCGAGCTATGACGTGGCCGACACTGGCCATGTCATATCTTTTTTTTTGTTGTGGCGGATGTGGGTGGGCATCATGGAAACGGGAAGGAGATTACAAGGGAAAAGGCACCACGGACAAAAGGAGGGAGAGGAAAAGCAACACTGACAACGGTTGAGGAGAGAGGGTTAAAAGGGCTGCGTCATATATTTTTGGCTGATGGCTGGTTGGGGCAGCACAGATAATGGGAGGGTGGGAGAGAAGAAGTAAGATGAACTACGGGATTGCCAGAGAGAAGAAGCTTCATGGACAAAGGAAGTGGTGGAAGAGAAGAAGCAACTAGGACAATGGGTGCTATGATGTATCCAGTGCTGGCCACCCTGTAGGCTGCACCATTCTTTTTTTTTCGTTTTACAGCTGGGGCAACTTAGACATCGTAAAGGTGAGTAGAAAGTAGCAACTCTGGCATGTTGTATGCTGTAGTAAGTGGAAGCAACATATGAATACCAATTCAGCAGACTAATGTAGCCAAACTGCTGGCCAAAAGCCCCTCTATGTATGTATATTATATATATTTTGTATCATTTTTGGGAAAAGAATAGTCTAGTGAGACAGCTAAAGCTGTCTCAAAGGCCAGTCTTAAAATGCCCGTTTAGAGCCAGCATTGAAAACAATTGCTACTTTTTTTGTGACAATCATCATCATCTCCAACTGGAAAAGTTCCTCAAAGATTCATTATAAAAGTAATAGAGTAGGGATAGGTAGTATGGTGGGAATGCTAAAAAAGTCCTTCATAAACAGGAGGGGCTGACATAAATTTGGCCATCAGTTGTACACCGCCCAAAGGACAATTCTGAAAGTGCAACCAACACGTTTTCACTCAATCATACCCCAGTGAAATTTTGGAACCAAATAAATCCCTACATAAAGAGTGCAGGGCTCATTGAGCGTGCTAAACCCACCACTTGGTTTTAAGCTCAAGCTTTACTGGAAATACACAATCGCTAGGATCCTTCAAAAGGAATTACCTACTGATGTGGAAGAGGAGGGGCCCCGTATATCCGAAGAAGAAGCACAGTCCCTTTTTACTGTTGTCTCCCTATAGACTACATGGGTTCTATTGGACAAAGTAGAGTAGGAATTGTTAGAGGAAGGGGTGATAGCACTCAAAAACAATGACTTGCAAACAAACTTCTGAAAGCAGCACCCAGGTTGAGGCGAAAGCACAGTTAATTTGCATGTAAATGAAGAAACATTTCTACATCGTGATGGGCACAGTGTCTTAGGAGGTACTTTGAGCAAAAGAAATACCCTACCAAAACTTAGGCCAATTAGGAAAAACACTCTTGACACTAGTGGTTTAGAAGAAGATGCAATATGGGTTAAGGACAATAGAGACTGCCCCACTGAGAAGCTGTCTATTTAGAGAGGTTTGTTATTCCCAAGTAGGTCACCATTCTGGTGTATATTTATATACACAACAGAAAAGGCTAGAAATACTTCCAATTCATGGTCAGGTTGGAGCAAATATATACATAAAGATATTGGTAGATGTCAGCAACCATCCGGTGCTGTTAATCTGAAGTTGATTGTTCTCTTAGTAGGACAACAGCTTATGTAGCTCGCTGGATTCTGCCACACTGCACTCTTTGAACATGTTCATGTTTCTTAGATTTGCAAGGCAAATGTTAAGCAGTCCATCCATTTTAAAGACACTATTGGATTATCTAATAGTTCGTCTTTTACTCATGTGTGCCCAAGCAGGCTTTTCATAACCTTTATGGAAATAGTTTTACAATGTATACCCTTACAGTCTGTGCTGTGTTGTGTATGTTTGTATATCTTATTTCTTTATCACAAACCTAGCCACAAAACTGTCGATCACTGTACAGGTCAGAGACCACCATAACGTTAAACAGTAATTGAAGAGGAAGCTGGCTGGTGGAAGGGTATTGCACTTTGATGCAATGTCCTGTAAAGACGTTAGTCTTCAACTCTTTCCTAAATTGCAGCAGCGTTGGGGCATTCCTGATGGATATGGGGGTGTTATGTGATTATTCCAGCTTTTAAATACGCATTCAACATCCAGAGAGGGTGAAAATAAAAAAATGTATTCATCTGTATTAGTAGTCCCCATAGTGGTCTCTTCCCTAAATTCATATAGAGTCTGACCTTTTATAGTTGGTGCCACCTTTCAACTTTGCCTATAAAAAAGAAATCTGATGAGACACAGTCTGTGACTTCTGTGAGCATGTAAGGGGACCAGATTTTTGTTTTTCTGAAGGGATTGCAGGGGGTTTAACTTTCTCATTTCCTTCTCATTTCTACCCATTGGAAGCTGTTGTTCCTGCCTTTCAGCATACTGCATATAAACATTTCAGTGATATTATCAGTGCAAAACATTAAAGGCAAGTAGAATGTCATTCGATTTCACAGGACTTCCTCAGCCTTTTCAACTGCTGTTTGTGCTTGTACTAGCGAAATTTGTATTTGCAGCATTTGCATTTTGCGTTCTTTTTAAGAGTTCTACATGTATGTTCTACTACATTTGCTTTAAAATGGTATTTGCAAAGTTAGTCATATACTTTAAATGTTCTGAACTTTTTGGTACTCAGTTTGTTTGTATTTTGTGGTGGTTGTTCATTGGTTCAATTTTTATTCAGTTTAATACTCAAACATGTATTTCTCACTAAATTGTGGATTATCTTTCAGACTAACAACAAAAGTGTGACAAAGGTACCGCCACCGGTTCCTTCTAAACCAAAACAAATTAATTTGCCTTACTTTGGACAAGCGAGCCAACCCCTTTCAAGTGATACAAACGCGCAAAAAATGCCTTCAGCTGTTGCATCGCTTAATAACAAGCAGAATCTGCAGCAGTCTAACACCTCTCAGCAGAATCCACAAAAGATTGCTCAACCACCTGCACCACAAGCCAACAGCCAAGACCCGCCTCAGACATCCTCTTCAAAACTGGATAACCCCCCTGCTGCCACTGTGCGGCCTTTCACCCCGCAACCCACCAAAGAGCCTCCTCAACAGCCAGCTCGGAAGCCACAGATGGTTGCAGCCAGCTCCATTTATTCCATGTACACACAACAGCAAACCCCTGGGAAGAACTTCCTTCAAGCTGTGCAGTCTGCTCTCACACGGACTCAGACCCGGAGTTCACAGTTTCCTAGTGGTAAGTTTTTATGTGGTAGTCCTTGTAGTTTTGATAGCAAGCATGAAATCTTTCCTCGTTTGTAGATGCCACAGGTGTACATCTGTTGTCCATGTTAATGCATTTAGTAGTAGGACCCAAATGAGGCTTTGTGCCGTACATTTAAGGTGAACTGCCTGATTGGCAAAGCATTCATGATGCATAGATTTGGATTAAGAGGTTTAACCCATTTTTCCGCCGCCAAGATCATATTTTTCCTCTGTCTTGGTGTATTGTCTACTATTTTCATTTTCTTCACTTTTCAATAATATTGAGGGCTTTTACCCTTACCTTTCACCATGCCAGTTCCTTTCTTTCCCAGTCCTTGAATACAGATGCATAGCTCTGCTCCCTTTTTCATTGGTTTACTCTTTTCTTGAAACTGAATTCCAGTGTGCAAGGAAGCAATGTCCATACTAAAGACTACAGAGTTCAGACCATGCTCTGACTGTCGAAAACAAATGCCAGTAATTATCTGCACCAGGTGTGCCTTTGGTGTTTTTGTGAAAAAATGTGCTCTCTTGCATACAAAGGTGATCTGGGACTATGAAGCTAAGCTGTATGCCACTGACCATTGGACTAAGTCACCGACCTCATTATAACTCCTGATCATAGGTGAGAATGCAGACCTGTTCTAGCTCTTTAGGCTACTCTCGTGATAGGTCTCTGCGGTTGAAGTCTGACTTTAGGTCTTTGTGGTTGAAATCATCCGGTACTTCCAAGTCGAAGAAGAAAAACAAGAAGTTGGCACTTGAACTCACACTGCCACTGTCTGAAAAGTGACGAGGTCGTCAAAGTGCTAGTTTATCTCACACCTAATGAAGGAGCCAATTCTACAACTGGCCGCAAATTACCCTGGCCATCAACAACATCAAAGCAGGTCGAGGCGTTTAAGGAGACCATGCTACATATCTTTGACACAGTTCTGGCTCCCACTGGTTTGCCTTCAGGCCCCAAGGATCTACGGGGGGGCATCCAATTTGGTTACTGTCCACCCTCAGCGCCGTCTAAGCTCATCAAACCTGGCCCTGTGCTGACTTCCATTCTTGCTTTAAGACTTGTGCTTCTTCCACTTTTGTTGCCGCTGGTACTGAGTTTACCAATGGCAGAGGGGTATCTGGTACCGACTCCGATGTTTAACTCTGAGCCGAATCTGTCCTGATCCCCACTGAGGTCATGCTCCGACTCCACTCCTGCCCACCCGGTCTCTACACTAGTCAGATAACTCTTCACTACTGCAGAGCTGTCCTCATTGGCTCCATCATCTTTTTGGCACTGATTTTGACCAGAGTTTGCCACCTCCTGGATATGGCAATGACTGGGCTGATTTTCTCCCACATGATAAACAGTTTATACATGGACTTATAGGAGGCCAGTGTACTTGTTACTTCCCCCTGATACAGGGTTGATTTTGCCCCTTGAACCCCAATGGAAGAGAATGTGTCCTTTGCTGTTATTAGGCGAGCAGCAGATGTCCTGAATCTACATATGCCTTATGTTGAAGTCAAGGCAAATGTCCTGCCTGGCTGAGGTTTTGCACCCTGGGCCAACCTCATCTAATCCCTTACTTCCATTCAGTGAAGTCCTAATTGACACACTTTTGGGAACTCTGTCTTTGCCTTGCTCTTTTTAAACAGCAATTAGCCACATACCACAGACTGACAACCCGGATTTTCTTGCTCCGCGTCCTAGTGGAGTAGTGTGGCTCACTGGTTAGAGGCGGCAGACCCAAGAGCAGAAGTCGGCCCGGGACCAGGGTTCAATTCCCGTCGCGGCAGGGTCGTGGACCTTGGTCAGCGGACTCGATAATTCTCGCTTCGGTGCTTACTCTAATCAGGGGTTCCACTCGGCAACTCTGGGCATTAGCTTGCCTAATCTCCACAACGGCCCCACCAATTCCGGGGATGCCTGGCTCCACCTTGGGGACTCCCAGCAAGGGACCATCCCACAGGGAAAGCCAGGATGGGTTCCCCAGAGTTATACAGCTCCAGGAAACCTATGGACGGGTAGCAGTGCGCTTTACAAGCTCAAAAACATTTACATTTACTCATGGAAGTTTGGTGGCATTGGCTTACACTAGCAAAGTGAATTCTAATGCATTCCCCACAGCCCCCCCAGACAGGGTGTTGGAAAGGAAACAGATGTTTTTTCAGCCAGCCTAGCCTTTTGGTCGATCAGTGCAGTCTGCTTTTTAGGCTGTTATTTGCACACCCTAGGACATGGACACTGGGAGTCAGGGGCTTCTTGGCTCAAACCAGTCAAGGTGGCCAGATATGTGATTTGGGCTGGTCTGGATACTACTCATTGCTTGGGGTGAATGGCTAGCAGTGTGTGGTGTTTTTTTCACCATGCATGGACGTGAGCCACAGGATTCTATGGAGATATGCAGGCACCCTTAAATATATGCCTTTGGATGGGTCCAGCCTCTTAGGCTGCACGGCTGATTCCGCCCTCAGATGCTTTAAGGTAAGGAGAGCCACACCATGTTCCTTAGGGCTTTCCACCCCTTCCACACAGGTTACTCATCACATAAATACCTAGCCAGGCCTCCTCCTGCCCCCGTAACTGTTGGCCAGGGACGCTGGTCAAGCAGATATCGTGCAGATCCCCATTGACCTAATTCTTCTCAGTCCCCCTTCCCTGCAGCATTAGTCCCCAGGCCACTTTAGTATGCCCTTTGTGGAGCACAGCCACTCTGTGGGAGGCAGGATCGAACATTCTTCAAGGAGAACAATCGGTCATACCTGGCAGATGGGTCCTCTAAATCGTCCAACAAACGTTTGCCCTTCTATTCCTACCTGCTTTCAGCAGTTTCTGCCCACATCAGAGTGACTCCACTCCATCGCTTCCGGGGCGGAATTAGGTCAGAGTGGAGCCACACAACGTTACCTAATGGCTTGTGGGAGGACTGCTTTAAAATACTTTCTAATCCAGTCTGGCATCTGAAGAAATTTCTAAAGGTGAGGAATCTGCGGATAGACAGAGTAGCCACCGGAAAGAGTTTCCAAAGGTAAGTAACTTGTTCATCACACATGCCTCTCAAGTGGGCCGTAAATGCATCAGTTATTAAGTCCATTTTCAACTGTTTGAGATTTACCATAGGTAGGAAAGTGCAACTTTTTGCCAGATACCTGATGCCAACTTGACTGAGTGTTTGCTGGGATCCTGCCAACCGGCCTCCAGCACCTGTGTTCTTTACTAAAACTGTACCTGTGTGCCCACAATTGGCGCACCTCTAGGCCCCCTGTAAGTAGGGGAGCGGATGTAGCCTAACGGCTAGGGCGGTCGATCTCAAATCTGGGGAACCGGTTTCAAGTATCGGCAGTGACGCTCAACATCCTGTGATTGTCTGGGCAAATCACTTATCTCCCCGTGCCTCACAAAAATGAATATGTCCTTGTGTAAGCAACTGGTGCTCATGTGGGGTGCTCTGATAAACGATACCTTTGGGTCAAGTTTGTGCTATTTAAAACTCTGGGGGGGGGAAGTCCCTTGTAAAAGGTACCTCCGGTACCAAGGATGTAGTGACAAGAGAAGGCATCTGAGGGCTGTAGCATGTATTATGCTACGCTCAGAGACCTCTCACCTCTCACCTCTACACCTCCACCTTGCCAATGCAGACTAGGTGTATTGGTGCAGACCAAACTAAAGAATTGACATGTGCCATACCCACCAACACTGCCTGTGACTTGGGTTAGTCATCCCTCTAGCAGGCCTTACAGCCCTAAAGGTGGGGTGCACCATGTCCAGGTGAGGGCATAGCTGCAAGGGCAATATGCCCCTGCAGTGCCTGTGCCATTCACAGACTACTATAACTGCAATGAAGCCATTTTGAGTGCATGGGCTAGGAGTTTGTCAACACGAACTTTACAGCTCCAGGATGGCTTTACTGAAGTCTGGGAAGCTTGGTATCAAACTTCCCAGCACATAAAATCCACACTGATGCCAGTGTTGGATTTAATGAAAAATGCACACACAGGGCATCTTAAAGATGCCCCCTGAAAAACAACCAACTCGGGTGTGGTTCCGGACTGGCTCCCAGCCATCCGCCACTACCAGTTTGTGGACCCCTGGGTATAGAGCCCTCCGCTCTCGGGATCCGGGAACGAAGCACATCCTGGGCAGAAGTGTCATGCCTCCTCCCCCACGATGGGCAGGGACCTCGAAGAGGCAGCTTCAAAGGCTTGCCACCTTTGTTAAGCTACCCCTAGTACTTTGCTGCTATCAGCAACCGGCTCCCACCGGTTCTGCCCCCCCCCCTCCCCCTCATTTTGGGCACGAGAATCTGCGGGAAAACTAGCCAGGAAAGGAGGTGTGCCCACCTTTGCCAACCCTACTCCTCAAGTGGGGAAGGCGAGGTGAAGTTCTCATCTCAGTCCCCACCATCTTGCAGACGGTGGGGACCCCTTCAATCAGGAAGAGGCTTATGCTCCCTCCCCCCCCCCCCCCCCCCCACTTAAGGGTGGCATACTAGCGGTTGTAGACACCCCAGGGAAGGGACCCATTGGTCCCAACCTGCACACCCCTGTAACATCCCTAAACCTAGTATTTATGAGCACCCCTGAACCTTACCTCTTCAGATTCGATGTGACAAGAAGAAGGACCGAAGAACTGTGCTGCGGAAGAAGAGGACCACAACAACTACTTTGGCCCTAGCCTACCGACCTGTGTCCTGTTCTGAACTCCTGCGAGTGGAACCCAAAATGTCCTGCAGCCTCCAGGAACCCCGGAGACATGCTCTGCTTTCACAAAGAACTCCTCTCTCCCGTGGACACCAGATTTGTCCAACACCCACCCAGTTCAGGACTCCAGATCTGGTCGGATCCGTGAGACCTCACCACTCTGCACCCGACACCCACGGTCTGAGTTCGAGTGGCCCAACTCCCCAGCAACGTCCCCCCGACGACCCTGACCTGCGATCCAGCGTTGGGTGACCTCCACGACTCTCCTCAATGCCTGCAGCCTCAGTCCAAATGGTCCCCCCCCCAACCGTGACTGGAACCTGTGGGAAGAACCCGACATGAATGGACACACCTGCATCCGCAGCTCCTGTGACCTGAGGGGCCCGACTGACTGTGTCCTGGTGTTTAGCAACTCTTCAACTTAATCCTCCAGTAGTTGTTTCCTTTGTCCAGTCTTCTGCCTCCAGCCTTCAGTCCTTTTCCGTAACAGACGTCCTCTCTTGAAATGCTTTGTGCTCCCAACACCTCCTAAGCACCCTGCACCCTGACACCCCGGCACCGCTGGTGGTGTGGATTTGGTGTTAACTTTGACCTCCTTTACCCTGATCTTGACCCCAGGAGCTTGGCTCCTGAAACCAAGTGACCTGCCCATGAGCAGTCGCCAACCCAGGTGCTCCCTAGCCCTATTGGTCCCCTGCACTCTGCACCCGGCCGCCATAGTGCCACTGGTGGTGCCCCTTGAGTGCCAACATGAATCTTAGGGAGCCTTAGTTCTACCTCCCTCAAAACTCCAATTCCAAAACCGATTTACTCACCTGTAACTTAACACTTCATTTTTCCCATAGGACTGAATGGTGTTTTTTTCCTCTAAAAATACTTCTGTTGAACAGTCTTGTACTGCACAAACTAATCTATTGCTTGCACAAGAGTTAACCAGCTTACATATGCCCTGTGTTGTATAAACTGTGTTAGGAGTATGTCTCATACCAAACCAGAACTGTAATTGAAAAGTAATCAAAGTACTTGCCTGCGTTTTTGAACGATTTTCTCAACTGCAAAAAGTAATCTGAATGTTCCTGTAAATTCAGATTTCACTGTCTTGCTGAAAGTAACATTGTATGAAGAGTTTAACTTACCTGATACTACGTGGATCTTGGTTCTAGAAATAAAATACCAAAATAACTTTTTATACAATTTGTCTGTATTCAGTCTTTGAGTGTGTTTCATAATTTCTAAGCTGAGTGTGTACAACAAATGCTTAACACTACCCTCCTGATAAGCCTGGAAGCTCAACCATACTACCACAAAAGAGAGTAAGGTAGTATCTACTTTAGCTGCTGCTATACCTCTGGGAATCCACTGAACTCTGTGCACACTATACCTTGCTTTGGTATAGTATATACAGAGACTGCTTCCTACACCGTAGCCATTCTCATTTACCATAGCTTTCTGCTGTTCACGCTGCTCTATAGTTTCAACAGCTGCCTCATCTTTTGTCACTTGGTTTAACTAATGTTTTCTATGATGAATTGCATCGTAACACATTCTGAACAGGATCATTTTCTGGAACAAGCAGCTTTGTTTTTTAGAACGGATGAATAATGGTCATTCACCTTTATTTGCACCATAAATGCTTGGAAGATTTAAAATAATTTTTCTCTTCTGATTTCCTTTATAGCAGTGTATGGAAAGCCGGTCATCCCAGGTTCAGGGGCACCAAATCAACAGCAGATACTTTACAATCAGCAGGTGAAGAACATTGGTGTGGATGGTAAGTCTGGGAGCCCAGAACCTGATTCAGACAGCCCTCCTCCTACCCAAGAGAATTCAGAAACTGAAAGAATACCACGCCCACTCAGTCCGACCAAGCTCCTGCCTTTTCTTTCCAACCCTTATCGAAACCAGAGTGACGCAGACCTGGAGGCCTTAAGGAAGAAGCTGTCGAATGCCCCAAGACCTCTGAAGAAGCGTAGCTCTATTACAGAGCCAGAGGGTCCTAATGGCCCAAATATTCAGAAACTTTTGTATCAGAGAACAACGCTTGCTGCCATGGAAACTATTTCAACCCCAAAACAATCAGAAATCCATGATCCTGGAACTGCATCAGAGGACCAGAACACACCTATTTGGACAGAATCAGAAAGAGAAATGGCCACTGAAATAGAAGTACCTCCTGTGGCTGAAATTGTTTATGAAAAGGAAGCAGAGACAATAACACCTGAAGAGATTGAACTGCCTTCACCTGGTCTGGGTCCGGACTGCGTTCCCGAAGGCATACCAGAAGATGCTCCACCTCCTCCACCTTCTCATCCTCCTCATCCTCCTCCTGCTGTTGAAGAGGAGAGCCCAGCATTGCCACAAACGCTTGAAGTCTACGTTGAAGAGTATCCACCATATCCCCCACCGCCATACCCATCCTCTGGAGAGTCAGAAAGTATTTCAGAAGATCCCTTCAGCATGTGTCCTCCTGAGATCACAGGACAGTTTTCCCTACCTCCTGTAAGTATTGCAATTTAATAAAAGCATTTTAATTGATAACATTTTGAAAAATGCATTTTAAAATATTGTTACTGTGCTATTTCTTATATTCTAGACAGTGATACTATTCATTAAAAGTAGATAATGCTCTGATAATTTGAAAGAATAAGTCAACTAGAACGTAGCACAAAGTGCATTAATTGTTTTTATCGGAAGCTAGTTTCACAATTTCCTTCATTGCCACATCTTATTTGACAGGCGCTCCTGGTAATTTGTCCTGTTTTTCAGCCTGAAATCATTTAAATATTGTGTGGACTTTGACTAAGACATCAACTATTATCCCTAGTAAATCAGACATAGACTATACCTTCAGATAGTTGTATGTATTCCATTATTTGAGGCTGGAGTTTCTATGCATGTATGTAATTTGATTGTATTCATTTTGTGTGTCGATCGCTTCCAATTTAGTAGATGTACCCTGCATGAATCACAATACTGGTCCTATCTCTGGAAAAAGGAAGAATTTACATGTGTGGCGGGAGGGGTTAGGAAAGTGTTTATTTTAGAGTCTTTGTCTGTGTGAACACCAGATCTGTTAGAGACTACTAGCCACAGATTCCTTCACGTAGACTGCCTCGGCGGAGGTCGAGTTGGTGTCGTTCCGCCCCCCCCCCTCCCTTCCCCCCTCCTCAGGCGGCGGACTGTACGGCTCCACACAGGCGTCGAGCCGCGGATTTGTCTTCAGATGCTCCCTCTTCTCCAGAGGTTGGTTGCCTACTGGTGTCATCCTCCCCGGAGACCACCATGTGGTGTCTTTTTCACCAACGTCATCGAAGGGCGGTTTCCCACCATTTCCGAGGCCAAGGTGTACGCCGAAGGAGTGGCAGGTCCCCTACTCTTTGGTTCCTTCTGACTTCCAGGTCTGGCCTTTGCCCGCCCCGCTTGGCTTCGGGGACGACCGCCTTAGTTTATAGCCTTCGCCCAAGGAGGAGCTGCTTACTCCACTGGTGTGCAAATTCTGCGCATGGGTAACGCGGTTGCTCATTTCCTGGCGGACCATCTCTTGGAGGTTCTCCACCAGGGCTCTGGTGGGAGGAAGCTCTTGCTTCCCTTTGAGGGTTCGCTCCTTTCTTCCCAAACGGGGGCTTGGAGGCACCCTGCCTCATGGGATCCGGTGCCTCAACACCTTCTGCACGGGCACCTTCTGGCGCCGCATGACCCTGCGTGTCTTTCCCTTTACCCTCCTGCATCAAGTCCACTTTTAGCGGACTGCTTTTCCCTCCCTGCCGCCATTGTTGACTCCGCCGTCCCGGGAGGCCCGCTGGTTGGACCCTTGGGGGCGCAACATGTTTGCTTCGACCAGCGCTGCCCTGCGGGCTCTTAACACCTTATGCGTGTTGGCTAGGGCCTCCTCTTGTTTGTGGGACTCGGCTGAGTCCTTGGGATCCGCAGCTTCACAAAAGACTGTTCCGGTGGACTTACGGCATCATGCGTTGGATGGCCGGGAGCTAGCGGCGTTTATTCTCCGCTCCGCTCTGGACATCTCAGAGGTGCTGGGCCGGGCCATGGCTTCCTCAGTTACTCTCCGTCGCCATGCTTTGCTTTGGGACAGCGTGTTTCCTGAAAATGTTCATGAGCGCCTGATTGATCTTCCCTTTGATGGCACCCTGTTATTCCATGCCCCGGCAGACTCTGCCATCCAAAGGTTCTTGGCGGGACTCCGTCCTCCTCCTCCTCCTCCTCCTCCTCCTCCTCCTCCTCCTCCTCCTCCTCCTCCTTATCCTCCTCCTTCCCCTCGTCAGTGACTGCTGAGTTGAGCTGGTTCTGGACCTTCTTTTGGACCGGTTGCCCTTGCTGTGGAGTGTTTTATGGCCACTCGAGTCCTCCTTGCTGGGACTGTGGCGTTGTTGGCTGCTGGACGGCCCCTTTGTTGACTGTGTGTTTCTGCTGGAGTTGTTTACACAGACTTGGCCCTCAGATTAGGCCTTCTGTTTTCTCTTGGGCTGCTTGACTAGACTTCAGCGTTTTTTTTTTCCCTGTGGCTCTTACGTTTTTGCTCTGCTGCGGAAGTTCGTCCAAAGAGGGTTCCCATGTCTTGGGACTTAACGTACCCTATGTGGGGTAGTGGTAGCTGTTATATAGCTTGCGCTCTGCTAGGGAGTACTGGTCGCCTACGGGTGCCTGTTTTCCGTGGCGTTTATGTATGGCTATTGCTTCTTGAGGTTGTGTGTGCACGGACCCCTCGTAGTGATGTGACCGGGCATTTCCTCACCTACCTGCTCCTGTCCTGAGGGCTGGGATGATTCTGTGTTTCTCCCCTGTCAGACGTTGCCTACCCGGTCTTCCTGGGGCCCGGGCTGTTCTTCTTGCTTCTGGCGGCTTATTACTGTCGGCGCCGCTCTGGCTGACCTGTTGCCTTCCGTCTAGGGTGGGCTTGCCTTCTTTTTCCTCGTTTCCTTGACCCTCTAGGCTTTTCTTCTTCTTCTTCCTGTCCTGGCATTGGATGGAAGCTCTGTTGCCTTGTAGGAGAGTGGGGTGCTTCGGCCTCTCTGGCCTTGCCCTTGGTTCCTCTGTTGTGACTGTACTGGCCTCTTCAGACTTCTTCTTCTTCCTACATCCCTCTTGGGGTCGTGGTGTTCTGCTTGTGAGGGTTCCTCTTGCCTGGAAGGGACGAGGTTACTTACCTGGTCCGCAGGTCTGGTCCCCTGTGGGACCCTCTGTATATGTCCAGGCTGGTGGGGTCCTTTCGCAGACCCTCCTTCCCCATGGGTATTGGTAGGGTATCTATTCTACGTGAAGGAATCTGCGGCTAGTAGTCTCTATCAGATGTACGAGTTACTTACCTTCGGTAAGGCTGTATCTGGTAGAGACGATTCTAGCTGCAGACTCCTTCACGGCCCCCCTTCCTCCCTGTTCTGAAAGAACCCTTGGGGTGGTCTTCGGCACTCACCTAACAGTGGGCGGCTGTCTCTTCTGTGAGTGCATTCTTTCGCTCTTGACGGGCTGCTCCGTCTTGTTGCTGTTCCTTCCCCCTTGGTTCATTGGAGGATGGGTTTACTGTACTCCTGTGCCCCTCTGCTCTGGTTACTCGAGGATTGGAGGGGACTTGCCTTCAATCTCCGCCCTCCCTTCCCCTTGCTGCCAAGGGTTCTGGCCCCTCTGCTAACCTTTGAGCTGGGGTCATCTGGCCATGCCTTGCCCTTGTTCCTTGGGGGGTGGTTGCCCTCGTTCCTTGGGGGGTGGTTGCCCTCTGTGCTGGGGTTACTTGGACGTTTGTTGTTTCTGTCTGTCGTGGAACTGGCTCCCCTTCCTTGTTTCTGGATGGGGGTTGTAGGCCTGCTACATGTTGTCATGACATTTTACGTATGTTCCTTGTCTACGTAGGGGGGGGCAGGACTGTCTACATAATGGCAGGGTGGCTGCTCAGGGCTCTGCTCTGTTCTTTCTTTTGCCCCTGCCTTTGGATACTGCAGTGTTGGACTGCTCCTTATGGTGTCGCTTGTCTCCATTCCTTTTTCTACTCTTTCGCACACTGTTCCCATACTGCCACAGTTTTGTCTGATGGCTCTGCGTTGCGGCACGGAAAAGTTCTGCGAAGAAAACTGATGTAGGCGCGCTGGGGTGGGACTTATGTGACCTCGCTGACGTCATGTATGCGGACGACGCCTGGGCGGAGATGCGTGCTGCTGCCCCACCCCCGACGCGCAGGGATGCTGTGGCAAAGTTTGCGGATCCAGTCTCACGGCTGGTGATAATTCTACGTGAAGGAATCTGCGGCTAGAATTGTCTCTACCAAATGCACCGTTACCGAAGGTAAGTAACTTGTACTTCAGAAGAGAATGAAAAATTTCCAAGCTAACGTAACGGAAAGTTTCAATTCTATTAGGGACTCGGAGGCGAGGATTATGCCTTCTTCCTCCACTTTAATGCATAGCAGCGAAGATATACAAAAGACTACATTTCCCATGGAACAATGGGAACACGTAGTCAAACAAGAAACACCTGGTAATAACCAATCATAGGTCTGACACCAATGTCCAAACAGGGCCCAGGCAGCGCCCAACATAGTCCTTCAACAGTGTCCTCTCCTCCTCTTTCTGAGCGCGTAGACAGTCACTCTCCGCTCTTCAGGCGTCTTGTTTGTTGCAATCCAAGCCTGATGGTAAGAGGAAACACATTACCAGAGGAAGCACCGGGGAAAAAATGTAGCAAATCGAGCACAATGCAGAAGAAGCACACTTATAAGCATCAGACTTTATTACTTACTGACATACGGGGAAGCTAGGGCGGGATAATCCTCGCCTCAGAGTCCTTAATAGAATTGAAACTTTCCGTTACGCTAGCTAGGACATTTTTCATTCAATGTCAGGACTGGAGGCGAGGATTATTTTGTATTTGTATTTGTATTGTATATTTATAAAGCGCAACTTTCGCTCCGGAAGGAGCATCCTGGCGCTAGCTGGATGGTGTGCAAACAATTGCCAATACAGAATTAGATAGCAGCCATGACATAGTCGTCTGGAAGGTTGAAAATCCTTGCTTGTTCAAAGCTTGCCCACAACCAAATGAGCCATATTCAAAATCGGTTTGAAATAAAACCGCTTGAATGTGGAATCTGAAGACCAGTCCGTCGCGTTGAGAATATCCTCTAGACGCGCCCCAAGACTAAAGGCCTTCAAATCAATGGCACCCCTTGCGGAGTGTGCTCCAAATTGGCTAACATTGATACCAGCTTTCTGCCGCACCCAGTGCACCCACCTGGCAATGGTGGGTGAAGAAACTGCCTTAAAGGGCTTCCGCAATGAAATGAGGAGTTGTCTTTCGCCAGGAGGGCGAAGCTCCTCCGTCATCTCCTCATAGGCTTCAAGGCAACGTACCCCACAGAGCTTCGGGGAATCACGAAACTGAGGGTATGAAATTGATCTAGTATGGCACTTAGTGCTTCTGAGTAAAGTAAACGTCACTCCCTCTGGAGTAAAAATCCTGCCAGAGATATCCATGGCTCGCACATCCGACATCCATCTACAAGAAATTAGGCACAGAAGCCTGGCCAATTTAGCTGAGAACTCTTTCCTGGAGAGGTATCTATTGTGCTGCCAGGATAAAAACAGGTTAAGGACTTGATTAACATTCCAAAGGGCGGAATAGCGCAGTTCCGGGGAAAGGGAAAGGCGAATACCGCGCAACAATTGGCAAACCAAAGGGTGCTCACCCACTGAAGCCCCATCAACAGGCACATGGCCGGAAGAAACAGCCGACTGGAAAGTGGTAATGGACCGATAGGCCAATCCCTCAGAGGCCAGTTGGGCCAAAAAATTCACTATTTGGACCACATCTGTGACCAAGGGATCAAAACTCTGTCGCAAACACCAACGGGTCCATCTGTGCCATGCGGACCTGTATCTCTTAACAGTACTGTCCGCCCATGCCTTCGAGATAAAGGATTCAGCCTCCTTCGAAAGGCCCGGGGCTTCCCATCGTCCCTTGAAATCCGCCACGCCATGAGCCTCCGAGAATTTGTGGACACCAGAGGGTGAGGAGACCCGTCCGGACTCAGAAGGAGAGTCGGAAATTGGGGGAGTAGGATTGGAAAATCCCAAGAAAGTTCCAGAAGAACTGGAAACCACCACCAGATCCGTCGCTTGTGTGCGAACTTGCGCAGTCACCCTCGTGATCATTGCAAAGGGCGGGAACGCGTAACCCATCTCCGCACTCCAATTCTGGAGAAACGCATCCGCAAGAGGATCCGGCGCCAGCTAAAAAAACGCGGGACCTAGTGATCCAGCCTGGATGCTAACCGGTCCACCGAGAAGGGACCCCAGAGGTCGCACAGCCTCTCGAACACCGACTGGCCCAGAAGCCAGAGACTTGAATCCCTGAAGTGGCGAGATTGGAAGTGGGCTTCCAGATTGTCCCGTCCTGGGAGATATTCCGCCGTGATTGAAACCTGATTGTCGAGGCAATACTGCCAAAAACTTGCCGCCAGATCCGACAGGGCTGTTGACTTCGTACCCCCTAAATGATTCACAAAACGGACGGCTGAGATGTTGTCCATTTTCAGAATCACACAAGACTGAACTGAATCTTTCGTCCAGCAACGTACTAAAAGAAGTTCTAAACAATTTATGTCTAACTTCTGTTCGTCGGGAGACCACAATCCTGTAGAGAGATCTCCGCATCGGGCCCCCCAACCTAGCCTGCTGGAATCCGATTCTATAATCCTGTCAGGAGCGGACCCGAAGATTGCTCTCCCGTTCCACGCTTCCATGTGGTCCAATCACCACTGAATCTCGGACTTTACCGCTATGGACAAAGAGACCTTGTGAGAATACTGATATCATTTTTGAAGGAAAAAAACCTTTGAGGCGCTGCAACGCTCTGTAATGGTGCGGGCCCGGAAAAAACGCTTGTATTGATGCAGACAAAAGTCCCACCACTCGAGCCAGCTGGCGGAGGGAAATCTGAGGTTTTGACAGAACCAGACGCAGTGTGTGACGGATTTTGGTCACTTTCCTGTCCGGAAGACTGAGCGTAGATCCAATGGAGTCTATGACGAACCCCAAGAATGTAATGTTCTGGGTCGGTTGCAACAGAGATCTCTTCTCGTTGATCACAAATCCTGGGTCTTGAAGGAGAGACACAGCCATCTGAAGCTGTTGTAGCAAGCGGTTCGGACAAGCTGCCATCAGGAGAAGATCGTCGAGGTAAATGATCATCCTGACTCCTCTGGACCGTAATAAACTCCACTACCGGCTTGAGCACCTTGGTGAAACACCAAGGAGCCGAGGAGAGCCCGAAAGGGAGAGAAGTGAACTCGTAAGTGTTGTGGTCCCAGAGGAACTGAAGAAACCGTCAGTGGGGCGGGAAAATTGGGACCACCAGATAGGCATCTTTGAGGTCCAGACGGACCATCCAATCGAGGGGCCGGAGCAGGTCTCTGAGAAGATGGCGATAAACAAGCCGTTGGTTGAAGTTGCTCAAGAAACCCCAGCGCCCTTCCGGAGAAGTGAAGAAACCTCCTCATTCACCAGGAGACGTCCTGCACGGAGAACTGAATAGGACGCGGCGGAGACGCCTGTACTGGAGTCCCCTCAAACTCTATGTGAAAACCCCTCACAGTTTGCAGAACCCATGCATCGTGCGTGATGGTCAACCACACCTGAAAACATCGAGCCAAACTCCCCCCTATGTCTTGTGGGGAAGAAGGGAGAACTCTCACCTGGCCTAGAGGCTGCAGCTCCTCCGTGGTATATTGTTGGGGTCCAAGATGTCCCCCGTGATGGGTGGCTCTTGGGACGTCCCTGGAGTTGACTGAGGGGCCGGGACTGAAGGCACGGGAACCTGGATACCTTTTTTCCTGAGTGTGGTAAAAGTTCCCGTACCTGGACTGGTCCTGGTAGTTTTCGGAGCCTCTCTGGTTCGTTTGGCGTTGTTGGCGACCGGCAGAGCTGCCCCGGCCGGCCCCGCGAAAAACACAGGGAAACACTTTTTTGATCGTGGATTGCGCGCGGTCTAGCGAGGTGAAGGTGTTCACGAAGTGACCGAGCTTCTTGGCGAAGGGCTTGCTAAAGAGTCCACCTCAGAATCAGCCAGGTCTCCCTGCTTCGGGTCAGTCTTGATAATAAGTGACCGGCGGTGTTCTGTGGAAAGGGCACAATTTGCATTGCCCATAAAAATCACAACTCGTTGTGCCCAGCCTGAAAGTGTCTCAGGAGAAATCATGGAACCGGACTCCTTGGCCTCTTCAGCCATATCCAAGATTTTTGTGATCGGGCCCAGGGCATCCAGGAGTTTATCCTGGCAGGCCCTCCAGGATCTGTCTTTTCCCTTTTTGGGGTCCCTAATACATTTCTGGTGTCAAAGCTACTTTCCCGTCCAGGGAGGGGCGAGGTCACTCTGCCTGCAAACAGTTGCGAGCTTCCTTTTCAAGGAGGCGCCGGATGTGAGCAGCCACATACGCCGCCACTTTATCGGCTGGGGTCAATTCAGAGGACCTCGGGTGGACTATATTGTTGGGGTCCAAGATGTCCACCGTGATGGGTGGCTCTTGGGACGTCCCTGGAGTTGACTGAGGGGCCGGGACTGAAGGCACGGGAACCTGGTTGTGCAGAGGAGATGGTCTTGGGACCGGGAGAGAGGGGGACCGCTGGCCGACTGGCCATAAAGGCTTGCCGAAGGCAGTCAAAAGCATCCCCGTCCACACCTGCCTCGCGGGAGCGCTTAGGAGGAGGGTAGCCAAGAGTGTCCTGGGAAGGCTGGCAGGGAGGGGTGGCAATCTGCTGCGAGAGCTTAGAAAAAGCCTGCTCTATTTGTCGTGACAGCCTATCCTCTAAGGAGGAAATGGCTTGGTCTACCGCCTTGTAAATAGAGGTATCTACCGCCTCATAAAAGGAGTCCCCCAGGGCATGTCAGCGAGGAGGTGGTCCTCCTCTTGATATTCGTCATAATATTCCATAACGCCACTCAGCCAGTAAAACTGTAAAAAGGATTGAGTGGGTTACCACAGACCTGTCAACAGAGGCTATTTTCAGTAAGGCTGGGTGGCAGCCTAACACTGCGAAAAACTGCTAATCAAAGGCTCCAAGCCCTGGGATAAAAGCTGGCAACAGAAATACAAAACCCTCTTACACACAGGGTTATTTTATTTTTTTTTTTTTGAAGTTCAACAGCAATCTTTATTATCGAAAAGGTGCACACATGAACACAGCCAGTGGCCTACAACCCTGGGGCCGGCCGCAGTCGGGAGATATATAGAATTGTACGCTACACAGCCTTTCAGCCGACAACCCGGGGGTCCGGCGGCAAATAGTGTTCCAGTTAAATGACTGCACATCTTGGAAGATAGTTACAATTATGTACAGCGTGTGTGAGAACTTCATTTTCAGATTGGATAGAAATTACTTAACAGTTAACCTAAGAAACCCAGGACAATACTGCACTCTGTCGCCATCTGTATTCTACATCACACTGATTGCATAGGTGGTAGGGCTGATTTATCCTATTGTGCTCAGAGTTGGGCATTCCTGCGATGACAGCCTCCACCATGTTCGTCAACACCCATTTATATAGCAGTTTCATGCCCCTCAATGCTAAGTAGATAGTCTGTTAGATAGTGCCAAAAATCTTTGGGACGTGATCTACTGGGTAGTTCTTCATACGTGAGCAACTTGTCCTTACAGTGCGCCATATCATTGAGCCAGGACTTGACAGTTGGCACGATGGTTCCCTCCCAACACTTGGAGATTTGTCTTTTAGCTAACAACAGAGCTATGGCACAGAATTTCCGCTTCCCTGCTTTCACATTTGTGAGTAGGCCCAGTAGGCATATTTTAGTGGTACATCCAATATCAACTCCCACCATCTTACCCAGCATAGTTGTGACTGCCTCCCAGTAAGTATGTATCCTTGGGCAATGCCACGCTAGATGCACAAAGTCCGTCTCCCCATATCCGCACCGTTTACATCTGGCATCGTCGCGTATCCCCCATTTATGCAGTTTTATTGGCGTGTGGTATGTTTGATGCAGATACTTGAGATGTGTGATACGGAGGTTTCCGTTCGGGGTGAGCAGTTTCAGGAGAGTGCAGGTAGTGGACCATTCACTGTCTGTTAGTGACTCTGATAAAGAGGCGTTCCATCTCTGCATTGCTTTATCTGACGTATATGGTATTTCACTCTGTGCCATTTTATACATTCTGGACACCAGATGTGAAGTGTTTGATGACTCTATAATCATTTGTAGTGTTTGCAGTGTCGGTGGTTCCTCTGGATAGGTTGTGTATAATGCTCGGATTGCCCTCTGCAATCTATAATACGTAAATTTGAAAAGTAGGGTAGGATTACTAATATATGTCAGGTCCTCCACCCCACAAAAGTTGCCATCTTGATACAGATCACCAAACGTGTCTACTCCTACTTGTTTCAGTATGTTCACGCCAACCCGTTCGTTAGTTACTGATAAAGCAGGGTGATGTTGTAGGGGTAGTGCTGGGGCATATATCGGTAATTTTTGAGCGAACTTTCCTAGTGTCTTCCATGCACGGACAGTGGTGTCAATCGTGTTGATGTCCATTGCGTGTAGTGGCGGTCTTTCATGTGTTACTATCACATTGAGCGGTATCGGGTGGGCATCACCTTCCTCAACAGCTATGTGTGTAAGGTAAGGGGTGGGGTGATACCAATATGCTGCATATCGAGCTTGTGCACACAAGTAATAAAGTTTAAAATCTGGTACACAAACCGCCTCTTTCATAGGGTAGTGTGAGTGTTCGTAGTTCAATACGTGCCTGTTTGCCCGCCCATATCAGTTTCAGTATCAATGATGTTATATTCTTGAAGACAGCACTGGGAGGTGTGATGGGTATGTTATTAAATAAATAGAGGAATTTGGGCAGGATATTCATCTTGACTATAGCTATCCTATCCGCCAGGGATAGCGGTAATTGTATCCACCGAGTGACTTATCCCGCAAGTTCTGCTAGCACCCTGCCATAATTGGTCCTTATCACTTCCTCCGGATCCCGACTATACCAGATTCCCAAGTATCTCGTTGGGTCGGTTTGCCAGTCTAAGGGAAAGTCAGGATCGAAGGGGACGGTGGAGTCAGTAAGTGGTATGATTATGGATTTCTCCCAGTTGATTTGCAGCCCTGAGTGGTGACCAAATTTGACATATTCCCTCAATAGCGGGCTGAGATTTTGTTCCGGATCTCGCACATACAGGAGCATATCATCGGCATATAACGAAATATGTAAGGGTCTACTAGGGAAGTGTAGGGCCGAGTGGTTATGTGTCTGTCTGATAACACAGGCAAGGGGTTCCAAGACCAGTGCAAATATCAGCGGCGATAATGGGCATCCCTGTCTTGTTCCTCTGGCTATAAGGAAGTGCTCAGAAACGTATCCGTTCACCCTCACTCTTGCCTGTGGACTTGTGTACAGCAATGTCACCCATGAAATGAATCGTGGCGGGAAACCCATTCTCTGCATGATCGTCAGAATATAGGACCATTCAATGGAGTCAAACGCTTTGGCAGCGTCGAGCATCACCGCCACCGCTTTGGTCTGTGGCTTCAGGTAATGAGATAGGGCGAATAGTGTTCTAGTGTTGTGGGAGGTGTCTCTCGTGGGGATGAACCCGGCTTGGTCCGGCAGGACTAGATTTGTCATCAGGGGTTGCAGGCGGTCAGCCAGCAATTTAGCCAGAATCTTTGAATCGACATTTAAAAGGGATAGTGGACGATATGAATCGTATTCGTCAGGTGCTTTACCCGGTTTTAGAAGGGTGATGATTACCGCCTCCCGCAGTGATGGGGGCAGTGTCATTTGGTCAAAGGCGGCACCGTACATTGCGACCAAATGGGGGGCAAGTAGGTTCACAAACTTCTTGTAGAATTCGCAGGTAAAGCCGTCGGGCCCAGGTGCCTTGCCATTGGGGAGCGCATGTATTATTGCGGTTACCTCTTCCACAGTAATGGGTTGCGCTAGATATTCTCTTTGGCTATCTGAGAGCCGTGCAATTGTAATATCCTGTAGATATCGCAGCGTTTCCTGGGCTGGTGCTGGTTGTTGTGAGGTGTATAGGTCAGAGTAAGTGTGAACAAAGCTACGAAGTATATCTGCCGTTTGTGTGTGTAATTGATCGTGTTTATCTCGAATCTTGGTAATCGTCTGTATCCCCCTCTCCCCACAAATTTTCTTCGCTAGGACTCTGCCAGGTCGCCCTCCTTCTCCGAATTGTCTAGCCTGAGGACGTTTGGTTATGTATTTCAGTTCATCGTCTGCAACCTGTTGGTGTTCAGTAAGTGTTAGCTTAATCTCACCTAATAATTCCGTTTTACCTGTGCGTGAGTGTTCCTGCTCTAGTGTCGCCAGTTTGTGTTCAAGTCTGGTGAGTTGCGTTCTAATATCTTTTAGTATCCCAGCAGATGTGCTGATACACACCCCTCGAAGTGTCGCCTTGGATGCTTCCCATAGGACACAGGGGTCATCAACTGTACCTACGTTTAATAGGAAGTAGTCTTCCATGGCAGTCGTTATAGCGGTAACATATGTTGGGTCTAACAACGCACTTGCGTTAAAACGCCAGCCGAAGGGGGGAGGTGTATGCTGAGGAATCTGCAACGAGAGCACAACGGGGTTGTGGTCTGACAAGGTGCGGGGAAGAGTCGCTAACTTTGACGCCCATAGTACCGCTGTATCTGTTCCTAGCCAATAATCGATTCTGGACCAACTCCTATGTGCCATGTTAACGTGTGTTTCCCCTGGGCTATTTGGATTGTGCACCCTCCAGAGGTCGTTGAGTGCTCTGTCTTCCATAATGTCACACAATTTCTCTCTGGACTTCTTGTGAGGTTCTGTGGAATTCGGTGAGCGATCTACAGCATTTCGCAAAGTTACATTGAAGTCACCACCCCAGATTAGGGTAGTGTCACTGAACTCTAATAAATGATCCCATAGTTCCTGGAAGAATTCGGGGGAGTCGGTGTTCGGGCCGTACACATTTACTATCGTGAGCATTTGCCCCCTCAATTTCCCTGACACAATTACGTATCTACCCTTCCTGTCTTCAATCGTGCGTTCGATCCTGTAATCCGTGCCCTTCTTGACCAAAATCATTACCCCTCTAGAGTACGAGGAGTATGCAGCTGAAGCGCATGTCTCCGCCCAGCGTGTTCCAACAGTCCTGCGCAATGTGGGATCTAAATGAGTTTCTTGCAGTAGTGCTATGTGAATATTATGTCTGTCTAGACACATAAAAATCTGTCGCACTTTCTTAGGATTCGTGAGACCCCTTATATTCCATGTTAAAAGATTTAAATTCCCACTATGCACAATATCTGTTTGACTATCTTCTCAAAAAAACAGCATACTCTGATCTACCCCCTCCTAGCACAGTACAACATTTCAGTTGAACGGACAATTTCGACCTAAGTGTACACTTCCATACGAGGCTTCCAGCAGTGCTTCTCAATCGTCCTGGTTGGTTAGGAATGAATAAACCCCAACTGGCCCATGTCCCTCCCACTCCAGCAACCCAAATCTGCCGAAGCCATTGTACCCGTAACACAACAAATAACAACATAACTGGTCGGGGACCGCCCTAGTAGAGGTCCGCCGAGGACGCATTACCCCATCCTAATTAAAGGATGTGGGCAGATCAAGAATACGTAAACAGATCGTAACTGGCTAGCAACTAGTGCTTACATTTAGGATCATATCAACAACTCAAGGTGTCCAGAAGCGGTATACATATCTTTAAATGAGACATTGAAACCAGCAATGGCATTAGTAGAACTGACAGTCAGTAGTCTGTGATTAACCCACATATCTCTACATTTCAGATATTCCATTATTGCGGAGCTGTCAGGTATCAATTCAAAACGGACACATAACCCCCAACCGCAGCTCGTCAATCAGAAATCACTGTGCCAGACTATGCCCTGCACACCGTAGCATATCTTGCCAATCGGGCATGGTCGCAGATTTTGGGCGTGTGATATCAGTCTTTGACAGAAACAAAGAAGTTTTTGTGCCCTCAGTAAGTCAATGTTTGGAAATCGTGTATCTCATGTTCTTACCGTTAGTCTGAATCAGTCTGTCTGTCCCTGCGGTTAGATCGTTTTCTTTTGGTTACCGTTGTCTTGATGAAGTCCATCGCAGTCTTGGGGGTCGATAGGAAAATTAGCTTGCCTTCCCACGTAACTTTCAGCCTCGCGGGGTATAGCATAGCATAGGGGATCTGCAGGTCTCGAAGTTTAGCTTTAACGTCATTGAATTCTTTACGTGCTTGTTGTACTGCAAACGTGAAGTCTGGGTAGAATTCCAATTTGTTGCCTTGATATTGAATTTTACCTTTATCCCGCGCCATCCTCAATATAGCATCTCTATCCCTGTAATTGAGAACTCGTGCTATTATAGGTCTGGGTGTCGCTCCAGGTTTGGGTTGCGGTACGAGGGATCTGTGTGCACGTTCGACAATGAAGATGGATGACAGGTTGTCGGCACCGAACAGGTCTTTGCAGAGTTGCTCCACATACGGTTCCATACGGCCGGTGTTGGTTGATTCCGGCAGGCCTGCTATTCGTATATTGCGTCTTGACCTAGCCTCCAACTCCTCCGACTTGGACTTTATTACTTCTAGGATTTTCTCCATGCCTGCGCATTTAATCGTCGTTGTGCGCGATTCGTCCTCTACCGTTGAGATTCTGGTCTCCGCCGTATCGAACCTCTCGCCTTGCTTATCAAGTTTCACCGCCATGCTATCAACTCTGCCCGTTAAATGGTCCAGTTTGCCGTTAATGTCCTGCAGGTTTGTTTGTATGGACTTCAAGATAGATTCCATAACGCTTCCTTCCTGAGGGTCTGTGTCTTGTTCCTCTTCCGTGGTTCCATTTTGGCCACGTGGCGTCTTCCGCGCTTCAAAGGTGATTTTTGGTTGTTTATTATCCGGCTTCCCCATGATATACGGCACAATGCCCTCCGCGGCGCCACAGGAGCGTTTGACTGGTGGCCTCTTTCGTCAAGCAATCTGCGTAGGGTCGGTGGTAACGAGCAGTTCGAGTGTGGGCTATGATTAACTAGCGATGCATGCCTGTGGTGGCCACGACGTATCTTCGGTGGAGTGACGTTGTGCGCCTCCAGTCTCTGTGGAAGGATCTGATCCGTTACGGCGACACCCACCTCAAGTATCTTGCGACAGCATCAGTGATGTGTAGGTAGAAAAGCCCAGCTGCCTGATACGCCAGTGATAGAATTACCCCAAACGCGGCCACAGCAGCGGAAACCAGTGGTGCAGATCGGATTTCGCGCCTTCACAGCCGTATATGCTGATGTGACCGCAGGTGTCAATTAGTTACACAATATATCGTAGGACCTCCGAGAGTCAACAATCCAAATAGTTAAACTAGTGCATGGCATGTGTAGAAGCGTCGATACACATTGTCTACTGCTCCACAGCTACCCACTTAATTTTGCCATACCCAGCATGGTGTGAATGTTCGTTTATGGGCGCCGCCATTTTGCGCTCGTTACAGGTGTAGTGCGTCAAAAAGATGCAGTGCAGCAATGGAGGATAAGGGGACATGCAGTTTTTAACAAACGTGAGCAGTATTCTCCGGCGGCTTACCGGGCTTATGGTGCTTCGAAGCAATTTTCAGCAGGGGTGATCCGTTGTGTTTCCCGAGTAGCCGCCATTTTGACAGCGCGAGTCGGCTTTTGCAAATGACATTAACCCTGTGCAGGGTCCGTACCGTTGCCGCAATTCTGGTCGTCCGACGATCTGACCCCTGTAATCACAAGGCGCTGAACCGCTGGCTGTCACCGGCTGCCGCACGTACTGGGCGTCTCGCAGAGGTTGACACGGGTGCCGTCCGCCATTGTATCTTGCGCGGCTGTAGGGATCATCGGTCCGCGTCGGGGGAAGCTGCAGAGTATTCGTCTTCTGTCAGCATACCATTTGTGCCCCGCAGTCTCCCATGTGTAGCGATATGGTCCGGTTCACGCTACGATCTGTTCTTTCATGTTTATTTGGCGATTTGTCGATCCGCCCGGCGGAGCTGCAATCTAGGCAGCCATTCCGCTTTGCGCCCCCTAGCGCCCTCACACACAGGGTAATTGGTCTTGGCAAAGTCCCTTTTAAGTGTGTCCCCATAAAATTGCTAGACCTTAAGAGGCGTTCTATAGCTTTACAAGTTGTCCATACAGGCTCTGCCTTGCTATGCACTCGAGTCAAGGCACAGAGCGTTGGGCACAACAGTAGCGGTAAAAAGAGCTCTGTTACCGCAATACACCCTCTGGGCGTCCTCCTCAGACCAAGGCTCCCGAACAGACGTGGGCGCGACGTTTGAAACTCCCTGAAGAGAGTTCAAACAGCGCGCCGTGCCCGCACCGCCTCACGCCCTCTAGAGGCGGGAGGACCGGGAACACCACCAGCACTTGGCCGCGTAGCTATGGGGAAACCGTAACCGCGGCAAACTCCTCTCCGCGCAGCACGCCCGCTGCGGGAGAGGAAGGCAAAACCACACGTTGAAACGTGTAACAAAGAAATAAAGACACCAACACCTCAATTAAGGAAATACCACAACCGCGCTAATCAAAAGCATGACATGCAGCATAAACCCAAAATACAGCGCGGAGCAAATAATAAACCGGCATAAATTGCAGCCAAAACACAGCGTGAATAACAGTACATCAAAAGAAATAAATGCGTGCGGCAGAGCTTGTTAAATTAATATGTCAATAACCACAACAAAGCCATTATACACATAAAGTCTGAAGGGTACTTATCTTGGTGCAGATATCTATCTAGCAGCGAAGTAAGAGTAGGAGAGGACACTGTTGAAGGACTATGTTGGGCTGCCTGGGCCCTGATTGGACATTGGTGTCAGACCTATGATTGGTTGTTACCAGGTGTTTCTTGTTTGACTTCATGTTCCCGTTGTTCCATGGGAAATGTAGTCTTTTGTATATCTTTGCTGCTATGCATTAAAGTGAAGAAAGAAGGCATAATCCTCGCCTCCAGTCCTGACATAGAATCACTTTTTCATCTTTAACAATAGAAAGTTACTTTTTCAGCATGAATTTGGTATGGGTTCGCATGCAGCTATTGAGTGGCCAATTGAAAAATTAAAGTGATTGGTCTTGTTCCAAAATGTGCTTTCATTTCATATTTCCAAAGCTGACATTTTCCCCAGCTACTAATATAGAAAGTCCCTTTTAGGCTGTGTACCACATTCTGCAGTAGACGGAGTGCTGTCCTTTTTGTGCTTTTGTGGTTTGGCGCATATTAGTCTTCTATTTATTTTTAAATTAACATTAGATAGAATGTTATTAATGTAATGATTGTCTGTTTTACAAACCAATTCTAAAGTAAAACTTTGCTTGTAAAATCAAAACACCTTCTTCCTTGTGAATTCATGATGTTGCACTAGCATGCTTGTTTCGTAAACAGTGAAGTAGAAAATAATATTTTATCTTCACTTTAAAGTCCTATAAAAAATGGCTCTTGTTGGGTAGTCCGACGTTTTGATGAAATAAAGGAATGGGCTCTTGGTGCAAAATAACTAAACTTTCGCACAGATGGAGAACCAGGTTGCTTGCTTTCCCAGTCTGGCCCATGATATTGGTAGTGCAACTGTAGCATTTTTCCTCCCTGATATGTCCAGGACATAAGGAACTAGATAGGGGACGTTCTGCAGAGTAATATTGGTGTCCCTCACACCACCACTTGACTGCATGCATACCTTTTTCAAGGGCTATTGAGCCACAAATCTGTTCTGGGATCTTCCCCCTCATACATGTTGTGGGTAGTTGGCTCTTTACACAATATACCTCTTTTTGGTATCTTATATAGAGTCCGGGTAGCCCTTTTCAGTGGACAGGACTACCTTTAACAATCCCAAGGTGTTCTTTCTCTGGGAGTCTGGTTGAGCATCCTTAGGCTTATCAAGGAGTGTTAGACATTTGTTGCCACCACAGACAAGTTTCTGACATCTCAGAGGACTGAAACATTGCCTTCTCTGGGAGAGAGATGTTATCACCGCCTCCCCCCCCAGGAAGGTTGGTAAATCAGCATAGCAAGGCTGGAGGCTTTAAAGGCCTGCTGCCTTTGATATGCAATCCAAGGATTCCCTGGTCAAGAGGTGGCACCCCTGCCCTGGGCCATCTGGCGCCAGGACAAGTGGGAAAATTAGATATGCAGGTGGTGTGTTGTTCTACCAGGCTGGACACACCTCTAGCGTGACCAGACTGAAGTGAACACGAATTTAAAAATTCCACCATCTTCTGTGTGATGGAATTAACAACTCTGGGACAGGTTGATGGCTCCTCCCCAAGAGTAAGTAGCCCATTGGCTATTAGCCCTCACTCATCTTAATGCCCCTAAATTGAGTATTTAGGGGACCCCCCCAGATACCAGGACTGGAGATTCTTGCTGAGCTAAGAAGAGGGACACAGAAGAGCTGCACGAAGCAAGGACTGTGAAGAAACAACTTACTAGGCGCCAACCCTGTGGACCGGTCTGCTGTTCCCCTACAAATTTGTGGCAAAGTAGTCTCATTCTGCAGCTGCTGTGCCTCCAAAATCCTTAGACTGCCTGCCTTCAACAAAGACCCAGGAACGCCAGTGGAGTAGCGGAGCAGCTTCCCTGCATCCTGCAGGTACTCCTAAAGAACAGTAACCACTCCGGACCGCAGCAAACCTGCACCAGAATGCACCCGTGCCCCCTAGCTCGAGTTGAAGTGGGCTAACGGTGCCAGCTTGGTCCCATGGCCCTCCATAGACAAAGCCCACCTTGGGTTTGCCCTCAGTGGACTCGCCAATGCTGCCGGCAGCCTTTTTGTGCAGCCCCCCTCTACTGTGAGTGTCTCCTATGATGAAAACCCAATGCCTCAAAACACCTCTTCAACCGGCCGCCCTGGCCTGAGGAGAAGAGGACCGAAGGTGTCCCTGTATCCCCGAGCATCATGAGACCTTAGTCCCCTTGTTATTCAGCCTGACTGGTCTGCCAGTCCCAGCTTGCAACCAGACTGTTCCCCATTAAAGTGAATGGGACACCTGACACCATAACACACCCCTGCACCTGGATTCCCCAGTGGCGCTAAGAGCTGACCTGTTAGTGCTACCTTGGACCTTCCCTCATACTTATTGTGAGTAGAGGAGATTGGTCCCGTACGTCACTGAAGTATCCGAATGCAGTACATGTTTTTCCCCCGTAGGATGACATTGGGCACCCGACGCTGAAAATGACCTCTGTACCCGGCCGCCCCAGTACCTCCGAAGGTGACCTGTTGGTGCTTTCTTGGACTTTGCCCAATACTTACCTTAAGTCCAGGAGATTGGTCAGTAAGTCTCTGTAAAGTACCTTTATACAGTATGTCTTTCCTCCGTAGGATAACTTTATCGCTTCATAAATTGCACTAAGTGTCCAGTTGGCGGCTGGAAGTCCAGTCTGGCAAAGCAAGGCAGGGTTAAACTTTGGAGGGTCTCAGGACCTTGCTGGTACCAGTGGCACTAGTGCAGTGGTACTTTCTGGTGTTGTGTTTTTGGAGATCCAGAGTCCTCCCAGTTCTTCTTGGGTGCCTGCAGGGTAGCAGCTCGGCTACTCAATGAGAGATCCCAGTTGCTTCTTGAAGTGCTTGCAGTCCTCTGAGGCTTTTGGAGGCAGAGCACCTGCAGGATGAGTTTTCTTTGGAGCAATTGTCGATTACAGCTGGGAGGCCGGCAGGGTTGGCGCCAAGTCAGTTGCTGCTCCTCAGTTCTTGCTTTTTGGTGTCTTTCTCTTCAGGTCAGTAGAATCTGCTTTCCTCGTGCAAGGAGCTCCCCTAAATACTAAATTTAGGGGCGTTAAGGGGTGTGAAGGGTGGTAGCTAGTGGGCTTCTTACCCTCGGGGGCACTACACCCCGTATATGACCACTTCCTGTGGGAAGTGCGCATAGCCCTGTCCTAGATTTCTTAATTCTGCCATCACCAAGATGGCGAAATTTTCCTAAAGGTGGGCACATCAGACAGCTCACCTTAGGGTTGTGACTGGCCTGGTATGGCACCACGCTTCCCTGCATATCTAATTTCCCGCATGTCCTGGTGCCTAATTGGCCAAGGGCAGGTGGTTGGTATTTTCCGTCTGGGGAAGCTGTACTCCCATATCAAAGGCGGTAGAGGCCTTTGAAGTCTCCTGCCTTGATAGGATGATTACTGAGTCATCCTGCTTGGAGGAGGTGACACCACCTCCAGCCAGAGAGGAGGCATTGTTTCTGCCCTGATAGTGGGTACACTTTCACCTGCAGGAGCCAGAAACTGGTCTGTGGTGACAGGCTGGTCTGCACCAGTCTTTCAGCACTCTAGAGGCTGGTTGGTTTTCAGGGCGCACCTCAAAGGAGCACTCTGGGTGCATGTATTAATAAATTCACTACCGGAATCTGTGTGGGTTTATTAATACAAGGTGTTTGGTACCAAACGCCATAGATTTCAGTGAAGTCATCATGACATTTAAGAGTTGACTTTGACATCACAGGGTTCATCGGCTTCTGCAGATATATCCACACATGTAGTATAGTTCACCCTACCGTGGGACAGTAAGGCATGCTGTAGGGCTGGCTTACCTATACTACATGCAGTCTCTGTAGATATGGCACACAGGGATGTGTGCCGTGTCGTGTTTTCACTTTTATATGCACCAGGACACGCAGCCTGCAATGGCAGTCTGCGCGAGTTAGGTTAGGGGTCCCTTAGAGTGGCGTAGTGCATGCTGCAGCCCTTAGTGCCCCTCTTTAGTACCCGTGTTACCATTTACCAGGAACCTACAGGCGTGGTAAAGGTATGGCCAATTGATGGAACAAGTGTACAGTTTTAGGGAAAGAGATCTGACGCTGGGGACCTGGATAACAGGAACCCAGCGCACTTCTGCCAAAATTGCATCAAATACCAGGCAAAAAGTGGGGATGACCATGTCAAAAAGGGGGCACCTTCCTACATAAGTGACCTTCAAGGATGCGCTGGGAGGCCAGAGTAGCAATCAGTTGCCTTGATCCTCCTCCGTGAGCAATAACAGCTGATGGAGGACGATGCAACTGGTGCAGTTGATGGTTTTCCCATTCTTATGCCATTGAAGACAGCGAAAAATACTCTGAGGGCCTGTTCTCCCGCATAAGAAAAATCAAATGTTTGCTTTTTCCACATCTGTTTGCAGACTGTGAGATTTACTGATTTCCGTAACAAGTGAAGAGATAGATCTTGAAAGGGTGCCATGCTCCCAGCCATGGCCAGTGAGCTCTCTTTAAGGCACTAATAGTCTAACAACTTCTACAGTTTCTTGGCTTAATCTGCTAAATAAAAAATGTATGCATGCACTTAAAATCTTTTGTTAATGAACGGTATGTGTGTCTTTGAACATCAGAAGATGCTAATCAACAGTATAAAAGTCCAACTTTATATGAATGAAATGTGTGTATGATATAAACCTAAAATCTGGCTAAATGTGCAATTCATGGTAAATATATGGAGAATAATTCTGCTTATGTGGAACTTTAGAATGTACATGAATATAAGCTCACCTGCCCTCCCATTCTTGTGTCAAGCCAGGTGTAGTCCAAACCCAAGTCTCACACCCACTATAACAAAGTATATATAGACCACATGTCAATATTCTTCACACTTATTTGGCAGATAGATAGCAAACTTTAGAGTTTTATCTTTTTCCATTCAAAATCCCTAACATCTTAAGCATACGCCCATGAAAATGAATTGGAGACGTGAGTGAATAATTAAAGGTAATTTGGCTCCACAGTTTAATGAACCATATGCTTTTCTTCCTTTCTTTATTGCTTGGTTTAATAGTTATGCTGCTTAACCTATAACCTGTTTGGTGTTTTGTAGGGCAAGAGGACGAATCTACGTAAAAATGGCTCTGAGAGGATTGCACATGGCATGAGAGTGAAATTCAACCCTCTGGCGTTGCTCCTGGATTCATCTTTAGAAGGAGAATATGACCTTGTGCAGAGAATTATCTATGAGGTATTTATTTTCTCTGACTTTGGTTGATTTGAAAACATCTTATTAAATGATACAATGCCACTGCAACACTTAATAAAGTTCTGTGAAATGTAGTGTTGGGAATGTACGAGGCATAGAATCTCAGAGAAGCTTTTTAACTGCAATAAAGTTAGGATATGTATGTCAGGAACCATTCAAAATAGTTTATTGCCTTTCGATCTAGAGCATTCATTAGTAGAGACCTGAAGGAGCTCAAAATGTCCTTATCGACTGCAATTGCTAGGAACCTGGCTTAGTCTCTGTATTCGACCTGGCTATCCCCAACCTTTCTGACCGTTAGTTGTAGACATCCAGCATTTTTTCTTCCAGCATACAGTAGTCGTCCCATTTATGCCTATATCAAATAGACCGTTTAAGATGCTATATAATCATTATCATCGGTCTCAAGGCAGAAAGCAGCTTTTGAGCCTATACAGCCAGAAGACCAATCCCTGACTCCTATCGCTAAAACTTTAGTATATGCTTGCTTCAGGCCGAAACATGGCTTTTCCCTGAAAAGCATTTTTTGGGGAAGTTTTATATAGCGTGGACTTGACCCAAAGGTATTGATGCGCTTTACATGAGCACCAGTTACAACACACAAGGACACATTCATTTTTTGTTGGCACAGGGATATTAAGTGATTTACCCAGGCCTGTGATGTTTTCCATGAGTGCTTTCATGGGGGAAGACCAAGTTGAGGCACCCTCTGCTTGAAAACCAGGCGGGCCTTAAACTGAGAAGACACCATGAGGCATCAGTATTACGCCAGCACCGCAAAGTCATGCGACAAAATACGGGTCTGTTAAGCTCCCCCACGCTAAGACAGGGCACCCCTCCTGTGTGAGTTGGGCGTTTAGCCTCGAGCAGGGCAGAAAAACTCCCAGCCTTCTGCCCTCCACCACCTTCAGACTCTACTATGCACCAAGATAAGACTTTGGAGCAATGCAATCTCCCAGCGAGGAAAATGTGAGCCAACTGAAGGGTCTGAACCTTCCCATTTAGAGACTGAATTCTTGACCCTGAGAATACTTAGAGACTGACAGCTAAGTCAACAACATGACTACCATGCATTGCATAGTAACTACAGGGGCTATCAGTCCACCAGCTATTTGTGTTAGCACAGGCGATCTGGCACTGAGCAATCTGCAGCAAGATCCAGTTTTTAGCAGAACATGTGCCTGGGGTGGACAACGATTTTGTGAACCTCCTAAGGACGCACCAACTGCATGAGTGGGAACTCCACCTGCAAGTCCTATGCGGGTACTTCTGACAAAGGAAGCCTCAGCCATTGACGTAAAATGCCTAAGATTCACCTTCAGATACCCACAACCACAGTCAACGGGGAGCGCAATATGGACAAAGGTGTCGGGGATATTTGCTTACACTTTTCCTCCTCTCTCGTTTATCCAGTGCAGGGTGAGAATAAGAAGCTAATCTGTATGTTGCCAAACGTAACAAATCGTGGCCCATGTGTAAATAACACTCCTGCTTTCAAACCGCAGGCATGATTTTGATCTTGTTTCTGAGGCCGATCCTGCAAGAAGCATACCTTGTGATTCTGTTAAGTTAAAATGCCAACACTAAAATGCGAAGCAGGACTCTACTCCATCTTGCTACTGTATCCAAAGAGGGTATCACAAGGTTGGGTAATGTTCCTCTAGGTTCTCAGCCAGAGAGCAAATTCCCCCACTGAATCTGGTCTGCCCTGAGTTTTCCAGGCCATCGATGATGCCTCAGATGATTGAACCTTTCACAGAAGGCATAATGCAGATTCATGCCACCCTTGTAGCTCACTCAGGCGTGCCTCTGGGCTCCAAGGACCCTCAAGGGCTTCCTGTCTGGTTACTACAGATGGATCTGTGGTTGGCGCTGTTTGACCTCTTGGCCCCGCTCCTGGTCCTGTACTGATGTGGTATAGACTTCCACTCTGGCTCAGGTCGGTTCTTTAGACATTCCATGCCGACGCAAGTGCCAACACTACTGGCACCAGAGAGGGTTTTGTGTTGATTCTGATGTCTGACATTGAACCGGCTTTAGCCTAATCTCGACTACGAGATTACAAAAGAACCTGCTTAAATAGCTGGTGCAATCTGTTGTTACACCGCCTGAATCTAACCAAGTACCTCAACTAGGGTGGGCGCAATAGCAGAGGTTCCATTCTCTCTTTAATTCTGACTCTGCAGAGGGTACATCCCAAGAGGGAGATTATGATGGTGGGAAGGGGGATGGTTTTCTTCCCCTTACTATACAAATGACTAACTTTACATGGACTAACAAGAGGCCAGTGGGCTTGATACCTCCCTTGAAACAGGGTTTGACTCGCTGGATTTGCCGCTGCCTACAATTAAGACCAAAACAATTGTCCTCATGAAAACTTTGCAGCCTGAACTCCGTAGCTCTCACCTGATCATTTTAAGGGCACTTGGTAAAAGCCCTATCCCTGCTCACCAGTGAATAGGCAGATGGTCTGGGGTCACAGACCTGTACCTGGTGATTTCGATTTTTTCACAAAATAGCCTACTGCAGAGAGCCTGGTGATTTAGCTTCAACCAAAAAGGTGAGCCCAAATTCATTCCCCACGACCCCTCCAGAGAGAGATTCCAAGAAGATTGAGGCTTTTGTAAAACATGTTATTTCCTGCTAGCCTAGCATTGAGATCGGTCAATGCTGTTTGTTTATTGGGTCGCTATTCACATGCCCAGCAAGATCTTGCCTGCTGTCCCAGGAGCACTTGAGGTCTCTCTGGCTGAGACAATATTTGACGGACAATACGCAGCCAAGTATGTGATTTGTGCTGACCTAGATACTACTGATTGTCTGAAGTGCCGCTGTCACTGGTGCTCTGCCACCACATGTGGGTGTATGCCACACGATATTCTGGAGATGTACAAGCTTCTCTCCTGGATATGTCCTTTGATGGTTCACACCATTTTGGTGAAAAAGCCGATCCTTGGAGTGTTTCAGAAACAGGGAAGCCACGGTGTGATCCTGGGGTCTGTCATCTCCTGCCAAAAAGTTCCTGTTTCAATTCAGAAAATTCAGAGGCTATTCCAGGAGGCTGGCATTTAGGCAACAACAGTCTCCCCAACCACTGAAGCAGTCTCCCCAGTTGTATTGAGGCCGGGAACTTTGATCTGGGTAACAGCACTCAGGTCAGCAGGTGCACCAGTCCGCTAAGCCCCTTTCCTCTGCAGCATCTGCCACCAAGCCACCTCAGTTTGCCCTTAGTGGTACACACCCATTGGGAAGCATGATTCACCGCTTCCTCCTACAGTGGCGATCCATCATGGCCAGCCGATGCTCCCTACAAATCATTCAACATGGCTATGCCCTGCTTTATCCCCCCACCACCACCACCATTCCCATCCCACCCCCTCCCCCCCATATCAGAGGGACTTTCAGTGAAAGACCCGTACATTATGTTACAAGAGATGCAAGAGTGACTCTCCAGAGAGGATTCTGGACACAGAGAGGAAAAGGTATTAATCTCGCTACTTCTTTGTGCCGAAAAAGGACTGAGGCCTCTAAATCCTTCCTGCGGAAAGACCAATTCAGAATGCTCATGCTGGCCTCAGATTCTGTCTGCTCTTTACTTGGGGAAATGGGTGAAGTCCTTTATCTGCAGGGCGAATGTTTTTAATTCACCGATCCTGCAGTCCCACAAACGTTACTTGTGGTTTAAGGTTGGCCAGGAGCACTTTATTTGCCATGCTCCTCTTCTCCTCGGTGCTGCTTAGGTATACACAAAAGTTATGGCGTTGGTGCTATCCTGCTGTGGCGAACAGAGATACCAGTTTTCCACTACCTCAGAGTCTGCGTGTTAAAGCAACAGTAAGTCCAGGTGACTGCGAACCTTCTGTCATCGTTGGGGTTCACAATCAACATGCCCAAGTCACACCTGACTCCTTTGCAAAGGCTTCCCTTCATTCGAGCTACCCTGGATACAGTGTGAGCCAGAGCCTTCCCTCTGCTGGAATGAGTCCATAACATTCGGATTATGATGCTGATGTTTCAGCCTCAATCCTGGATCTCGGTAAGAGCAGCTCTGAGACTTCTGGGCCTCTTATTATACTGCACCCTCCTTGTCCATTACGCCAGGTGGCAAATGCAGGGCCCTACAAATCTTTAACTGTTATTAAATTACCTGGGAGACCTAGTGATGCTCCATTAAAAATAAAAAACACACATCAGTTTAGTAAGGTTTTTAAGTCATTAACATACATCAAAGCAAAATAAAATCTAAAAAGCAAAAGTCCATCACTTGTTCACCTATGGTTATTCCATTTTGCCACGCCCACTTTTGTTGACTGTTGATTTGAATAGCCCTTGAGGTTTTTTTGTTAGTTTGATATTGCAATCATCTCCACTCCGGATATATTGAGCGTTTGTTGATCATGTTGTACCAAAAGTCTCCACATCATGGACGTCCCAAGATGCTTACTTCTGTGGTGGTGTTAGATTTTATTGGATGCCATCTTTCCTCAGAATAAAAATTTGAATGAAGCAAATTTTTGAGTTTCTGGTACTCTTGTTTGGGCAAAATGTAAATGGAACCAAGCTACAGTTTTGTCTTCTCCATGTTTGTGACTTAGGTGATACGCTTATTTTTATGTAGTGTGTGGTAGGAAAGTAGGATGGTATGAAGTTTTATATTGTGCGGGAATTTTATTTATTATCAGAGTCAAAATTTTACCAAATCTGTAAGTATGTAAAGAGATGTTTAGAAAACATTTCATTAAATGGATCTCTTTATATTAATGTATGGTAAGTTAATGCTATAAGCTGATGTTGTGCCCAAAACAGTATTCCACATCCCAGCCACTGCTGTTTTAATGCTATGGCTGCAGAGGCTCCTTTAACTGCTCCCAAAAAAAGAGGGTTCTGAGACCTGCTTGATCACAAAAGTTGCATCATCGCGTAGCATTAGTGAATCAGTTATCCTCTTCAACATGCATTATTTCTCATTCTTTGACTCAGTCTGCTAATCCAAGATTTATCATTACTGCATTGTGCCCAGGAATCTGTTAAATTTTAGCTGTGTATTATTCCTTTAGGTTGAAGACCCGAGCCTGCCCAACGATGAAGGTATTACGGCACTTCACAATGCTGTGTGCGCTGGACACACTGAGATTGTCAAGTTTCTAGTGCAGTTCGGAGTTAATGTAAATGCAGCAGACAGTGATGGATGGTAAGGAATGCTGAAACTGTTCTTGTGATCCTCATTTATGTCTCCCAAAATCTGGTTTGATTTCTGTTGTTTGGAATGGGTACTCAGGAGTTTGGACTACTTCATATGTGCTCACTTTGTTTTTTTATTTCCTTTTTTGATGTGTAGGAAGTACTCAGTATTTTGTTCCTCAGGGCGTAGTTTAAAACAATTGTTTAATAAAATTATGCAACCTCAATGCCAGTGTAACTTGCCATACATGAGTGTTCAACTTGTCTAGAGACCCCTTGTTGCTGTAGCGATCTTATATACGAGGTATATAGGGGAACTCTCGTCAAAAAAGTACCCTTTCAAAGCGTAGCGCTCCCTAACCTGATCTACCACATTGATTTTTTTTATTCTTGGAGTGCTGAATTTATAAGATTATTAAAGCACCACTGCCTCATGCTTCCTCCCTGTTATAGGAGGCTCCAGTCTAGAAGCAGTGTGCTTTTTTTTTTCCTTAGCTGAGAGCAAATGTTCATCTTTAAATGCTGTTTGTGTGTGAACACAGTGCTTCCTCATGAAGTAGGCTATACACTTCATACCTTCCGGGAATCAGTAAGAGAGAGTGAACGGTCTACTTCATATGCCAAACCCTGCATCTTAATTCATGCTTTGAATTCTCATAGCCGCAGGGTTTTTTGTTCTGTTTACGGTACCAGATCCGCAACATTAATTCTTGATGGATGCCAAACTCCCATCACGATTATGCCCCTTTTATGGTTTTAAGTTAATTACAATTAGTGTATCTAATGCCAAAAGTGATGATTAATTTTTGCATCTAACCCATATGTCAAAATAGAAGTCTTGTTGATGGAGCTTTTACTGTGCGCTCCTTTGCACAGATTTATTGGTTTCTTTTACACTCCAGTATCTCCAAATCCTTGGTTCAGAATACTGGGACATTCTTTGAATGCTGGAGAGTGCCAGATTAACTTTACAGAGACAAAAGTTCAGTTAACATTTGAAAGCTTGTTTTGTATATATTGTTTTGCTGAGATCATCCATCTCCTGTACCTCCAAAACTTTCAGAATTCCAGGCCTTAATCAGTGCTGCAAGTGATTTAACATGACTTTGAACAGTTTCGGACAACTTCTTTTGTATGTATTATTCCTTTGAGGACTATCTTTGTACCAGATGTGGCCAGGGGTTTTCTTCTTGATATAATATATTCAGTTCTTCTACCCAGTATAGGTTTTCATGTAAATGACTCCAGCTCATCATGATTTCCAGCAAGACGAATCTTAATGGAATAATTGTTTTTCCTTTGTTTGCCAAGACTTGTGAGCTTTTTTACTTTAGATGCTCCACGTTAGTCCATCAGTAAACTGAGAACAGAACCTGGCATATGCACTCACCACACCTTGTGTGGCTGCCATAGGTACCAGCAGCATTAAACAAGAACATAACCTCCCATAAACCACACTCAACAGAACTATTAGAACTGTACATACAAACAATACAGCAGATACTGTGTATGGTGTGTTGTTGGCAGTATTGCCAGTCAAGACTGCACACCACCTTACAACAGCACAATTTTGACATACCTCTGAACATTGTCCTAACAAACACAGCCTCAGTGAGTATGCACTTCACTGCTGTTAAGACTTTGTTTAGTACGTGCTACCATCATCTGCTTACTGTACATATAAATGTGCTGTTCAGTGAGCACCTAAAACAACTGAATAAAGATGCAAGCAATATCCTGCTGCACCCTGGTCTCAAATACCCAAAGGAATACGCTTTACAAAACATTAAAACTGACCTACGCAGTCTTTTCACCAACTGAATCCGCTCTTCTGCTAGGAAAAGGACCACTGAAAGGTAGTGGCGTGCCCTTTTTGTAAGTTTTTTTTTTTTGATATCCAAATTATCCCAGCATTGTTTTTACCTTTCAGTAAACCGATTTACACCAAAAAAGGAGGAACAGATATGACACTTAAAAAAAATCATAATCTGAAATTTTGTATTAATGTACAGTAGCCTCAATGTGAAATATAACGTGTAATAATTATAAAAAGCTGTACAATGCTCCCATGTACTCACACATGCAATTCTGTTTCTGTTTAATTCTTTTGCATCTGCCCTCAAATTCCTTCTCTTATATATTATACTGACAATCATGCTATCGTCACTGCCTAGACACAAGCTCTTCAACCCTATTAGGACTGGAGAGATACTCCGCAGTCTCACCGGATCGGATTGGTCTTTTATTCAGGTGGGCATTTCCCCGGTGGCCTGGATCCTCTGGATGCTGCTTTAGAAAGCCAGGGGCCGCTGCTGCTGCCTCTATCACTTTCCCAAGCTCCCCAAGGTTTATTGCAGCAGTCTCATGGTTGAGAGAAAGACCGGTGGGAAGGTGGTGGAGAGAATAAAAATCATAGCAGGAGAAGAGTGAGAGGCGGGAAGGAGAGATAGAGAACGGATGAATGGAAAGAGGGAGATAGAGCGAGGAGAGCTATGAATCTGTCTCGTTTGATCATTTTTGCCAGGGTTGCTTTTACTTTCCCAATTCGACACTGCATCCTCATGACGTTCAAAGTGTCCTGGCGGTGGCAGCAGAGAGCTGGCGCCTACAGAGGACATCCTACCGCCACGGTTATCTGCACCATCTTACACCCATTTACAAGGCAGCCCCTTTATCATTCACAAGTTGGTACACGCATGGCCTGACGGGTAGGACACACACATTCAGGACCTTCTGTATTCAGATTTGATTTTTACCAGCTTTTGAAGAAGTAGCCACAGTCCACCAGAAAAGTTGCAGTCTTGCTACAAAATAGCAGGAACAAGGGGTACAGGGAATCTTTCTAGTATTATAGGTTTAAGAGCTTAGTCCTAGTCTTCAAAAGTAATCTGCATTTCACAATCCTAAAGATTATTTTTCCTTAAACTGTTACGAAATGTAGGGATCCTAGTGCTGAATAACATTTGTCGGGGCTTCTAGCTGTCACAGCAGTTGTTTAATAGATTTCTTTCTAGCATCAAATCATTCCAAGAGTTTATTTTTTTTACCGTAGTCGTTGATGTCATTGTGGTTTATTGGTCACGTCTAAACAATTGTTGCAGAATTGTATTGTGCAAGATCAAAGGATGGGTTGATTCTGAAAACAATTGTGGTTTTAAATTTGCTTCATCTTAATTAATGATATGCTAAACTGAATCAATTTCCTCTCTCCTTCCAAACTTTTAGGACCCCTCTACACTGTGCTGCCTCTTGCAATAATGTCCAAGTTTGCAAGTTCTTGGTGGAATCCGGAGCAGCTGTTTTCGCCATGACATACAGTGACTTACAGACTGCAGCTGATAAGTGTGAGGAGATGGAGGAAGGTTACACTCAGTGCTCTCAGTTTTTGTATGGTATGTGTGATCATCCTTCTTATCTAAGCCGGCACCTTGTTTGCCTTTGAGCCTTTCTTTTTTCTGCTGTATTTTGTGCTGGTCTAGGGGAGTTAACTTGTTTTTCATATAGCACTTAATACCACACCACTACCAAATGCAAGTGCTCTAAATTAAATGTGCTAGCACCCATGTAATGGTATAGTGTTATTTTTAAAGTGCTTTCCATGCCCCTTGCGAAGCAATAACTGCTTTCTCAAAACGTGAGTGAATATTCCGTACCCAGTTTAATGACCTCAGAAGAATGGCGGTGTGGCTTGTCCAAATTCGAACAACTGACCTTAAGATAATCGCAGATGTCTGACGTAGGCATTTTTCAGTGAATAGTGTTGTGAATGCTCTTTTTAAATTACCTCTCTATAAATCGGCTCCTCTTAATTTGGATTTATGCCTTGAGGCTTAAGCAGAAGATGTATAGGAAAGCTCATATTACCTTGAAATATTGCTTTAACTCTACATTTTAATCACTCTACACAGCATGGCATGTATGTAGGAAACTGGGTTTCTGTTGCAGTAGACCCCCCCCCCCCTGCCAGATTTGTGATGCACTTTGACTTGATGTGCCCTGGGTTCCTGCCAATCAGGTTACTAGAGCCTGTATTCTTTCCCAAAACTGTACCTTTGTACCCCCAATTGGCATCTCTCTGGCCACATGCAAGTCCCTTCTTAAATGTGCCATTGCTATACCTTTCCCAAAAGCTTCTCACACAGAACCATGGAGACATAAGGCATCCAGATCCAGCGCAACTGAACCTAGCGATCTGGCTCCTGCAGTCTTAGAGTTTGGATACCTCAACCTCCCACCAGACTGCATGAATGTTATCAAGGAGGCTAGACGTCCTACTACTTGAACTTGCTATGCAGCTAAATGGAAAAGATTTGTGGTTTACTGCAATATAACATAATCAATCCGTTAGATCCTTCCATTCAAAACATCAATTGTTATCTCTTGCATATACAAAGATGTAATCTAGCATGCACATCCATAAGATTACATCTTGCTGCCATAGCAGCTTACCTACAAAACTGACTACAGTTGTCATTGTTTAGGGTTCCTGCCATTAAAGCATTCATGGAAGGTCTCAAAAGGATAATTCCTCCCACAATTCCACCCTCTCCTATCTTGAATCTAAACATTGTCGTTACCAGGCTCCTGGGTCCCTCTTTTGAACCTTTACGCAGATGTGAGTTACAATTCCTCACATGGAAAGTAGCCTTCCTTTTGGCTATCACATCTCCCAGGAGAGTTAGTGAACTCCAGGCATTAACCATACAAGAACCATTTTTACAAATACATCACAACAAAGTGGTTCTTAGGACAAACCGTGAATTCCTACCTAAAGTAGTCTCTCCATTTCACCTTTACCAGTCGGTTGAGCTCCCAGTCTTCTTTCCTCAACCGGACTCAGTAGCAGAACCGGCTCTTCATAAGCTTGACGTTAACAGAGCTCCTTTACTATACTGAAAGAACAAAAAGTTTCCGAAAAACTAAACAACTTTTTGTAGCTTTCTCACCACCACATAAGGGCAATCCTATATCAAAATCTGGAATTGCCAGGTGGATTGTTAAAACCACTCAAGTATGCTATCAAAAAGCAAAGCGTACATGATCAATTCCCCAAAAAGTGCATTCCACACCCAAAATTGTGGCATCTATGGCATTCTTGGGGAATATCCCCATGGATGACATTTGTAAAGCAGCAACATGGTAAACACCACACACATTCACTAAACATGAATGTGTGGATGTGCAAGCAAAACATGCTAGTGTGTGGGCCAAGCTGTACTAAAAACACTGTTTCAAACTGCTGCAACTGATACAGGTAGCCACCGCTAAGGCACAACTGCTGTATAGTCTATGCTACAGTATACGATCTACAGCTCCTATGTCAAGTGGGAATTGTAGTAAGCTTTTTGTGTCCCTTTAGCCACACAGGGGGTCAGTCAACTGACCCTTGAAGTCTACTTCTTTGTCCTGGGTACAAAAGGGAGAAGGACCAGTCTTTAAGGGTTCGTCTCCATTCACAGACAGAAGGTCCTGTCCTCTACTGTTCTTTCGCAGGTCCCATAAGTTTTCTCAGGAAGAATGGGTGAGTGTACAGCTTCCCAGGGTTCACAAGCCTGTGGTTGTCTCCCAGACACTCTCTAACCAATAGCGTAAAAGTACTTGGAGACAACGCTACCCACGTTTTCAGTAGGTCCTGTTACTTACTATACCCAGTGCATGTTACTCTCAAAATCCAAAATGGAGAAAAAGTTTTCCACTGGTGAAGAGCCTGTGTACCCACCCAGAAGTGTGGTCAGGGTAATGAGCAGTCCCCTCCTCCGTGGTCACTTGAAACTAGGTCTTGGGGTTGCTTTCCACTACAGTTTTTTTTAGTCAACCTGATTAAGGGGACAAAATCTGGCGTCTTTCTAGGTGTTGCCTTAACGTTTACTTGTGCCTCGGAAGGCCTCTATTAAGTAAATTAAGGTGTTGGGCCCACGACATCTGGTCTTCCTGCCAAGGCAGTAACATACCTTCCACTTCCATGCATTGTCTCATTCTGGGAGCAGTTTTCACACCTCTTTCACACCTGATTCAGAACAAGCACTGGCTATGAAGTTGCTGAAGAGCTAGTACAAATTAGTCTCCCAACAACTTTAAGCAGGGTAAAGGTAACTTTCTAAAAGTTAAATTTCTCATCTATTTAATAGACATCTGACTTTACCAATAGATTGGAGTTTTAGTAAATATAAAAATAAGTCTTTGAATGGAGTCTGTAGCTGGCACAAGTAAAAAGTTATAGTTTGAAGTGTATAATCTATACTTCGACTTTTAGTTTTAGGCCTAGTCACCAGGGGAACATGCCATCTCTTGTGTTACACATGTTCCACTCTTGAATATTATGCACCCTACCTTGTGGGCAGCAAGGTGCATTGAAGGGTGACTCCTTTAATTTTTAACATCCGCTTTTTATACCTGTCAAAAGGGAGAATTTGACCGGTCAGTTCAAGTTTGTCTGGCTACATACTGTAGGTCTGAGCCGGAAGCCATGTGTTCGCAACCACTACAATGTCTTCCAGACATACCATATGTCAGAGTATCTGTTAAGTTCGTTAATGGAATTAAGGGCTGCCCATCGTAGTTTGAGGAGGAGCACATCCTTGCCGGATTTTCAGGATATTGACTTGAATGAATCCAAGTATGGTTACCAACAAAATCTGTTTCCCTGAAGCTTCATTGAATGCGCTTGAACAAAGTACGTGAGAATTTCTACATTGCTTTTCTTTACAATTGGTTTAAATGCCACAGATGGGCAACGTTTATGAATATTACTGCAGTACTTGTGTTTATTGCCCCTAGAGATCTGTGCAGCTGTATGTGTGCTTTTACTCAGATTGGGAACTATGTGGAGTGGCTTTGTGAGCTACTTACATCTCTTGTACACATTGCTGCAGTGGTTCCTAATTTAATAGTGATTCAGTGTTTGGTTGGTTTCTCTCTTGAAGCCATACTGGAAATTTCATTGTTGCATACTCGGAGATTATCACTTTAATGTGTTTCATAATTTGGTACAAGGAGCGCCGTGCATAATGCTACAGTAGAGTTGTGTTACTGCTCAATCAGATAATCTTAGTCTCTCTACTATGGCCAGTTCGTATGATTCATTCCCTATGCATTTGTCTTAACTAGCCTTATCACAAGTCTGCCTTACAAATGTGGATGTGTGGGGACTTGTCAAGATGGCAGAATGGGGCCTTTGTGTGCGACCCTTGTACACTAGGTGGTCACAGTTCCCATAGGTTAATGGGATAGAGCACCAGAGCCTGAGCATGTGAGTCACAACAAATATTGGTTTATTGTTTTTGTAGCAATACCTTTAAGTAGGGTGCTTTCACATGGTAAATACCTTTTCGAAAATCTGTTAGTGAATGTACTGGCGTCTACAGGGACACTGCAACTGGATCCCATGTATTGCATTGTAACTATGGACAGAGGATCAGCCTACCTGTCTGAACTGACTGACTCTCAATTTAGGGAAACAATAGAACAACATGGAGTAGCTCCATAGAATAGCCATTATCTTCTTAAATATCTCCAAAAGCTCTCACCCACATTCATGTCTGCAATCTGGTGATAACTAGTGATTCAAACAGTGAAGCCATGTTCTACACACCTGTGTCAGTCCAGTGGGTCCAAATTTTACTCTCAAAGTCTGTCCACGTAAGAATGCCACCTCCACACAGGGGAAAAACAAATACCTTATTTTCATTCCAAGCTTTTAGTGTTACAGAATTCAATAACCTAGTATGAACACCCTTCAGGATTTATTTCAGCATCTCCTGTAGTTGGATCGCTTTTGGAGAACCAACAGATTGAAATCTGGGAGGTGGAGTATGAATTTGCTTGGAGCTAAAGCCACTTTACCCAGAGGAGTCTCATTCAGGTCAGGATACCAAAGAGTAACAGTGATGGCACTGCCATTTGCCATTGCCTTTGAAGAAAGCTGGTATGCTTGTGCCCTGCCACCCCCGTCCTCATGCAAACATAGGTGATTCTAAACAAACAAGCCCAGTTCACAAGTTGTGGCTGCACTCCTGATGTTACCCAGATCCTCCTAATATAGAAGCACATAGCAATAACCAGTGCATTTGGCTCTTTGGAACTCAGTCTCTAGGCTACCCACTTTAGATTACAGTGTTGTCACCTTAGCCTCTACTCCTCTCATGCTGAACTTCATCAGTTCGAATTTGGACTCATAGGTGATGTGGATTTCTCCACTTTCTATAGTTTCTTCTTTGTGGGTCCCAGAGCACCCATAACCTCTCTGACCATTCACCAAATCCGTCACAGCTGTCATTTGTTTCAGTAGCACCAGTCTTTGCTGTTGTTTTTCTGTTCTCTGCATTTTCCCTGCTATGTGAATAGGAAAGATCTCACTGTTGTCGTTCACAGAGAACTTGCCATCTCTTCCATGCAGTCTCTGCCTCAGCCATGATGTTAGTACCATGTGCTGTTGCTCTCACCAGCTCCAGTTATAGTCGCATGGTGATGGGACTGGAAGTTTGCACATGAATCTTCCCTGTAGCGAAGCTGGCAGCGCACACGTCCGACAGCTCAGAAGTGTACCATCTTGTGCCACTAAGGTGCAGTTGGGGCTATGCTTTTTTCTACTATCTCAGTCTGGTGGAGGCATATGCGCTGCAAGAGGACCCTCTAAAGATTGTCCAGCAGTCCAGTCACTGGTACTTCTCTGAGATCCTGCCATTACTTTTGTCCCTCACTGCCGGACAAAGACAGAGTCTGGCGTTCAGACGCCTGACAAGAGCAGTCAGCTTGTCCACCCAGACTCCTCTAGACAGTAATTTTTCTCTTGAAACTGCTATTGGTGACCTTTGGGACACCCTGAGACAGTATAACGTATGAAGTTTTTGTAAGATTGAGACAACTTCCACTGATTAGTCAATTTCCCTTTGATATGAAGAATTCAAGCCAGTGGGATATGTTTTTGTAAACCGAGTTTTGGATATCTATATTTTTTATTACATATAACAATAGCTGCAGTTTTGCTTGCAGCTGTTTAGGTCATGTATATTTAAGCATATCTATTATTTTTGCAAAAATGGTTGAGATCCTTTATAAAACTCCTTGTCAACCTTGGCATGTCACAAATTCCGCCTGAAGAATTAGCAATTGGTTACCAATTGCTTTTCACGATATATATATATATGTGTAATTAAAATACACTAATATTAGCAGAATTGCACATGTTCCCATTGCTAAACCTTACAGATATGATCGACAAAAACCAGATAAAACCTTTCACATGCTTCAGGGGATCTCTTTTCACATCCTCTATTTAAACATTGCAAATTCTACAGTTGTTTATTGCTCTTTCACTTTGCGCAGGAAGTGCTGGCTGTTTAGACACTGCCCTTTTATTTAGTTACTTTATCGCTTAGAGTTAGCTATAAACTCATAAACAGCCTTCCATCATATGTAATGAACCATTTTCACAAAATTCACTTTGCATTAAGTATTATGTGTGCTTTGTTTTAGTTAATTTGAAATGGCCTTGGCATTTTTGAGGAAAAGTACACCCATGAAATGTTAGCTGGTCCATGGCCAGTGTTTTTCATAAATTGATAACATTTGCAAACACAAGTGTAACAAAGAAGTTTGTTCACCATCATTAACACAAGTCTTTAAATTGATATTTGTTGTCTGGTGAAATAATTGAGTTTCAGCCTCTATTTGTTTTCGCAGGTGTACAAGAAAAGATGGGAATCATGAACAGGGGAGTGATTTACGCGCTTTGGGATTATGAAGCTCAGAATGAGGATGAGCTGTCCATGAGGGAAGGTGACTGCATGACCATCCTGCGAAGAGAAGACGAGGATGAGATTGAGTGGTGGTGGGCACGCTTAAATGACAAAGAAGGATATGCACCACGCAACCTGCTTGGGGTATGTACAGCTCAGTAATGCTGCTCAGTTCCTACTGGAGCTTTATTGTCTAAATCATTAGCGCTACCCGATACTTTGCTTAATCCTTTGTTCTTTTGCACCTTTTCTGTCACACAAGAAGTTTGCAATAATAGAATTTCTAGAATTTGTAACATATGCTAAATCCGCAACATATATCTGTGCAGTGGCCATTTCAGTGGAAGATGTGCTTCTGCGAATGACAGCGTGCTACTGAACTATGCTGTACATTAAAAAAATGCCTCCCCCACCCAACCTGTGTCTTTTAAGGCTTGTTGGTGCGAACGTTTGTTGGACTTAAAATTGGGCTGTGGATCTATAACGTTTGTAAAGCACTGTTCTAGGATATATTCAAGATAGCCCAATCATTCAATGTATTGCCTTTTATGGCATCCAACCAGCTGCTTTTTATGCATTCTTCTACGTTTCAATAGGCATGATTACCATCCTTTAAGAGAATGTGAAACATTTTCAGCTACATTGTTAAAACAAGGCTGTTTTCAGAAATACAGCTGAAAGATATGCTTCAGATATTGCCATTTCACCAGTTCAGAACTAAGCAGGTCAACAAACAATTATAACTAACAGAACAGATGTTGAATTGAAAACATTTAATGCACCTTTCAGCCCACCCATATAGTAGAATATTGAGTTTCTCCCTCACAACAGCTGGAATACATTGGAGCACTACCACTTGTATGACCATGTTTAAACACTTTGAGTCTTTCTTGTGTGCAAATCTTGTGGTGTTTTTTACCCTTGGTACAGGTTGCCATTGAAAAGATGTTCAGAAAATTACATGACTTAGGAATTAAAAGAGCGTTATGCAATCCAATCAGCCTTGGCCAAATGCTTGTTGCTCCTTTGTTTCTTGGTGGGGTACTTTGGGGTATTCGTGGTTAGGTTGCAAGAGAGCTGATATGTCTGTCGGTAGAAAGAACTTCAAATAAAATGAATGGTTGTGTCCAAAGCGTGTATAGGAAATGTATTCCGTGTAACTCACACAGCCAGACAAATAGGGGAGGGATTGATCTCCCAAACCGGAAAAGATGCATCAGGCATCACTGTGGCATGGTACTCATTATGTGAAGGGAATTCTGTTCTTCTATTCAAAATGAGGCCCTTGGCCTAGTTTTCCAAGATCTTATGTCACTTGTTGACCAAGGATTCATGTAGCATTCGTGTGAAATCTAGTTTGGGGAATCCGAAAGGTGCAAGTAGACATAGAGCACACTGAGACTTCATTGTACTCGCTGTCGGAGCTTTTTCTTTAAACTGACATTTTTGTGGAAAGCGGAGAACAAAAGAACATCGACTGTTAATCCTAAGTAAACCAGGTTTTATTGTGGTACATGTAGATTGGTATGAGTTGAACATTGACATCTGGGCTGATTTAGTAGGCTCTGCGTTGCAAAGCTATTCATGCAGATAGGGACCACCAGCAGCAGCAGCTTCTGCCATTCACTTTCAATATGATTTGAGCCAAATGTTATCCCATAGTAAGAACTTACAATTCCGCTCTATTTTGTTAATACTTATAGGAAGTGTTGTGTGAGCTCGAAGTACCTTAATATGTAAATCAGTCTTCTTTCAATTGATGGGGAAAAAAGTGCTCTTTCTACAGCATTAGTGGGGCTTTGACCTATCAGTAGATGCTCTATTTGAAGTTGTAGACTCTAGTTCTAGGACACCATTTGCAGCATCCTTAATGTTCTTCTCTCAAGCTAGAATACTGTCTGAAATGTGTGTCCCCCCCTTACCCCCCCCCCAACTACATTTCTGAACTGTCATGAAATTGAGCTTAGTTTGCTAAGGGGCATCTGCGTGTGCCCCCAAAGAGTGTTTTGTCAGAGAATAGTATTTCTATTATTTTTTGCTCTGGTCTTCCTTGTACAAAAGGGAAAACCAACACAGCCAGAAGGACAGTTCATTTACTATTGCAGTGGTTTTTGCTACTGATGCAAGTAAAACCAAAACATATACTAAAGATTTATCATGAATATCCGCTCTCCATAGAGAGACCCAAGCATTGGGTTTAAGCTTATATTGACCTTCATAATCATCTACAGTGGTCTTTTCTAGCGGACAACCCATTAACTAGAGCACGTCATGCATGATCAGTCTCTCCTTTCTTGCCACTCTTTTTATGACAAAATGTACATTGTCAGATTAGTTTCATTCCCTTTAACAGCCCAAATACACCAATTTGTACAAAATGTGTTACTCTGTATCCAGTTGTGAGAATCTTTAGATAGTAACACAGGTTCCCAAATAGAAAGCTAGGGGCATGGTCAATGCATCAAACGAGAATGAGCATTCTTTGGGTAGGGTTCTTGCTTGCTGTCCTTTACAGCAATGCTGAGCCCTTTGAATGAGATTGTGGTGGGCATTAGGTTGCAAAGAAATAGTCGTGGCACCGTTTCTAGGAGCAGCAGTGAAGTCCTAAATTGCTGGATGGTAGTCTATGAGCACAGTTCCAGCCTTTGTACCTTGAAAAAGTGATGGCAGCGTACACCGTGGGGCTCTGAGGGAGTTGCACTACCCTCTTCTGCACTCTTCCTCTGCAGTTATGTTTATACTGCCTCTTCACTAATACCCCGGACTATGTAGAGCCTCATTGCCTGCCGAAGCTAGTGGACCACCAGGACATCCAACTCCTGGATCACTGAATTTATCCAAAAGGGAAGTCGAAGGATGCCTGAGAGCAAAGAGAGCACTCTTTGCTGTCCCAGCCCCAGAGAAAAACACGTGTTTGATAATGGTTTATTGACTGAAGTTATCCACTTTGCTGAGTTCTGGGTCTGTACCCCACATCACCTCCCTATGCAAGGCTTGGACTGTTCAATTTTCCCTACCGACAGAGCTAAATGCTAAAGGGGCATTCTTGGTGCTCAGAGTGTTTATGGCTAAGATTCTCATTTATAGTTGAAGATGAGACCAGTTCCTTGTTTGTTGGTAGTGTCGGAGTTTGTGGACAAAGCACAAGAGATAACAAATTAACTGACTTGATCTATTGTACAGCCTGTGTGTATTTCACACAACTTCTGTTTGCTTGTTCTGACTTTGTATACCTTTGAAAACGTTCGAATAACTCATTAAAAAAGTATGTCATCGAACTTGATAGGCATGGCAAGTTAGCCCTTTGCACGACACACTTCCACTGACAGCACTATCATTTCATACTTTTGCAAATGTCCTACAAAAATTCTCAAACTACTTGAGAGGGACTCTTGGTGCCAATATGGAAGAACAGTCAGGGCTAAGTTAAGTAGAATTTTGGCAACGTTGTGCTCACAGCTTTTCTAAGGTCTATTGTAATGCTATAAAGAAGTACCTGCTATAACTGTTTTACTTGTTACTTGTTTTACTTGCACTTACCTGCAGTTCTACCGCGATAGGTGGAAGGTAGAGTAGTAACCAGGTTTAACAACAGACTCCGAAAAGTCCTGAGCATCTTTCTTCTGGTTTCATTCAATACTCTATACGCGAGTGGCTATACAACATATCCATCCTTGACTAATATGGTACTGTTGATGAACCTTCGGGTTAGTCTGCTAGTTGCAGCACAATTTAGCTGACTTTTCATCGACTTATGATTTTGTTTGACATGCAACTGTCTTTCAGTAGTGAGGAGTATGAGATTTACATGCACTTTTGCTATGAATAACATACCCCTTGCTGTATGTAATTTTGAGTTATTAGCATATTTGCGTCATTTGCAATAAATAACTTCGCCACTTGCATGATGTAACTGTGTTATTGTATGCGTTTTTTAAAGACTTTTCATTTTATTAATTTGTGTCCACAGCTTTATCCAAGGATTAAGCCAAGGCACAGAACGTTGGCATAGACAAATGAAGATACCTGGATATGAAGCAGGAATGATGGCGAAAGTACTCTGCTTCTGAGACAGTAACGAATGTGGGTTGAAAGCACATGAAGGAACAAGTGAATTTGCTTATCCAGTCAAAGACTGGACCATCACATTTGGACCAGTAAACCTATCTTTTCCATCTCGCCACCGGTCCTCCTAGTCTCTGCGGTAATGATTAACTCGAAGTGAATACTGTGACTAGCTCAACAAGAAGCCAGTTGCGCCTGCCTTAAGAGTCTCTGCAGTTTCTAATTTTCAAAGTGAACATAGTAGTGAAACCGATTGAGGAGACATCAAAGAGCTCATGTCTGCGGATTTCTGTTACTAAATTGAGATGGATGGTTGAATCCCTGAAATGAGAAAATTAATTTTGGATAGTGTATTGTATAATAATGGAGCAAAATCTCTTTTGTAAAGAATAATATTCTAAATGCGTTGGTGCTTTACAGGAATTTTAAGTATGTTTGTTTTATGATTCACACTACCGATTTACGTAGCTTTAGAATATTTCTGTAACTTTGTTAAAAAAGTTTTTGTATTTATTTTTGTTTTCATTTTTTTTTAAAAAAAAGCTATAGTATATAAACATTGTGTAGACTTTTAAACTTATAATAAAATAATGTACAAATCATATCCTTTGATTTCAATGGATGCCTTATTTTCCAGAACTTGGGTTCTCAGTAGAGTCACAGATTTGACAAAAATTGGAAACTTTATTCTCCATCAAGGGATTCTCTCTGATATCCATTGCTCATTGAATGTCTACATACATGTGTGGGATCCCCTGAACACTTTAAAAAAAAAGATTTTTTATTTGAAAATGCATTCAGTTAAAGAAAACGGCCCGCGGAACGCAATATTCTATTTTTCTCTATTGCTGTAAGCAGATGCCATGAAAATCATTTTTGAATTACATATGACATAAAATCTTACAATTTAAATATGTTTTAAAACGGTAGAGGAAAAGGCAAGATAGGACATCTTTCACTGGTTTTAAACTATTCAAGCTGAGTGGGAAAACCAACACTGTTTCTTTGAATAAAAATTGGGGCGGTCTTTCTCCATCGTGCCTTGAAGCATCAGTTAGGCATCTCATTCTTGTCATCTCACTGAGCAGCATCCTCCACCATAGCAGTCGCTTTCCAAGTCGGAAAACTCTTTTTCATGTGTGATTTTAATGTACCGTCTGATCTGTGTAAGATTAGTGCATTTTTCTGCTGTTTCGCAGGTGTTCTTTTTCCAGCCTTTTCTCCCAGAATTCACCATGATAAGAAATAAGAGGCTGCTCAGCCACTTCAAACTCGGATCATCAAAAGCAGATTCTCAGCGGCAAAATCTGGGAAAATATCTCCAAACTACCATCTGGTCTCTGAATCACCGACTTTCATCATTTTCTTTATAGTTGTGTTTTGTAGCATCTGTGTAGTGCCTCGAACAACTAACGAGGCACAAAAGAGTGTAAAAATGGTTCCGTAAGAAGCTGTTCTATTTGTTACATGTGGGTGATAAAGTGCATGTTTATTGAGTGCCCTGCTTGAGAAGGTTTTTGGTGTCTTCTGTGACATTCAGAAGAACGTTCTAAACATGTTGCTGCTATCTTCTGTGCTTAAGGAGTGGACCAAAGTTGTAATACGTATAGACAATTTGGGGGTTAATTACGCTGAGTAAGAGAATAATCGGTCTGCTTTGCGTGGTTGGAGGGATGTGGTTTTAAAGAGTGGGATATGTGATCGGTTATTTTTAAAAAAAAAAAAAAAATTTATCCTCATTCGCGCCATGGCTCCAATCCATCGACTAGCAATCTCTCCACAAAGCAAGAAGGTAGGCAGTGCCTGGTGATGTCTCAGCATCCGCTGGCAGGAATAATTTGGTGGAATTAACGCCACAGTATCCCAACAACACCTACTGGCAGGCCACAATCCTTCGACCTCCCGGCTAAGACCGCCAAAAGATAGTGTCTGGCCTATTTAGGCTCCCTTGAATATATCTTCGTTCTGGACCAACCCAAGGGTGAACCATGAATGCGTAATCATTGGACCTGGGGGGGGGGGGGGGGTAGGGGGGGGGGGGGGGGGGGGGGGAACCCAGGCTCAACGACACCAGTCCAGCTGGTACCAGAAAGCTCTCCTTTCCTGATTTCCTCCCCTTGCCAGGTCTAATTTAGATATTCGGAGCATTGCGGAGCGCCATTCATAAAAAGAGGGAGGCAAAGCATCCTTCCAATGCCTATAGATTTCCCTGCGGGCCACCAACACAGAGAAAAACAAAAGGTTCGAGGCAGCAGAGCGGGATTTTTCACTCAGGCCAAAAATAACAAGACCCAAATCTATAGATATTGGACGACCCAGACATGAGGACAGTTTTTCGCCTATAGAGTTCCAGAAAGCAGCGATTTGCGGGCATTCAAAAAACATATGCACATCAGATGCCGCCTCCAAGCCACATCTTGTGCAGGAGACCGGTCCCGTCAAGGAAAACTTCGACAGCCTCTGCGGGGAATAGTAGGCCCTATGCATGGTGAATAAATGATTTCTTCGCAGCCAAGCTGGTTTGACCAAGTCCCAGAGCACCCCGCACGAGGCTCCCCACAGTTCCTCCACATCCTTCCCCGGCATCAACTCGCCCCATAGTTGTGATGGGAGACAGAACTTTCCGTCGGTTTCCTCTAAGATTATTTTATACCAGAGTGAGATCTCCTTTTTTGCAGGGGGTTTATTGACCAGACCCGCCTCTAACTCACTTACAGCTCCTATAGGTAGATTTCTACTCCGTGTGGACTGTCCTTGAAAGGTCTGAGCCCAACTTGCTATTTGCACATATTTAAATCTTGAAAATCTCGGCCCGATTTTATTGACCAAGTAATTCCATGGTAGTAAGGATCCATCCATGAATAGATCTCCCCAAGATTTAACTCCAGCCTCTCTAAGTGGTAAAGCAAGTGCATCTTCTGTCCAGGCTGGGGGTGCAGGTAGGTCACAAATTGGGGCACAGTTAGAATAATACCCCAATTTAATCAAAAATCTCAGTCTGTACCAGGTATTGGCCATCCCCTGCAACACCTTCAGTTTTATTTTTTTTTTAAACTTGGGATCCCCAAATTTAAACAAAAAGCTGCTCTGCCCAACTCCCTCACAACTCAGCAAAGCTGAAAACATGCCACCCACACCTGTTTCGGTAGGTGTTTTCAGCAACATGCGTGAGTGGGATAACTGAAAGGCCCACGCATAAGCTTGGAGATCCGGACCTGCCAGTCCCCCCTTCTCCCTGCGACGCCTTATCTTTTTCCAAGCCATTCTCGGATTTTTGTTACTCCATATAAATGAGGAAATCTCACCCTGTAACTTAGATATAGTTTTGTGATAAAAAAACAACGGAATTGAATTAAATAAAAATGTAACCTTTGGCAAGATGGACATTTTAACCAGATTTACCTTCCCTAAGATGGTAATCGGGAGATGTGCCCATGCTCTCATCTGTTTTCGGCACTGTGCAGCCACCCTATCAAAATTTGAAGGAGCAATCAGCCCTATATCTTTAACTATTGAAACACCCAAATACTGCAGATTGGTTCTCAATATTTCACCATGAGTATTATGGGCAACGTTCCATGACATAGACTCAGTCTTGGAGGCATTGACCTCGTACCCTGAAACTCTGCCGAATTCCAAGGCTAGGTCAATGACTGCAGGGAACGCCGTACTCATATCAGATGTAAAGATCATAACATCATCCGCGTAGAGGGCTACTTTTTTCATCCAATTGCAATAGGTAAATGGTGCAACTAAGATGGCTTCTCTTAGTTTCTGGGCAAAGGGCTCTATGTATAGATCGAATAATAGGGGAGACAGGGGGCAACCCTGCCTTGTCCCCCTCGTTACCGGAAACTACTCAGATAGCCCCCCGTTGACCAACAGAGAGGCTGATGGACTTCTGTACAGCAACTTTATCGCTCCACAGAATTTTTTGCCCACGTTGAACTTCGACAGGGCCTCCGACAGGTACAACCAATTAACCCTGTCGAAGGCCTTGGTGGCGTCCAACGTGAGAACTGACAGGGGCATACCTTCTTTTGTTGCAATATCGATGGAGCCTATAAGATCATAAATGAGCTCAAACATCTGCCTCCCCTTCACAAAGCCTTTTTGTTTAAGGTGCAAGATGTCCGGGGCCACTTGACCAAGCCTTTTCGCTAAAATCGAAGCAAAAATCTTGTAGTCGGCATTCAGTATCGAAATAGGCCGATACGAACCACAGTCAGCCGGGGACTTCCCAGGCTTCAAAATAAGTGTTATTGAGGCGTTGTCCCAAGAGGCTGGTGGTGCCTCACCCTCCATTAATATCTGGTTAAATAAAGACACCAGAATAGGGGCAACCTCGACCATCAAGTTTTTATAAATTTCGGACGGTAAACCATCTGTCCCTGCAGCTTTATTACCCTTAGCGCCCCGAATAGCTTCCTCTACCTCTGCCCCTGTCATTTCGTTGTCTAGGAAGTGGTTTTGCTCGGCTGATAGTGATGGTAGCGAGATGGCCTCCAACCAGTTTGTAATACTCTCTACTGTTATATTAAGGTCCTCCTGGTATATTAACTGGAAGAAGTCTTTAAAGGTGGCCCTGATATCCTCATCTCTTGTAAAGGAATTTCCTCCCGCAGTAATTACCTCTACATGATTTCTTACCCTGTCAGTTTTGGCTTTCCAGGCCAGCAACCTGCCTGCACCCTCCCCATACTGAAAGTGAGACAGCTTGCTGGCCTCCCACCTCTGCAGAATCCGTTTGTCCAAAATAGATGATAACCTATTTTTTAATTCCTCCAACTCCTCGAGCTTCAGGGATATATCATTACCATCTTCGATTCTACTTCCCTCAATATCTGTTTGCACTATTAACATTCTAGCCTCAATAGAGGACACCTCTTCCAGGTATTGCCTTCTTCTGTAGACCATTTTATTTTTTATCAGCCCTCTTATTGTACATTTAAAGGCGTCCCAAACAACACCGAGTTTGGCGGAGCCTACATTAGTCAGAAAAAATTCACGGGCTTCAGATTTAATAAACTCCATGTCCTCAGAGGAGGTAAGAAAGGATCTATCAAAAGACCAATTTCTATCGGGCTGCTTAGACCCCCAGTTTAGATCCAGCATCATAGAAGAGTGATCGGAAAGATGGGAGGGAGCATAACTTACATTGGCAACGGAGTCCACCAATGAACGGCTAGTTAAGATGAAGTCTATCCTTGATCGATGCCGATATTTAAGATTTCTATAAGAAAATCCCAGTTTCTGACCTGCCCTTACCCTCCAAATATCTACATAGCCATATTGGCTCATGAAACAAAGCAGACCACTCCTAGACTTTGACAAAACCTGCTGCCTGCTTGTCGGAGATTTATCCAACTGAGGGTTTAAGACAATGTTAAAATCTCCTGTTATAATTACAGGCTCTGGGAAATGCAACAAATGAGAGAATAAGGCTTCAAGTGCTGCAGGGTCATCACGATTAGGACCATAATATCCTGCCAGCGTTAATACACACCCGTCTATCTCAACCGCTGCAATAGCCCACCTCCCTCCTGTGTCTGCTTTTTTCTTAATGATTTTAAAACTCATGGGTTTTTTAAACAAAATCGTCACTCCCCTTATGTTTAGATTTTGTGAAGTAGAGACTGAGGAATCTAGCCACCCATTCTTTTTAACCAAATCATCCATCTCGGTTTCAATTAGATGGGTCTCCTGGAGTATCATGACCCGCGCATCAACATCTCGAAGATTTTGCAAGGTTTTATTCGCCCTAGGTTTGGTGCGCAGGCCATTCACATTCCAGGAGAAAATCTTAAGATTACCCATACTCTGAAGATTGGTGGTAACTAAATATCTGGCTGCATTCACCCTCCTCGAAAAGGATACTCTGAACAGTTACCGAAAACAGGTTAAGTACTGCCATTATTGCTCAAGTGGCCTCGAAGGTTTCTCTAGACATCTTGTGGCAAACGTGTGGCTGCCAATGATAATGGAGTGATGCGGATATTGAAAACCATCCGGTGACTGGCAAAGTAGGTAATGCGATGCAGGTGTGTTGTAGCCTGCAAGTGATAATGTCATATAAGTCTTTCCAAGAACCTACCTTTGTTCTGCATCTTCATTGATAGTCATAAAGATGACCGTAATTTCCTGCTGCATGCATGGACCCTGGAACACTCTATTTAAATAATCTTGCCCATTTAATTAAAAACATCTTCAACATTTGATTAAGTACCCATTGGAAACCTGTCTGACAAGCTTGTATCTAAAATGTGGCCTGAGAGACTGTATTGCAGCACCTGTGATGCATAGTATCTGAAGAACATGAAGGAAAACATGCAGCCTGGTAGGCCTACATTGAAAACTGTGAAAAGGAGTCCTGTATCTTTAAGACTCCAGGAAGCTTGTCTGCCCATGATGCATTGTACTTGCAGTTGCATCCTAAAGACAGTTCCCTTTTCTGTCTCATTTCAGAAGGAAGTCGGAGCACTAGAGAGGCTTCGTGCCTCTGTCAATTTCCAGCCCGGAATCCGATTTTTAGACATTTGATGTCTGGAACTTTCTACTTTCGAGTAAAGTGTTTATTTTCATGATGATCGCCAATTTTTTCCTATCAGAAAGACATTCCCTTTTTCCAAGTGTCCACCCTTTGTAAGGAAGAAGGCAGTCTCGCACAAAGTTTGTGCGGTCCCTCCAGTTCTGTGAAATTTGTGTTAAAAAAAAAAAATCTTTGAAGAACTGGGATAAGGATAAGTGCATGATGCAGAACATGACCGCAAAAGAAGCACACAGAAAAGATTGGAAAGACTATTTCTCAACATGCCACCTCGCGAGAAAGACTTCTACAAAGGGAGATCTAAGGAGAAAAGATTTAGTGGCAAAAGATCATTACCATCACCGGGTTGTATGACTCAACAACGCATGCCATTACAACACAGTTGTAACAACGCACTTGTTGTTACAACGCTTTACCATTACAATGCAAACTTTAACCACGCATATACCTTCACAACAAATTTTGTTGTAAAAGCAGGTTTTGTAATAGCATATTCGTGATTAAAGTTATGATTGAAAATAACATGTTTTACAGATAAATATAAGCACTATATATGTATACAATATAGGTTTATATTTCCCTGTGAAGTACGTATAATTTAATAGTAATGAAATGCATGGTAATACATAAAAACCTGTAAAACTGAACAAATGTACTAATTTCTATATATGTTTTCATATATTCCACACACAACGATGTGTTGAAATATATGAAACCATATATATAAATATATTTATGTATATATTTTATATCAATGTGTATACATATATACACATATATTTAATCCATATATACAAATATATGTGTGTGTATATATATGGATTAGATATGTATGTGTGTGTATATATATATATATATATATATATATATATATAAAAAATATTTTATAAACACATGTCCTAAAAATCCTCAACCCCTACCCACCCTAAATTATCCTTCCATCCCAAAAGCCTTACCCACCCTAAACCCTAAAATTACCCTTGGCACCCCCAAACCCTTACCCACCCTAAAAATACCCTTGGCACCCCCAAACCCCTACCCATCCTAAACCCTAAAAATACCCTTGGCACCCCAAAACCCCTACCCATCCTAAACCCTAAAATTACCCTTGCCACCCCAAAACCCTTACCCACCCTAAAATTACCTTTGCCACACCAAAATCCTTACCCACCCTAAACCCCAAAATTACACTTACAACCTCATACCAACCCTAAAATTACCCTTGCCACGTCGAAACCCCTACCCACCCTAAAACCTAAAATGACCCTTGCCACCGCAAAATCCCTACCCACCCCAATATTTCCCATGTCACACCAAAACCCATACCCCAAACCCTAAAATTACCCTTGCCACCCCAAAACCCATACCCACCCTAAACCCTAAAATTACCCATGCCACCCCAAAACGCACACACACCCTAAACTCTAAAATCACCCATGCCACCCTAAAACCCCTACCCAGCCTAAACCCCAAAATCGCCCATACCACCCCAAAACCCATACCCACCCTGAACCCTAAAATTACCCATGGCACCCAAAAAAACATACCCACCCTAAACCCTAAAACAACCCTTGCCACCACACAACCCATACCCACCCTAAACCCTAAAATTACCCATGCCACCTCAAAACCCATACCCAGCCTAAAAGTACCTATACCACCCCAAAACCCATACTTACCTAATACTTACATTTGAAAAGCCAATCCCTTTACCATTCATGTCTTTACATCGAAATTGGCTGTATAGGTATGCGTTGTAAAGACCTACTCATTGTAAAAAATTGCGCTGTGATGGTCATGCGTTCTTACAACACATGCGTTGTAACGCTTCCATTGTAATGGCATACGGGGTAACAGCCGCGATGTAATGGCTGTTCCCCACCATCATCAAGATACCTAATTTGAGATCAATGTCAAAGGTAATGTACTTGAGGTCTTTGATTCTGTTGTGCTCTCCGCCGAGAGATGGTTCATCATTGCATTGCCATCCTAGGAGGCACTCAAATCTTTATCAAGACACTCTTAAGAGGACAGTGACCAGAACACCCTCGTCGTCTGTTAGAGGGCCCACACAACGTCTTTGCATTTACCATTGTCATCGATGTTTAAGCGATCTTCAGCACCTCTTCCTTTCAAGGCCTTTTATCCCAGCTCAAGATCTATTGCTCACTCCTCTAGAACCTCTTTGTCAATCTCCTTCAAGGAAGGTGTCCAGAAGTATTTTCATGTCACCATTAAGGACGTCAAAATCTAACATGCTTCCGTATACATTACTGGTATCACCAATAAGAAAAATTATGACATCCCACCCCCCCCCCCCCATACTCTAGAGAAGATAGTGTAGATCTTACCTAAAATAGAGATCACCCTATTCAGATTCTGATGACTCACTCATGGTATACTCTGAACTTCCCACTACCTCGCTGTCGCACATATCACTTGACTTTATAATGACCTTCCCGGAAGTCCTTGCTAGAGGAGCATCAAAACTAAAACTTCAAACAAGCTCCGCAACAAGCAAGGTCTGGGATTCTTGAGACTTTGCAGTCGAGGGCAGCACAAAAACCTTTGTTGCAATTTGTTCCAGGGCTGTTGCACATAGCTAAAGAGAAATTTCCAGCACAGGCAACCAACAAGCTGCAACACCTTTTCACATGAAACAATATAGGCCACATCAACAGGGGCCAGACTACTTAAAGGCTGATTCCAAACTTGATTCTGTCATTGTCACCTCAGTAAGATGCAAGTATGCATCAGCCCCAGATTCTATAGCCCTTCCAGAAAGGGAATAAAAGACTGGATACAACTTGCAGGAAATGTGCAGAATTGCCTCCACCCATCTTACGAATGCCACTGTCCTTCTAGGCAGATCCCATAGGAGGATCTGGGAGGGCATGGCATTTTCATCTATGACCAACCCTGACATAGGCAGCAAGACTACCTGTAAATGTGAAGGAGGGCTCCCTGCTATCCAAAGTGATGAGGTGGATTCTACTTAGCTTGCTGTGATGGGAAACTGTTACAGAGTATATCTCAGAAGAACATCCTGGCTCAGTTTAACCACCTTGAAACCTGACGCCCATGAACCTTCCATTCTCAGAATCATCCTTATTTGGGCAGCATACTGCGAATGAAATGCTAAGAATTTAAAAAGAGGCGGTGAGCCTGGAAGAATGCAAGAAATTATTCAAGCAGCATTATTGGCCTAAAGAGGAGAGGTACTTTAACCAGAGGCTTCATTGCCCTCAGTGTCCTTACCAGCCACAGAAGAAAGGCCAGAAGCATCCACATCAGATAAAATACTCTAAAGCAAATTCTACTCGATGGACCAACACCTCCCTTTTGATACTCAATACACTAGGGAGAACGTAAGAGTAGACTTTCAAAACCTCCTATAAACCAGTGCTAAATATCACAAGTCAGGGAAGCTCTCAACTTTAAAGGCTCTACCACTCATAGTTTCTCCAAAGCCTACTTCGAAGTACTAAATATTCATTTTGAGGAATTAAACGTTGGTACTTTTGAGAAAATGTGCAATAGAGTTGGTGCCATCCAGTCAGAAACTCCAATGAGTTTACTGCAGATGATTTCTAAATCTAAAGAAGGATCAGAAGGCAGGAATACTGCCAGATTTTAGATTTGAGGTTCCCAAACAAATTGTGTAAGAGAAGAAAGGTCTGGTTCCTGGCGTAGCACCAGATCTATCCTCATTCAAAGAAAAACGAGTGAGTGCAATAGCTCATCGAAGTGTAAGTTCTCATCCCTGTACCAAGGCATCACAGAAAGTTTCTCATATTTGTAATAGGTAACAAACACGATCAGTACTGTCCTTGAGCCTGAATTCAGGGCTATGCGCTTTCTCGAAATGAACTGCAGTAATTGTAGCCTAACTACGAAGAAAAGGAATATTTGTCTACTCTTGGATATCAGGCTAATAAACAGCCAGTTAAACGTGGCACAAGACTTCATAGCAACTTCCAAGCTTTTACAAAGTCCAAGTCTCCAAATTACCTTGGAAAAATCAGCTTCAAAACCAGTCCAATATCTGTTCTGAAAGGGCCGGGCCCATAAGTTCTTGACCTGTTCTAGAGACACACTACAATGGTTCTTTTTGCAGCATTAAAGTGCAAAGGGGAGAAAAGTCATTAGGAAAAGAATCAATTGACCAACAACTCTTTTGGATACATATTAACCCACAGTCAACTACATCAGGTTAGCTAGTTTTATTACAAAGCCAAAATTACACCTCAACATGAGAATATTTAAATGCAAAGGTATTCGCATAAAGCCAAATCTGCATGCATCCAGTTTAGATAATGCAGCATAAACAACACAATTCAAGAAGTAGGATACAGAAAATCATGAAGCATGAGTCAAATTTGACCTGCATCGAGGGTTTTTGATTAAAAAAGCATTACATTTATCCCGACTCTAACACTAATCTAGCATTTTCTGGAGGAAGGTAAAAAGTTGTCAGCCCTTGGAGTCTTACTAAGAAATCTCTCCACGATCAATGGATCAAGTAGCATAAAGTTGCCATTACAAAGACAGAGTTAGTTCTAAGATGATCCCTCTCTGAAGGCAAGAAAGAAGTGGGGCACTATCCCTAATTCCATCAACCAGTTATCCACAGGTGACATTCCCATGGTGCATTTGGATCACACCATCCGCTCTGGATTCAGTCCTGAATGTATTTTTCCACAATGCCGACTGTACTTTCCTCACAACAGTTTGTCCTTGGTTCTCAGCCCTTTCCCTGTGTGAAACTTAACGACCTTCCTATATCGATTCAAGCCACACAACTGTAACTTCATCTCTCAAGACAAAGACATTATTCTGCCTAATAAGAGTGCTTCTTCACCTGCAATTCAAAATGTGGGAAAGAACAGATTCCACAGCACATATGAAAGAACAAATTCCACAGCACATATAAAATTCAAAATTGAGGGATCGGCTAATAAGAGCAAGGAAATTTTCAAAATTGTGAAACACTTCACTTCGCCCAAAGCAGCCACCACTAAATGTGATGGAGAGAGGATTAACAACTGTCTTAGAAAGGTTTTTGCCTGCTTTAGATGCAATCAGCTACAGTGTAATCCTGAGAAGTCCGAAGTGATTCTCTTTGGATCTTTTACCCTGGAGGCAATGGTGGCCTACAGATGCCACCTCCGCAGACTTCAGCTGGTGTAGTGAGAAATCTAGGGGTAAAAATGGATGACTCTCGATATGAAAAAACAAGGTCAATCGGTAGCAGGTATCTGCCACGGCATTCTGAAAATGCTCCACAGATTTCTGCCGCTTCTGTTGCTTCTTCATAGAAGGACGGTGGTCCAAGCTCTTTTTACCTCAAGGTTGGACTAGGCCAATGTCCTCTATTTGGGCCTACCGGAGAGTCCATTAAGTAAACTCCAAGTTGTCCAGAATGTTGCAGCTAGAGCCATTCTCATGCTGGGCCCCAGAGTAGGGATCTTTTCCCATTTAAAGAATTTACATTGGCTTCCCATTCGCCGCAGAATTCGGTTCAAGGCTCTGACATTAGCCTTTAAAGCTTTACATGGCACTGGAGCCCATTACATTAGGAGACAAGTGACCTTTACACACCCGGTAGAAACCTTTGGTCGTCACAACATCATCAGATGAGGGTGCCCAAATTTGCGCGCTCTCGCAGAGGTGGTGGTTTATTTCAAGTACAGGTGGCCCACCTTTGGAATATGGAATAAGCTCCCTATCACTCTTCGACAATTTACAGATGTATGGCTTTTCAGGAAACAGCTCAAAGCCTGGTTATTCCAGGAATAATACACCCTGAGAGTCTGTCCTGAAATTGGTAGCGTTTTGTTCTGCTGAGCGCCAGAACACACTATTGAGTAGCTGTGCGCTTTACAAATACGCAATAACAAATTATAAAGTGAGAGCCTTCAAGGAATTGCATGTCATGCCTACGAATTTCAGCATAAGAAAGCATGGGCGTCCGCAGAAATGTTTCCAGGGGGGGCAACATTTTAACCTCGCCTTCCAGGGGGGGGGGGGGGGGCAAAATGTTAACTTCATCACTCGCCTTCAAGGCACGTTTAATACAGATGGCCTATTGTCATTCTTTATGTGATGATTAGCAGCAGACAGAATGACAATGGGCCTGTCCACAGTCTGCTCGAGGTCGGGGAGGGGCTGCTGCAGCCTCTAGAGTTCAGAGACAAGTGCGAGAGGCCCCAAGTGAGAGATCATTTAAACTCCTGGGGCTTCTCGCTGTAATCTTGAACATTACGGACCAAAAGGAATGGGACCGGCGATCCGGGGGGGGGGCAAGCGCACCCCCTTGCCCTCCCCTGTGGACGCCCATGTAAGAAAGCATCATATAAGCTTTACGAATTCACATAACATTAATGCACTTTCAACATATAGATGTACTACTTGTGAAATAGCAATATTAATAAACACATTTAGTACACAAATTATTAGCAGCTTCACAACATAAATTCTTCTTGTTAACATTTCTGCTTGTTACATTCATTTTCTATGTTACTTTTCCATGCTACTTGTCAGTGGCTGAAAATCCAGCGTATTCATGTTAATACATCTCACAATTCTAACACTTCACGTTAATACAATAGATGATTATATGCGGGTGCGCTCTACACATGATTATGATGCACCCCTACAAATGAAATGAGATTTCCACTCTATCTGTTCTTTCTAGGAGCAACATTAAATACTATTCAAAGATGTGTATCCTGTGTGAGAGATCGTCTTGTCCATCCAAACCAAATGTCAGCTAAGGATTACCAACAACCCAACAGCTCAGCAGATCTCCCAGGTGGGTTTGATGACACATTGCACCTACGTTATCCTATATGCAAAGCTACATGAGACCACTGTAGCAGCACCTACTTCAGTAACCACAAAAATGGACAGTTAGGAAGACAATCTGTAAATGTCTCCTTTAGCAAAAAGTTGCTCGTCTGGTGGTGCAACAAGTAGAACCTGATCAAAAGAGCGCCTTTTCAAATGAAGACAAAACAGGATGGGGAGCCCACATCACCCGGCTATTCATTCCATATCGGCTACCTGGAATAAAGAGCAGTCATTTGGCTATCCAAGCTTTATTCCCACCTCAGACATAGAGTATTCTGCTACAAAAAGACAACACCACTACCATGTGTTACATTAACAAGCAGGGAATCACATGTAAGCTGGCATTGGGCTCTAGCCAGTGACCTCACACTGACAGCACTTCAAATCCAGGGGCTCAAAACCAATAGACTTGACTTTGTCAGATGACATCACAAGGAAAATCACAAGTAAGCCCTGTATGATGAAGTCGTAGGAAACGCCTTAGGAAGAGTACCATCCCTGGACTTTTTTCCAGCGATACAAAACAAACAAATGTTGAGACTTTGAATTGAGGGCAGCAGAGCCAAACTGTTGGCTGTGTTCTTTTGATCAACTTGTTGAGAAGATTTGTTTATGCTATTCCCTGGGACCCACTCGTCTCATTAGTGATGGTGAGATTACGCAAGTCTCAAACAAAAATGATTCTGATAACGACAAGCTGGCTGAGCAATAGTGATATCCAGATCTTCTCCAGATGTCCACCACACAAGAGACTGCCATGCAAACCCAAACCTCTAACCAAATGTCAGCAGAAGATTCAATGCCCGAACATATTGTATTTCAATTTTACTTCTTGTTTCTTTAGGGAACAACAAAACAACTGACCCTCATTTGGGAGGGAGATTCATGATTATCAGCCACACAACTTACTGACACACCTCTATAGAGGAAGTCATTAGGAGCCCCAACACTCTATCCCTCATAGACACAAGCTACACAACCGGGAATCGGGTGGTACCTGGTGGGACAGGGTAATACTTAGGGAGTATAACCTTTCCTCTACTTCCTCTTAACAGAAGGGACCCTCCGCTCCACTAAAGGTGCAACCTTGTAGATCGGCGACCAAGGAAGTCAAACAAAACCCACCCAATTTTAGGAGAATTTGGACTCTTCTTTTTCTCTTTCCCAACCCGCTTTCCCTTGGGGCAGTGGTGGCTTCTCCACCAAGGAAGAGGAGCGTTGCCCACAGCTTTTCAGGAGTACAAAGAAGGAAAAATAAAATAACACAATGTTAACATTTTATTTTTCTCTGCTGAAGCAGGTTTTGGGGCTGGGCTTAGCTGTCGTCACAGCCAGCAAGGCAGGGCCGTAGCCACTGGCCCAGCGGGGCCAGGCCAGCCCATATTTGTATGTGCTCCCTCCCCCCAAACAAATCAAGCTTTGTTGGTGCTTTTTGTGGCATTAAAAATATTATTTTGTTCGAGTCCACTGTATGTTGCTCCTCTTAGCTTGCCTAGGGGCTATGGCTGAGTGTAGCTCATCTAAAATGATAGTGAAGAAGGCTGCTTTCAAGCAGCAGGGCATACATTTCCTTTTGCAGCAAAAATGGGAAATTAACTATCAAACGAGGTATAGGAGGAGCTGTGGGGTGTGTCCTGCCTTGCTCTACCCTTCTCTGGCTCCACAAATGAAATAATGAACTTTGTGGAGTCTGCGAGTCAGCAGAGACCTCCACGTGCACTTTGCAGGAACAGCTTCTGTTACTCTCCCATCCCAGCAGACAGTGTCAGAGTGACGGGCAGCACAGGGCTCCACTGTGCTGCTGCTTCTTTTAATGCACCTGCAGCCACCAGCCTGTCAGAGCTGCCTTCCCTGTAGCTCTTGCTCTCTGCACCACAGCAGCCACTATGTTATGTTATTTGCTGTTTTGTTACGCGCTCAATTACTGCCGGAGTATCCTGGCGCGAAACGAGAAGAGAGAAAACATGAAGGAAAAATGACAGTGGGAACAGACTAAAAGGCCATCTTGAACAAAAGAGTTTTGAGAGCTTTTTTAAAAGAACCAAAGTTCAGGTTAGCTCGCAGTAGCAGAGGCAGGTCATTCCAGGCCGATGCTGCTCTAACCACGATCGACTGCCCCCCATCCGGGAGCACCGAAAACGTGGAACCAGCAACAAATGTTGAGCGGCAGAGCGCAAAGGTCTGTTAGGCAAGTAGCGATTGAACCGTTTCATCAAGTAGGCAGGACCATGTCAGTTTATTGCTTTGTGAGCCAGTGTAAGAATTTTGAAAGTAATCCTTTCCGGAAGTGGCAACCAGTGCAATCTCTGCAAGTGGATCTTAACACTCACACGGCTGGAAATGTTGCATAAGAGTCTGGCGGTAGCATTTTGGATTACCTGGAGGCGCCCCACCAGATAGGCCGGGGAGCCACTCAGCAAGGCGCTAGCGTAGTCGAGTCGTGAGAGGATTAATGCTCTCTCTACTGACTCTCTCGCTGTAGGAGGAAGATATGGAAAAAACTTCCGCAATGCTTTGAGGGTGCCGAAGCATCCCCCGTCAGTTTCCTTATGTGTGCCTCAAATCGGAGATCTTCTCCGAACCAAACCCCCAAATTCTTAGCAGGGATATTAACTGCACCGGGTAATGGAAAACCACCCGGCCACAGTGTTTCTCTGAATCTAGGGGGAAACTGACCATACAATAGGATTTCCGTTTTATCCTCATTGCATTTCAATTGTGCTGCAGCTAGCCAGTTAAAAACCGCGGAAAGACAGATCCGAATCATCTCCGTGTCCATATCAGCGCCGGGCCACGTAAACAGCAGCTGCGGGTCACCGGCATAGGCTATAATTTTGGCCCCCAGTTGTTCGGCCATCATTATCAAGGGGGTCAGGTAAACGTTAAAAAGCCAGGGACTCAAATTGGAGCCCTGAGGGACCCCCGTCAAAAGAGGCTTGTCTGTAGTTGAGAATGGTGGAAGCCAGACCTGCTGGGATCTGGCTGAGAGAAAAGAGCCCAGCCAGTCCAAGGCTAAGCCCGTAACACCAATATCAGCTAACCGAGAGAGAAGGCGCTGATGTGGCACCGTGTCAAACGCGGCAGAGAGGTCCAATAAAATTAGAGCCGCTCTGCCGCCATTGTCCAAACACTCCCTGATAGCTTCGGAAATTTCCACCAATGCAGATTCCGTGCTGTGTGCAGCACGGAACCCAGATTGGGCCGGGTGTAGAGCCCCCGAAGATTCCACAAACGAGTTCAATTGCCAGAACGCCATTTTTTCACCGATTTTTGCCATAGCAGGGAGTAATGAAATCGGCCAATAGTTGGCAGGCACTGCAGGATCAGTACCTGCTTTTTTGAGCAGAGGCAGCAGCTTAGCCTGTTTCCACTCGGCAGGCACAGTAGCCGACTGGAATGAAAGGCTAACAATATGCGAGATTTCCTGTTCCACCACCTCCGCCACCCCAGCGAGCACCCGCGCAGGGCAGGGGTCAGTTGGCGACCCTGATTTCAAGGATTTTACCACTGCTAAGGTGTCGTCTGCTGATGGTTACGCAAACTCCACCAGCCTAGGGGAGGATGACCTTAATGGAGGGGAGAAGTCACGGATAGTGTCAATAGTACTGACGGTCCTAAGACTAGATTGGATCACAGCTATTTTTTGCTCAAAGAACGAGGAGAGATTCTCACACCAAGCAGCAGAAGGGGGCACAGTCAATTGCTCAGTGCAGCGGGAGATAAAGCTTTTGACAATAGAGAAGATCTCATGGCTGTTATTGTTAGCCTTATCAATCCTGTTGGCAAAGTACTCACACTTTGCTGTTTTAATGCAGGCATAATAATTCCTCTGAGCCCCGCGCAGAACCTTCTTAGCCAAGGGGCAGTATGCTTGACGCCAGGTCCGTTCAAGTTTTTTGCAGGCCAGTTTAAGTGCGCGCAGCTCTGGAGAAAACCAGGGTTTAGAAAGGGAGGAGCGGGCTCTGCGAATGTCCGTCTCTTTGGAAGAGGAAGCCACCCCTGCTGCAACCCATGAGTCGAAAGTCAGCACCGCCTTGGTCAACTCGTTGCCCAACACGGGCCGGCTCCCCCTCAGGGAGGCAGACATAGTGTGCAAGTTAATCTTCTGGGAGCATAGAGTCTTAGCAGCTGTAGGCATAATTTTATCGGCAGACCATGTAAATCTGATCAGCCGGTGATCCGACCACGTGAGGGCTTGAGGTGACTCCACCCGAAGGGGGAAGATTGAACAAATCACGTCAAGCGTGTGGCCCCCGGAGTGCGTTGGCAAAGAGACCCATTGGGAGAGGTGGGCCAAGTTAAGGGATTCCAACAATTCTTTACACTCAGGGAGCTCAGCCATCTCAGCGTGAATATTAAAATCACCCAACAGCAGAAAACGTGGAAACTGCAGGGCCCGAGGCACCATAACCTCCAACAAAGCCTTAAGGAAGGGGCCAGGCGACCCCGGTGGCCTGTAGATTATCAGAATAATAAACGTTTGAAGAAACCCTTTCTCCTACTTTCTCTCAAGGAGGTGTTTTTTGGGATCAAAACCCCGTCTACAAGTGTTATTAGATAGATCTTTGCAACAAAACCAAGGAAGTCTGCACAGGAACACCCATGTACCACCCATGGTAAGCCTCTTTTCATCACTTTTAGGTAATTTTCCTGCGCATAACAACGTTTGCACTGGAAAGTAACTGACACATCTACGCTTTGTGAATGTGTGCATCACTTTTGGTGACTTCATACTGGCACAATTTGTTCCTTAGTCCGGGGCAGGTCATGTTTTTCAAAGCAGGTATGGAAGTCTCCCATTTGGAAAGATTAGGATATTTTAATGCAATCTCAGGCCCAAAAAAATACAGCAAATGAAGGGTTTAGGGAAGTATAGGGGAATGAGGATGTGAAGTTTGTAGATGCAGAGATCTGGAAGAGGAGAGCTTTGTATTCTTAGCAGTGTATTGTGTAACGCATCTGGTAAGTACAATTATATAAACAATGGCTAGTCCTCTGCCGATCTTGAGTTGATTTTGGTAATCAATTAGTAATGCCTGGCAGTATGGCTTGACACAGGACTAAGCGGATGGAGTCAATATATTTAGATTTTCAGATGGTTCCTGTTCGTTGTAGACTTACGGGGTTGGAGAGAATTTGTGATGGAAGTTAAGTAGTGACTGTTTTGTAAAAGAAAGGGATATAGCGTGGAGTTAAATGAATTTGAAGGAGAGTAAAGCCCTGGGGAGTCATAGGAGATAGATGGAAGAGGTGAAGAATGATAGGGTGGAGAGGTGAGTAGAAAGTTTGGTGTGCCAGAGAAATAGTGTATGTGGAAAAAGTGTTTGGAGAAGCAAACAGATTAAGGGGCATATCAACAAGGGGTGATGAAAATATTATCGCTGCTTTAGAGCCCGTTTTTGGGCGAAAAGCGGCGATAATATCGCATTATCAACAAGGACACGCTAGTGTGTGTTTCCTTGCAATAGCGCCCCTTCTCAGCGCGCCTTCCATCGCATCGCTAATGAGATGCAAAGGAGGCGTGCCTGACAAGACTCCCTTGGGAAATTATTGTTAACCCAGCTTCGTCATATTGACAACGAGGGTTAGCGATATTTTAAAAAACGTTAAGTAAGCCTTAACGCAGGAATTTAACGTCTGTTAAATTTCTGACTATTGCATACCTGACATGGGGGGTGGATTGTGTGGCTAAAACCACAGGCCCTATCATCTAGGATATCGCCGTTTTCCACCAAGGAAAACTGCGATATCCCCACTATCTCTGAAATTTTTATCGCCTTGGCGATGCACGTTGTTGATAACGCGCTAACCGGGCGATAAATTCCAGAGATAGCCGGCGATAAATATGCAAGCGCTAAGCGCGCTTTGTGATATTTATCGCCGGCCCTTGATAATATACCCCTAAGTTTGGCACAGGGCGGAGTTAGATGTGGAAGAGAATTTATAGGTGAGACTAAAATGAATGCGAGGGATAAAAAAAAGGGAGGGTTAGAGATATTTAAAATCACGTTAAGTATGCCTTAACACAGGAATTTAACGTCTGTTAAATTCCTGACTAAGGCATACCTGACATGGGGGGGTGGATTGTGTGGCTAAGACCACAGGCCCCTATCATCTAGGATGTCGCCGTTTTCCACCATGGAAAACTGCGATATCCCCACTATCTCTGGAATTTTTATCGCCTCGGCGATGCACGTTGTTGATAACGCGCTAACCGGGCGATAAATATGCAAGCGCTAGCCGGCGATAAATATGCAAGCGCTGTGCACGCTTTGCGATGTTTATTGCCGGCCCTTGATAATATGCCCCTAAGTTTGGCACAGGGGTGAGTTAGATGTGGAAGAGAATTCATAGGTGAGACTAGAATGAATGCGAGGGATAAAAAAGGGGAGGCAGGGAAGAGGGGAGGAAGCTGTTGGTTTAGAACTAATGTGAAGAAGGATGCGGTGGAGGATAATGGCATGTTGAATGACCTCATGAAGTGCGGGCTGCATCCCGTAGCGGCTCCTGGAGGGAGTGCTGCACGCGGTGGGATCGGGGGGGGTCCGGCATACGATCGGAGTTAGAAAAATAAATAAATAAAATGAATTAAATTGCGTGTGCGCTGCAACACATTTGGCGTTGCAGTGCGCAATTTAATTTGTTTTATTTATTTATTTATTCACTTAACTCCGATCGGCCATATGCCAGAGTTTACTACCCCCAAAGTGCCCCATCCCCCACCCGCAGCACTCCAGAAGCCGCTACTTGAGCCTGTGCTGGTGCATCCACACTGGTTAAATTATCGGTACAGAGTCAAGCTATATGACAATTGGTAGTGCTTTAGTTATTTTGTTGCGAAACATTGGTCGAGATTGGGCTGAAGCTGGTTTGGGGTTACACACCTATCACAAAACAAACAAGACCGATATGCGTCACCACATACAGCTCCCACTCCAATGAAGTGTCAAAAATCGTGAATAGACACTGGCGTGTGGATCACTGAAGATTGAAAAACCAATGTTTTCCCACAGACGCGAGAAAAACCTTAAGGACATACTAGTCCACACCCGCCCAAACCCCAACGACAGCAACAACTTTCACAACATGGAGTCCAAGGGCATTTTCCAGGTGGCAACTGCGCAAGCTGCCACTTGACCAGAAAAAGAAAGCAGTTGACATTTGCAAATGGAACAAAGTGGGACCAGCGAAAATTTACTAATTGCAACAGCAAGAACATAATCTATATGATTGTACCCCTGTGACCTCGAGTACATTGGCATGACCACCAGAGCCGTGAAAACACGACTCGATGAACATAAGAGCAACATTCGCTGCAAGAAGAGTACCACAAAGATGGCTTTGCACTTCCTGGAGATGCAGCACAGCGTCAATGACGTCAGGTGGACAGTAATTGAACAGTTACCATCTGAACAGGGTCTCTTCAGAAAGAACAACGATAGGTGTTCCGCCTCGGAACCCACATCACGGGTCTGAATGATGACATCCCCTGGGGCCAACTTAACACCTGAGCCCCAGACTTAGGAGTAAACTGAAAAGGCGAGGCGGATTTGATACCCTTCTGATGGAAACAAAGGGACTAAACAAAAACCACCCCCGCCCAATTCTACACTTTCTGTGCAGCATATACTGTTTCTGGGCCCCTTTTTTCAAAATTCTTCATTTTTTCAAAATTCCCCCCTCCTTTTAAAATTGCTCCTTTTTCTTTTCTTTAAAAAAATCAGTTTTTCAGATACCGGTGAGTCCTACCCAAAGTAATGTCATCTCGTATGAACCATGCCATGAAAATGAAACCGAGCAGTTTAGTTAAAACTAGTCTTTATTTTAAATCACCCTGCATTAAGTTCCTTAAACTTGGCAGTTATTCCGAATAACAGCAGGAAGGCTGTACTCCGAACGGACCCGCTAATACAATGCTATTGTGACACTTGACCGGCCATTTCCAACACGGTAGTAGCAAAATAAAGATCAGTGTCGGAACAACCACTTCCCACGCATGCGCAATAGAACCAAGCGCTACCGAATAGAACACGCATGCGCATGCCTTGTCCTAAGAGCGCGCATGCTCAGACATAGTGACAGCGACAAATTAGGCAGAGAAACAGGGAAGCCAAATACGGGCACATCCGGAGAACTGAATTGCCAATTATTCAATTATCGGCCGGTCACTGGCGGTATAAAATAGCACTAGGCAGCACCTCGGCACAACCAACGGAGCCGGCGTAAGGGGCAGCCAGGAGGGATTCTCCTCGGAGACTCGTGAGTATGGTGACTGACCTACCACCTCTACGAATATGTAAGTACCAGGCCAAAGAGTAACACTCTTCATTCCTCACAGGCAGCAAGGAAGCGCGAAGAACCCCTACGTTTTTCACGGGCCCATGGAGCAGCAGACTCCTGAAAAAAACAGTATGTTATGCCCATTATGACCCTCACAGAGATTTTTTTCTATGGCAACAATTCCCTCTGACCATAAGAGCTAATAACAACCCAGACCTCGCCTAAATTTAGAGTGTGTGATTTATGTTTTATGTGTGTTTGTCTAGTCTGTTTTTTTCCTAAACTTTCAGTACAGGCACGATTTCACATATAGTATGACACAATCGTGTCTAGAAACCGAGCTGCACCTTTTTTGACAATGTACCCACAGGTCACTTTACCTATGGTTTTTAAGGAAACGGACCACCTGAAAAAAAAATGTTGTCCCTTTTCCTTTACAGGTCAGCTAACTATCGGCTAACTAGTAGGTACATTGCACTTTCAATCTCACTTTTTTAGTAAAAAGTAGAAAAACGTGAGTAAGGTGGGGATTTGTGTACCCCAGTCCTGAAGAAGGTGTTTTTACACCGAAACATGTTGACGCACACATAGGAGGTGGCACACATTGTTTGCACAATATACCTCTTTTTTTCACCATTTTAATAGTACCAGCCCGGGGGTCAAATAAAGTTTTTGAGACACCCCACGAGCCAGGCACTTTTTAAACATCACTCACTAAGAACCCCACCACGCACTCACATAAAAATTCACTCACCTACACCACACATAGCCATTATAAGTGCTCCCACGTAGCACGGTCGCAGCACGCCTCATCCTGTAGAGGGGTGCGAGGACCCCGATGATGAAGCATGACACCAAGGGGCCTGTTGGTGTGTGAGGGGTACCAAAAACAACCAGGGTGCTACCAACCATCGTAGGGACACTCTTCCACCTTTTCTGAAATGGATTCTTTTTGTTTATATAAACTAGCCAAGGGAGAACGAATCCATTTTTAGGTCTCGGCTAGCCGCGCGAAGCGCGTCTCCGCCGAGCCCCTTTTGTCGGCATGTGTGCTTCCCAGGAGACAGTCCTGGCCGCGCGCATCGCCTTGGAGGCGATTTGAAAGTGGCACGCGAACGAGCGCTGCGGCCAGGCGCTGTCTCCTGTGAAGCACACACGCATGCGCATACACACATCAAGTGCTTCGTGAAATTGCAGATGACGGTAAGTGGATTTATTTACATTGCGTGTGTCCTCTTTTCCCGCCTCCACCCCTGGGGCAATCCCTCGTCTATCCTTGCTCCCTGAACACCAGCCCAGCTCCCTCCCAAGCTCCGGCTGCGGCTTTACCTTTGCAGCGGCGCTGAACCGGATGCGCGCTCAGATCTGCAGAAGGAACAGATCCCACGGAAATGTAACCGGGAGAGCGAGCGAGCTCCGCCGGGAGGCTCACATCGAGAGGCGCGGGGAGTGGGGCAGCGGCAGTGCGCTTCCACCGACTGCAGGGGGGGCGTCACCGAGCGGCTTGCCGAGGAAAGCGGTGGGAGGCAGGGGCCGAGCTTGCGGGAGGAGGGAGGAGAAACGAGAGCACGCTCGAGGGCCTGACTGACAGAAGCACGAGGAGGCAGGACTTCTCACGAATAACAGAATTGAGCTCTAGTTGACACCCCCGGGGTACCAAAGAGTTGTCGGCGTGAAGGAGTAGAAACGTCTCGCCCTGTGGGTATTAACATTTTAAAACTTGGTGACGCTACTCTCGTAAGTTAATAAAACGTTGCCCATCGCAAATCATACCCAAGCCACCACGCGTACCTCTAGAAAACGGACCCCTCAGCTTGTGATATACCAGACCCGACCCTTTAGTGAAGATATGTTAGGAGCTCAGGCTCTTGAAGTTTTAAGGCTAGCCTGACTCAAAGAATGAAGGCGGTGTTCTTACCCTTGTTGCACGGAACCACCGAATACTAAAGGGCACTAAAGATGGAACTAAAAAGTAGCAAGTGAGTAGTGAGTGCAGAGTAGTGAGTGCAGAGTGAGTGTGTAGAGTAGTGAGTGCAGAGTGAGTGTGCAGAGTAGTGAGTGCAGAGTGAGTGTGCAGAGTAGTGAGTGCCGAGTGAGTAGTGAGTGCAGAGTAGTGAGTGCAGAGTGAGTGCAGAGTAGTGAGTGCAGAGTGAGTGCAGAGTAGTGAGTGCCGAGTGAGTGTGCAGAGTAGTGAGTGCCGAGTGAGTGTGCAGAGTAGTGAGTGCCGAGTGAGTAGTGAGTGTGCAGAGTAGTGAGTGCAGAGTGCAGAGTAGTGAGTGCAGAGTAGTGAGTGCAGAGTGAGTGTGCAGAGTAGTGAGTGTGCAGAGTAGTGAGTAGTGAATGCAGAGAGTGTGCAGAGTAGTGAGTGCAGAGTGAGTGTGCAGAGTAGTGAGTGCTGAGTGAGTAGTGAGTGCAGAGTAGTGAGTGCAGAGTAGTGAGTGCAGAGTAGTGAGTGCAGAGTGAGTGTGCAGAGTAGTGAGTGCCGAGTGAGTAGTGAGTGCAGAGTAGTGAGAGTGCAGAGTAGTGAGTGCAGAGTGAGTGTGCAGAGTAGTGAGTGCAGAGTGAGTGTGCAGAGTAGTGAGTAGTGAGTGCAGAGTGCGTGTGCAGAGTGCGTGTGCAGAGTAGTGAGTGCAGAGTAGTGAGTGCAGAGTAGTGAGTGCAGAGTGAGTGTGCAGAGTAGTGAGTAGTGAGTGCAGAGTAGTGAGTAGAGAGTAGAGTAGTGAGTAGTGAGTAAAGTAGTGAGTGCAGAGTAGTGAGTGCAGAGTAGTGAGTGCAGAGTAGTGAGTAATGAGTGCAGAGTAGTGAGTAGAGTAGTGAGTAAAGTAGTGAGTAGAGTAGTGAGTAGTGAGTGCAGAGTAGTGAGTGCAGAGTGAGTGTGCAGAGTAGTGAGTGCAGAGTGAGTGTGCAGAGTAGTGAGTAGTGAGTGCAGAGTAGTGAGTAGTGAGTGCAGAGTAGTGAGTAGTGAGTAAAGTAGTGAGTGCAGAGTAGTGAGTGCAGAGTAGTGAGTGCAGAGTAGTGAGTGCAGAGTAGTGAGTGCAGAGTAGTGAGTGCAGAGTAGTGAGTGCAGAGTAGTGAGTAGTGAGTAGAGTAGTGAGTAAAGTAGTGAGTAGAGTAGTGAGTAATGAGTGCAGAGTAGTGAGTACAGAGTACAGAGTAGTGAGTAGAGTAGTGAGTAGAGTAGTGAGTAAAGTAGTGAGTAGAGTAGTGAGTGCAGAGTAGTGAGTGCACAGTAGTGAGTGCACAGTAGTGAGTAGTGAGTGCACAGTAGTGAGTAGTGAGTAGTGAGTGCAGAGTAGTGAGTGCAGAGTAGTGAGTGCAAAGTAGTGAGTGCAGAGTAGCGAGTGCAGAGTAGCGAGTGCAGAGTAGCGAGTGCAGAGTAGCGAGTGCAGAGTAGCGAGTGCAGAGTAGCGAGTGCAGAGTAGCGAGTGCAGAGTAGTGAGTAGAGTAGTGAGTAGAGTGGTGAGTAGTGAGTGGTGAGTGGTGAGTGGTGAGTGGCGAGTGGCGAGTAGTGAGTAGAGTAGTGAGTGCAGAGTAGTGAGTGGTGAGTAGTGAGTGCAGAGTAGTGAGTGGCTGGCCCTGTTTCTAGCTCAAGCGGCACCGGTACCTGTAGTCTAAAGATAATACCTCTGCCTCAAGTGAAGTACTCTGGTACCCAAGGATGACTAGCAAACAATATTATTCACAACGTTGCTTACTATTCAGCAACATTTGATAGTTTGCAATCAATCTTTATAAAACAATTCAGAGTTTGATAACAAATTAATGCAACACATTGTAATATACAATGCCAATAGCTCAAACTTTAATGCTGCGAGACCTATTGCATTGTAAATGCTTGTTAGATTATTCTCTCCCTCCCCCTTTTGTTAACAGCTGGTTTGGGGTTAGACATCAGAAATAGCACTGCATAGTTCATACTCTTCTGACACCAGTTTTGGATTGAAGAATAATATACACTCCAGCATGTGTAAAGGCAATATATGATGTTTACCATTGTCTAATTTCTCTGTAGCTTGTAAATCTATTCTGAGCGTCAACTCTTGTAACAGCAAATTCACACGATGCACCTCTACCCAGCGCCAGCTCAACAACATGTATTCTTGGTTTCCTAAGGACCGCAAAGATCACCAGATCAATTGCCATTCAGGGGCATATTTACAAGCATCTTGCACCACTTTTGCTTCACTTTTAACATGAGAAAAGTGATGCAAAAGTGGCGCAAGGGGCTTGTAAATCTGCCCCTCAGTTTGTAAATACCTAGAGCCATAAGTCTGAAAATAATTCCCTCAGCTAAAACACATACTCCTTGCGGCCAGCAACATCTCTCGGACACAAAAAGAGCATGAAAAGAACAGGTTCCTAGATTAAACTTTCTGCAGCTTTTACACGTTTGTTTTATTTCCTAAAAAGGATTCCATAATCTCAACCACATAGCCTGGAAATACAGACAAGCTTTTAAGGTTAGGAAACGGTAAGTGGTTGACCTTTACATGTATATCAAGCTGTTGTTTGTGCACATAGGGGGGAATAGCTGTAACACTTGCATTCTGTAGCAGTGACGCTCTTATTTAACCTGATCTGGATACTTTGAACTTCTTTTTTTTGTTCAATAATTTTATTAATTTTCAAGAAGCATATAAATAGTTAAATACAATAAAAAAGTGATACAATTGATATCAAAGAAAGAAGAATAATATAACCGTGAGCTAGTCACAAATAGTTCCTCTAATCAGAATTCATAAGTATAGTATAGAAGAAATAAGAGTTATGCAAGGGAACCTCAATGAGCATCAAAAGTATCACCTTGATACAAGAAAGAATATATAGAGAAAGAAGGAAGACGAGAAAGAAAGAGGGATAATTTGAACTTTTGAAAGCGTTGTCTTCATTCAGGAAGAAGTGTCTACTGTGCTTCGCTTTATCAAAGGCGCTGACTTATATTCCAGTGAGACCTTTCGCAACAGCTCACCTGACACTAAGGATCAACCAGCTGTATTCAGATTCTGATCAACCCCACGCGTGGAATCCAGATGACGTGCCACAAGAGAGCAGGATTGACAGTGGTTTTGTTCGTTCAGTCGACAACTAGGAGCAGCCTGGCCCGGGTCCTGGAGCCAGTGTAGACTTGTGTACCGGAGTCTATACAGGACCCGGAATGGGTCTTATGGGGCCAGACAGCCTTTGGGACAGATCCACTGGTAGGAACCTGACTGGTGGCCCCTGCGGCTCCTTGTGGTCCGAAGGCGCACCAGAGAGAGCCAGAAGTGCACTGAAAATCTGCAGCATGGCCTCTTTGAAGGCTTCGATCTGCTAAAACATCACTGATGGCTTGGGAACCTCGAGGTGCACCCAGATCAGTTGAGGAAACTCTCCCATGACCGGAGACCCCCAAGGGCGATCAACTGGCATTGTGACACACTTACTCCTTCTTAGATACAGAGGGACAGATTTATAATTCCTGGCGCATCCCTGCAAATCAGCAGGGATGTGCCAGGAAACTTGCGACACGCATTACAATCCTTGTGTCACCACGGATGCGCCACATTTACAATGCGGCACGCCATGGCGCAAGGAAATGCAGGTGCGTGTCGCATCTGCCGGCGTAAGGTTGGTGCAGTGCTGGAGTCATGTCACGGGCGCAACGCAACTCCAGCACTGTTCCAACCCAGCCAATCTGCAACATGGTGCGTCAAGCCTTACGCCTGCTTCAAGCAGGCCTAAGGGTTTGACGCAGCAGCGGCGTCGGAAAAGTGACTGAGTGAAATCTTGTAGATTTCACTGCGTCACTTTTCCGAGGCATTCCTGCGAGGGAACGCCCACCCTGTGCTGGAACGCCCACATGAAACCTAACGCAGGTTTCATGTGGCGCAGGGCTTTACAACGTGACGCATCTCCCTAGATGTGTCACGTTGTAATTCCGTTGCAGCATGGCGCTAGCTTTACGCTGCCGCGGCGTCACAAAAGTGGCGCAGGGGGCTTGTAAATGTGCCCCAGAGTGGCCGAGGGCGGGGTCAAGTCCCACTTTGATTTATCTGTGTTTGGACTTCCCAGAGGGCTTTGACCATAAAGTAGATTTCTAAAGGGGAAGTCTCCGGAAGCAGGATTTTGTCTGCACTCGTGACCTGGAGAGGGAATTATGTATGGACCACAACTTTCTCTTATGTTCAGGGACTTACAACTTCGTTTAATCGATCCCATATCGCCTTCAAGTGCACAAGGGTACACTTGTCGCGCTACCTTGAGTCATGTCCCGAGCCAAAATGCCAGAAACACACATTGTGCGGGTCTGTGACCAACATCTGTTTTCTACAGTCATGGTATGGTTTGAAACCTGCATTTTTAAGAGCAGACATCATTCCCTAGCACACTGGATTTCATTTTAGACTGACAAATTTGGGAGCAGAGCTCTGGATTCGCATCAATAGGTGCTGAAAGAAAGGAACGGACGTCAGCGCACATGAGTGGCTCTTATATGGGGCGCCAATCAGTCACATCTGGGGCAGTACAGAGCCACACAGCACCACCTAGCAGCATAAGGGAGCATTGTTGGAAAATAATTCTAGATCCAATCTAGCACTTGGGAAGTATCCTAAGGTGAGAAATCAGTGGTTAGAATTACCCATCCGAAACCACTGGCTGCACCATAGTATCCCCAATAGTACTCTTATAGGATACCATAGGGCTCAATGTTAAACTATACCTCTGATTTTCGGTGTTTAACGTGTATCTGTGTTTAATGTGTACAGTAGTTATACAGGGAAAATCCTTGTGGTATCTCACCAAATCGAGATTCTACCTCAAGCCCTCTGTGGGTGCTCGACTGCATCATTTTCGTCAAGTAAAACATGGCACAAATTGTGAGAGAATAAGCTTGCTAAACCGGACTTTGAGCACTTGAGAAAATTGTGCAGACTGTAAATCCCATATTCAGAAGTGTCAGTATTTACTGGGTGAGCAGTTACATCTTGGGGGTGTGCAGGAGCTGTAATGACCCTTAAATGTGTGAGTCTAAAGAGTGCTATAATGAGAAGCAGAATACCAACCCGTGAAGCTTCGCTTCTTGGGTGGCTGGGGTCAGTGATTGTTCTGGTCCAGGAGGGTCTGAGCTTTAGAAGCTGGTGTTCAGCAAGGGAATAAAGAAACGTGGAATTCTGGGCAGAGGGGTACAGATACTTCCCCAAGACACTTAAAGGCCCTGACCGGGAAGAAGGTATACAAACATATATGCTGAGCCAGTCCTGGGAAAGAAAAAGCAAAACTGAATCCTTGCAGGGCTTCAGTGTTGAAACTTTGAAAACAACAGAACGCCTTTAAGTTTGAGATTGGTAGTATTTTTATTAAGTGCCAAAAACAATCCTGTTGGTATTTCTTGTACTGTAGATTGTGTTCAGCATAATGATTCACATGCATCAAACATTGCTTGCTACTGGATGAATGCAGACAGAATGCACAATATCTGCTCTTCTGGTGGGATCACTCTCTTTTTGTAACTATTTTCTAGAGTATGTAAAAAGCCAGAGTGCAACTTTGTTTTTCTTGACGATCCAACTGTGCCAGGCAGGTCCCTGCCAAGTGACATTTGAATACCCATTTAAGGGACTAGAAGAGGTTACGTGGCCTGTTTCTTTTTGCTAGATCTCTCCTGATTTGAGTTTTTGTGCAGTGCAATCAAATGCCCTGATTAGTCTTGGCGCTGAGTATCAAGGCAGGGGAGAGACCACAGCTATTAATTTCTAAAGAGCCAGGTTTTAAAGACTTACAAAAACTCATAAGAGAGGGAGCAGGTTTTATTTCAAGGGTAAGCATGTTCCATTTCCGTGTGGTGCAGACCACAAAACTCCTACCTCCCCAAGAGGACAGTTTATAGGATGGCACCACAAGCTTTCTGGCTCAGCTGGAACAAAGAGTCCTCTCAGGGACATACCTTCCAGTGGCGGCTGGCAAGGAACTGGGTTAGCAAGGCGTGGGAGGTGTGGGTGAAATAAACAAACAAACAAAAAAACAAAAAACACTTACCTCTTTGGCCAGCCGAGTCTCTCCTCCGCTTCCCTGCTGACGTCCCAGAACGATAGCAGGAACTGGAAGCACACACAGGCTCCCTCCCCTAAGCCAATCACTATGCTGCAATGCAGCTTTGTGATTGGTCTAAGCGCTGTGGTTCGGAGCTCAGACAGGGAATGGGAGCCTGGGCATGTTCCTCACCAGGCTGTGTAATGCAGACTGGTAGGGAACATGCAAAGTGCGCAGGACTGTTTTGCAGGCCTAAGACGGCCGGCCAAACAGTCATGCGAACTTAGTGTGCCCACTACTCTTCAACCTGTGACCCCTGCCCCACCCCGCCCTAACCCAGCCCTGCAGCTACCAAAAATAAAATGATAATAATGAAGTTATTATAATTTCCTTTTTTCTTTTGCACGGCTTTGGAAGCCGTTGGGTGGTGCTCCTCTGCCCTAGTGGAGGACCAAACCGCCCCTGATACCATCTAAGTTTCTCTCTCAGATATGCCAGACCTAAACCCGGAAGCACTTTGTATGTGATACAAAGGACTTCAAACACTATCCGCTTTTGTATAGGGAGCCAACGTAGGCTCAATAAGGCATGAGAGGCAGACTGAAATCTCTGGATTTTCAGCAACATCCTAGCCACCAAATCCTGGAGAATCTGAAGTTTTTTCAGGACAACTTTTAGCCGATTTAAATATAGGCCAACACAATAGTCCACTCTGGATACTACAAGGGCCAACACTACTGTCTTCAGCAAATTGGGTGGAAGGAACTGTGATATTTACCTGATGACACAAAGCATAGAAAAGGCAGCGGAAATCACCTTATTTACTTAATCTTTCTAATTGAGTCTGTCATTAATCAATATTCCTAGATTGTTTACTTTTTTAACTGGTACTGGGAGCGAACCTAATTCATCTGGCCACCATGAAGGGTTCCAGAAAGAGATATTATTTCTGAATAGAATAACTTCTGTTTTTGAGGAGTTTAACTTAAGGCAGTTGTTCCCCATCCATATGCTCACTCCCCTCATACAGGCGCGGAAAATCTCGTTCAAGTCTGGGCCTTTGCTGGAAAATAAGACCATGATCTGGGTGTCGTCTGAGTAGGATACCAGCGACCACTCGAAGGATTTCAAAAGAGCTGCTAATGGTGTGACATAGATGTTAAAGAGGGTTAGACTTCACAATAAACCCTGGAGAACACCACATGTTAAAGAGAAGGGTTGAGATGTAAATTCCTCCAGGGTCACTGTTTGCACTCAATCTGTCAGCAAAGATCTATGTAAAGACGGAGCCGCACCATGTATCCCCAGGCATGCTAACCAGTCAATAAAAAGGTCATGGTAGACCGTGTCAAAGGCCGCAGTCAAGTCGAGTAAGATAAGGGCTAGATTATCCCCTTTATCTACTGTAACCCTGTCCATCTTGGTGGCCACAATAAGGGCTGATTCCGTAGAACGCCCTTTGCGGAACCAAAATTGGTCATCATCCAGCAAATTATTATTATCCAAGAATGCAGATAACTGAGAATTAATTTCCTTCTCAATCAGCTTGGCCGGAAATGGGAGCCTAGTAATAGGTCAGTAACTATTTAGATCTAAGATATTCAAATTAGATTTCTTAAGCAGTGGCAGAATGGATGCAGATTTCCAAACCTTAGGAAAATAACCTGTCCTAAACACAGTGTTAAAAATGATAGTCAGTTAGGAGGCCACCAGGTAAGGGATATGTTGCAAAACCTTGGGAGGACAAAAATCCAAGGGAGAGCCTAACTTGGTGGTTAGAACAGTCTGTTTGAGTTGGTCCTCAGAAAGAGATTTACATTATGAGAAAATAAATCTTATTTTTATCCCTGGGGTGGACAAACTTGAGGGTCTGATGCATGGATATATTAGAGGAGAATCTGTTAAAAATAATCTCTACTTTGTTCTGAAAGGACACAGTTAAGGAGTCACAGAAGTCCGGATCATAATCGTCCATGTTCTTACCGACAGGAGAGGAAAGCTTTTTACCAGCTTAGAATAGGGCTTTTGTAGAACAAGAGGCTAATTCAATAGATGTAATATAGAAGTCAGATGTGTCCTTCAGGAGGTTGCTGGTGAGACATTTTATTTACTTACAGGGGCTTACTGCCCCCTTTGGCGTACCAAGGGTTGGCTTCGTCACTTTTATTTCCTTGCTTCTCTTTGGTCGGCATGTTCTATCTTCACTTCCTGTTCATGTGTATGTCCCTCCGCTGGAGCATGGCCTGAGAACTGCTTCATTCCCAGTGTCCTTCCACTACTCATGTTTCCGAGAAACTTTCTCGTTGCAGCATTCCATAAGAGTGCATGTGTTTCCAGACCATCTCCCCCTTCTGTGTATTCTTGCTGCACCCCCCCTCCTGAGTTACTTGCCCCGTAGTTGTTACTTGGCCTGTCACTCCTGCTTTGTTGCTTTAACTGTCCCTCCCATATCGGTATGTTGCTGGACCATAGTTGTTGATTGCCCCATCCCTCCCACCCACCCACTATTGCATTTTTGCTTGTCCTCTCGCTCCTGTATTATTGCTTGCCCCATCCCTTCTGTCCCTTTCCGTTATTGCTTACTGCCCCTTTCCCTGTTATTGCTTACCCTGTCCTTACCCCCTCCTGCACGGTTTGCTTTGTTACTCATACATTAGCTTCTACCTTCCTGCATTGTTGCTTGCCCCGTTATTGTTGCTTCTGAGATGTTGCTTACCCCGTACCTCTAGCCCCGTCCTTCGTCCCTTCTGCCACTTCGTGCATTGTTGCTTTCCCCATCCCTTCCACCCCAATCCTGTGTTTTTCCTTCGCCCCGTCCCACCTGCCCACTTCGGCGTTGTTGCTTGCTTCATCCCCCGCTCCCCTCCTGTGTTGTAGTTTGTACCATCAGTGTGGCTTGCCCCATCCTGCAGCGATCCTCCCGCTTTGCTGCTTTCCCCAGCTCCACTCCTGAGTCCTTGTTTGCCTCCCTCCCACCCCACCGGAAAGAATGACAAAAACCACCACTGGTCGAGTCATAGCAATTGTTTTCCTAACTTTCAGCCATGCTGCTGTACAGCATAGCTAAAAGACATTGACAAAGTTGATAGCTTTCATGTAGGCCCAGAATTTTTTGCTTTGCAGAGAGCAGATCGTTTAACCCCGCAACGGGAGCTCCTTGAAGGGTGCCTGAATAGTCTTTTTAACCTGTGCATTGAGATCCCTCGACCCTTCCGTGAGAGGATATTGATTGACCATTTGGTGGGTGCCGTGGCCCACAGACATGTGTGCTAGAGTAAGATGCTCATAAAGTCCCCACTCTTTATCTGCATGCCTTGGAAAGGAGGCTGAAATAAGCTGGGAGTGACCAAAAGCCCACTTGCCTGATTTCACAGCCACCATTCATGCACTTGAGCTCAAGTGAACAGCTCTTGGAAGGATGAGCATGCCATAAAGATATTTAAGAATAGTTTAGAGAAGCCCTGCAAAAGACTGAGGCACAAGTAGGGAGTGCACTTCTGAATGAAACACGGGCACAGTAGTACTAACGCCTTTTTGTCCACCCTCTCCGGCAGGGTAAAGGAACATTTCTTCTTGGTGTCACTAAGTCTGAACCTCTTCACTGCTCGCAGACCTTTCCTTACACTACAGGTGTTCCCAATCTAGATACTCAATTTCAAGGTTATTAATGCTAACAACTCTGATCAGTGGTGGTTGTTTTTGTGCTGCATAGGTCTTACTCTGCTCCGCATGAGGATTCGCCTTCTGCACCCATGGCATCTCTAGGGATTATTTATATCCCATGTCTAGTATCTTTTGTGGAAGAGAAATATGACGTTCCCTCTTCCTTAGCGTGCAGAACCCTCGCCTAAGGAGTTTCTTCCTAAGCAAGCTGCATATAACCCAGTCAACAACTGGCCGACCCAATAATATCTTGCATACCTTTGGCGATGGCCACAAATTTGGAAAATAATAAGGTAACATATCCTGCTCTCCTGAAATGTCTTAAAAGAGGAAATTAGAATGTTGTAATCCAGACTCCTGTACCTAATATCTTGTTTTTTCCCCTTCAATTGGTTACCTGTCAAAATCTTCCTTGTCAACCCAATCTCCGCTCCCATCCAATTTCTACGTTTTCATCCATTATCTCCTAGTTTGTCCTCTGATAGGAAATTGTTATGACAATGTGGCCGAGTCCATTTCTGCACCTTTTCTTACAAGGAAACCTTCTAAGACTTTGCTCCAGCAAACTCCCTGTAAGAACACTTCGATCTCCAATTGATACAACTGGGATTTTGTATTACCAAGCCCCTATCATCGCGATATCCCACCATAGCAAATTCTCACAGTGCCAGTGCCCCAACTAGCATCAGGCATGCGAGGACCTCCTATGTTGTAGTTCTTCAGTATTGTTCATCCTAAATAGTCTGTGGTTCAGTTTTCAGTAGGTCTGGCCTCCAGCAGTGGCATTGAAGGGTATTAAGAGGGCCTGCGTATGTGTTTGAATATATTTATTGGGGTTTTGATTCCATACTTATTTATCAATAAAGGACAGTCATGTTCAGAGGTATGATGAGTCATAATCTACAAAGCAAGTTAAAGAGGGAAGTTAAATTCTGAAAGAAGAGGACAGCAAGAGGAGAAGAGAAAAAAGAAACGATAGATTATTGATTTTATACAAGGTTGGGTGTGTAGGCACACGGGCAAAGGTCAGCGATGAATTCAGAAATCTGATGACATGATTGTGCCTGCAATCACAATGAAACAGAGAGCACATCTGGCAGCCAGCATTGTAATCAAGATGCAAGGAATGGCCTCCTGATATCACAGAACAGATGTAATCATTCAGTTAGAAGTAGCCCATACCGGCCTCCAATGTTGTTGCATACTCTGGTGCTGCCAGAGGATATGCAGCGAGTCCCCTTCCACCGGTCTACATCACCAACAATGTGGCATTATAGATATTTTTGGTCTGTGTATTTGTAGGAGCTCCAAGGTTAGTCTTGCAATATTTTGGTACTGCTGCCCTGAAGGTGGGCCTCCCTCAGACTTTTATTATATGTTAACATTAGTTGAAAACAATCCTCATTAGAGTATGACTTATTCCCCTCTGTTATTCATGCCCAAGGAGTTGTTTAATTGACAACGAAGAGAGTTACATTAATATGAGCTCGTACAATCTGTTTTTTTTAAAGTCTCGCCTGGGCAGCGCTTGCTCCGTCTCTTTGAGACATGCTATATTCAGATATGTACTTTGAGCTCCGCTCACTTTCCACCAATCTTTTCAATTGGCTCCTGTTACTGTCCTTTGTAAATGGTGGCTTTTGATTAGTCAATAGGCTTAGAACCGCCTTTACTCTGGTTGTAACCTCCTATTTAGACTGCATGTGTTGTTTCTCTGTATGTTGCTATTACAGTTTCTGCAATCCAACCTGCGGTTTAACTGCATGGTAACACTGCACAAAACCCATCTTTAAAATTGGTGGCGTGCCTTTCTTTTCTTCCGCACAGGTCACCAAGCTCTATTTTTTAATATATATATATTTTAAGTCATGCGGAACACCGCCCTTAATCTTGAAGGATGGCGGCCACATGGCTTGCGCCTCTATTTTTTCTTCATTAATTTTTTTTTTAAAAGTGTGGCACGCCTCCTTATCACCAACATGGGGGCCTTGCTTTTCTTCTGGGCGGCTTGCCAAACTCAATTTTTTCAATACTGTAATTTTTTATAAAATAGCGCAGCACACCACCTTTAATGTTAAACAATGGCAGCAGCGTGGCTTGCACAACTTTATTTTCTTAACATTCAAACTTTTTTTGTAACCTGCGCGGAATTCCTCCTAATCACCAACCTTCCAATGTTAGAACCTAATTCGGATGTCAACGATCTTACCTCCCAATGCCTCTCCAGCCTTGCAGTCGAAATTGATAATGTTGCTCCACTTCAAAGGAAAAATAAAAGGCCTATTCCTTCTTCTCCATGGTTCAATAAATCCCTTTATGCAGAAAGGAAGAACTTGAGACTCCTGGAGAATGTAATGTATGTATACTTGTAAAGCGCACTGTTACCTCGTTACGTGGTGTCCTGGCACTGTATACCGCTGGGGAACCCGTCCTGGCTTTCCCTGTGAGAGGGCACCCCAAGGTGAAGCCAGGCATCCCCGGCGTTGCTGGGGCCGTTGTGGAGATTAAGCAAGCTATTGCCCAGAGTTGCAGAGTGGGACCCATGGTTAGCGCAGGCACCTAAGCGAGAATTATCGAGTCCGCGGACATTTGACCCAAGACTCTGCAACGTCGGGAATTGAACCCTGGTCCCGGGTCGACCTCTGCTTCAGGGTCTGCCGCTTCTAACCGGTGAGCCACACTTCTCCACTGTGGAGACAATGGAGACAATCACCATCCACCACTAATCTCTATTCTGCGCTCAGCAAGATCAAAATACCACAAACACATCTTCCGGGAAAAAGCGTCACACTTCATAATCCTCCTTGACTCGGCCAGAAACAGACCCAAAAATCTATTTGACCTCATCAAGAATACAAATGTCTCTCCCTTAACCTTCAAGCCGGACGATCCTCCAAAGAAAGCAGCAGAATTTGCTATTTTCTTGGATGAAAAAGTGAAATCACTGCTTGATCAGGTTATTCACCTGACCCCCGTAGAGGAGCGCAAATCCTTAGTCACTTGGCAGAAGTTTGACGTCATCTCTGAAGATGCCGTCCTCAAATGCATTCTTGAAACAAAAACCTCTAACCATTCTTCCGACCCCATCCCTAGTGACATTGCCATTGACTTCTACACCCACACTCCTATTTGGACCAGTCTGGTTAACCTCTTCCTCAGCCAAGGGTCCGTTCCTGTTGCCCTTAAAACAGGACAGGTTAGCCCACTTCATAAAAAACCCTCCGCTGATGCAAATGACCTCAACAACTTCCGCCCCATCACCAACCTCCCTTTTCTTGCAAAACTCACAGAAAGATGAGTAGCGAAACAACTTTCCCTACATATCATGGATAACAATCTTCTCGACGAATTCCAATCTGGTTTCATGCAAGACTGCAGCACTGAAATAGCCATGCTGCAATTGATAGACGATGCCCTACATGTACCTGACTTGGGGGAGTCTTGTCTTCTGATTCTTCTAGTCCTTTCTGCAGCCTTTGACACAGTTAATCACAACACTCTCCTAAACACTTTAAAACAGAGCATGAGCGTGGAAGGCAAAGTGATTAAATGGTTTGCTTCTTTCCTTTCGGACAGATCTCAAGTGATTATAATAGTGAACAGCCTTTCATCTTCAATGGCGGTAGGTCAAGGCGTCCCTCAAGAATCTATACTCCACCCACTTTGTTCAATCTTTATTTGGAACCATTGGGAAATCTCTTAAGGAAATCTGGGATACTTTACCACCTCTATGCTGATGACACCCAAATCTACCTTACGGTGTCTTCCTCACACAACATCTCAATCCGCAACTCTACTCTCAACTCTATTCAAAACTGGATGTTAGCTCATCAACTCATTCAGAATCCTTCCAAAACTGAATTCCTCCTCCTCTCTACCTTACTCTCTCTCCTCCTCCTGTTCGATCTTGGATGAATAAACTAAACTTACTGAACAACAAACCTATTGTTGTCCACAGCGCTAAATCCCTTGGTGTAATATTTGAAAAAAGGCTCTATCTACACTCCCACATCAATTCCATTGCAAAGAATGCATGTTACCAACTGTGCCTTCTCTGGGGGATTCAACGTTTCTTCCCGGAGCAAGACCTAAAAACCTTGGTCCAATCTCTGGTTCTCTCTAGATTGGACTTTTGCAATTCTCTGCTTGCTGGTCTCCCCAAATCCCACATTTCCCCTCTCAAATCCATACTCCATTCAGCGGCTCATTTTGTCTTTGGGGACAAAAGAAGTGACCACATCACACCAATACTGTTTTCTCTTCGATGGCTTCCCATCGAAGCAAGATCAATCTGCAAGACTGCCTGTGTCACCCTCAAAGCCTTGAACACTTCCTCCCCTCGGTACCTGGCAAATAAAATTAAAATCTCTGGAGGCTCTAGACCTTCACGTAATACGGAAAAATTACTGCTTGAGCCCCCCCACCTTCAAAAGGGAAAGATCGATGACTCAATCCTTCTCAGGCAATACGGTCAGAATCTCGAACTCGCTTCCTCCACCACTCTGTACTACCACCTCTACCCAGACTTTCAAAACTGACCTCAAATATCTTCTCTTCCAAAGAAACTTCCAGAATTAATACATCCCTTTTTACATCCCTCAAGGGAGTGCTTACAATGTTGTAAATATTTAATCTATACCTGTACGATCCTAATCCTATTGATTTTTGTGAGACTGCCACCTATTGTTATTTTACTTTTTCATCTATCTCGTTTGTATCTGTAACGTGTAAGTATGTACATTTCCTCATGTAAAATACTTGGTTCTATTGTGAAGCGCTCCGACACCTTTGGGTAGAGTCCTCGCAATATAAAATTGCATTAAATAAAAATGCCAGCTACGCTAGCTCAAGCGGCTGATGGGAGCCTTTTGTCACATTACATCTTTTTTACAACTTCAAAATCACGAAAAGGAGCATTTGAAAAATGGAAGCAATTTCCAACATACTCCAGAAGCCCATCAGCAAAGGGAACAACTTCAATATTCCCTTTAGTGTTTCAATGTCAGTCTGTCTTTTCATCGTGATGGACTCATCTGTTGGGGTTTCTTAAAGGGGAAGGGTAGCATGCTTACTGTACAAGGAGCCACTGCTCCCCCTCCCGCAACACACCATGCTCCTCACCATAAAACAACCCTCAATGTCACCGTCCCTGTCCTGCCCCCTATGCAAACTTAAATATGCACAGGCACTTATATACAGTGTTCCTTCCCCCACTATGCTGCTCGATTTTTTTGGGGGATGTTTTTTTAGTGGGCCAGCTCTGCCCATCTGTTGACTCCTTGCTATGGTCGCATTGCAAATGCTTGTTTCTATGCCGCTAGAACACATCTTTCATTGAGACTCTGTGGTGGCACACTAGAAGGAACCATAATTATTTCTCCCCAGGTACATTAAAAAATATATTTTGTTGTTTCTAAGTAGATTTTTTGTGATGGCGCTATGAGCCCTGAAGGCCAATGGTACTTTACTGGGACGCAGATTGTGTAAGAGTCTGGTTCGGCTTTATGCTGAGAAAAATTAGACTTGGGCATGGGCATTTTGGAACGCACGCAACACTGAACATAATGTAAACAACCACGCGCATGCGAGTTAAAGACATTTATTTATTTATTTATTGATAAACGTTAGAGGGGACTGCTGAGAGGTTCGATTGGCAAGTCATGAACCAGGCAAACTAGGCCATTGGCACAGCCGTGTTTACAAATTGTGGGGAAACTATGAGCTTCACCTACCCAGTGTTCTTAATGGGACTTACCCAGGATAAATATGAAGCATTCGCAATGGCAGCATGGTAAGCACTGCTCGGCTTCAGAGAGTTGCCACAGGCCCATGTGAAACCAAGACCCCTGAGCACTGAATTCTTTCAAAGATATCAGACAGAATGAAGCCAATAAAATGAGACAAGACGATGTAACAAATGGCCAGAGTAAGCAAAGCAAGAGGCCTGTTGTGGCCACAGATGATGGTGGTCCCAGCAAACACTAGAGGGGCGTGCCTTTGAGCCACCATCGGATTGTTCACGCACTGACCCCAGGACCGTGCTTCGCAAAACGAAGGAGACAAGTACAAAAATAAATCTAAAAGGAGGGACAGGAGTAAGGCCAACAATCCTAAGTGAGCTAAACAGAGGCCATTTAAACATTCACTAGGTATCCTGTACAATGACAATGGATATATATAATATATTCTGTACCTGATGTGCCAGGGTTGCAATACTTCCTTTCTCATTGTGCATAGCCCCTCCATTCTTCTAGTTTGTTTTACCATCCACATGTTGCCCCTCTTTTCAGCAGCTGGTCCTCCCATATCTAGTGCATTTTATCATCACTGGTTAAACCCTGCATCCTCTTCAGTCATGTCATTGAATCTGCATTTCACAGTGTCTGCCAGGCTTTAATTCAGCATCGAAAGACAAGGACGAGGGCAAAACAACAACAGCAGATGAGATACAATTCAGTCTTTATTTTGTCATACCTGCTCAGTTACTCTTTAAAATAGCATACGTTGGGAAGACATCTTGGTGCTTCGTGAAGCCCCTGGCTGGCACATCGAGCAGGGCATACTCTCCAACATTTTGCTCAGATTTTCATCATATAATTTCGATGCTAACTGACCTTACTTTTTGGTTTACAAAATTCTTGTATATTTCCTTATGCTCGGTGTGCATGGTGGCTGCAGTGAACCGAACAAGATCACTGCAAACCATTTTCCACTTCAGACTTATTATTTTTGCTGGCAGGGTGCATGCAGAAGCATTGAGGCGGAGAGGTTTGACAGCTTAAATCTGCAGTGCCACTATGGGTGCAGTCTTTTTTAAGGCTTTGTGGAAGGGAAGGGTGCTCTACAGTTTGCATAGTAGTTCTTTGAGGAGGTTCCAAGAATGAGAAGGGGCTTGCAGCCTTGACTTGCGCGGATCACGTTGCCCCGAGATGATTGAGGTCTTTGACGTTGTTTCCGCTGAGGCTGGGCCGGGCACTCCACAATGTCACCAGTTCCAGAAGGAATAATTCCTGCTGCAAGAGAGGAGCATCAGAGTCGTGGAGGGTCTAGTCCAGATTCAGGTTCCCTGCTGGGTCGTAGCCATACGAAGGCGTAAGTGTGGTTCCACCCAACTTCTTCACCGTGTACCAGGAACTCGTGCCATGCCTTGGCTCCTCGAGGTGTTTCTAGACCGCTGTAGGTGCTGTTACAAAGACTTTGCACCTAAGAGTGTTGAAGGCTGCAAGCGAGTAGGTCTCCCGCCTCACCACCATGTATAGTGCCCAATATGTCGTCTCACAACGAGGCCATGTACAGATCGGAGGCCAGAGCGGACATCAAAGACATTATCTATGTTCAGAAGAGCTTACGGGCTAGAAACCACAGTTATAGTCCTACATTTAGAGACGGACCAAAGATTGGCGATGGACCCAGTGCTTAACTTGGTCTCTGTAGTGGTCAAAGTGTTGCTCCTGTAAACATCTAAAATATCTGTAAAGAAGTCCCTTATTTGTTAAAATAATATGAAGTGTCAAACAAATATTTTCATTTTGAACTAAATCTAGCTCGGTTATTCAAGTAGATGAACAAAGACATAATACTAGCAGGGAAGAAAACAGATGTTAACAGCAGTTGATGGCAAATTCACTCCAGTTTCACCCACAGAGGAGTTCTCTGGCAGTGGGCTGTGAACTGAAGCCAACAGATGTTACATGAAACTCCTCGTAACTGAAGGTAAATTCATACTCAGTCCTCTTTCTGATCAACAACACAGTGGGCTGAGCTAATCGGGGTTGGTTGCCTGAGTGAGACAGAAAAGCCATGTGTGGATTAGTCCTTGAGCAACACATAGTGATGTACGAAGTGCGGGCTCTTTGGGATTTTTGTGTGCTGATACTCAGGGCCATATTTATGACCCAGTCTGCTTCGCTCTTGCACCACCCAATGTGGTCCAACAGCGACGCAAACCTGAAGTCATAATTTTGAAGCCATGTAAAGCCACCTTGCGTGGCTTTGAATGGCTTTAACCCCTTGAATGCTCATGAGGAGGTCAGCTCGTCATGAGCAACGGCGCTCCAGTGCTCATGACGAGCTAAGCTCGTCATGACCGCGCCCGTTACTTGGAACGCTCGCATGCTAGGCTGATTCCCCTGCAGTGCTGAGCGTTCCATTGGAACGGGTGTGGCCATGACGAGCTCAGCTCGTCATGAGCACCGGAGCGCCGTAGCTCATGATGAGCTGACCTCGTCATGAGCACCGGGGCGCTGTACGCGCCCCCTGCCCCCCAGCACAGCGGGGGAAACAGCCCCGCACGGAAGGGGTTAAAATCTGGAGTAATGCAGCTCTAATCACTGTATTGAATTACTCTACGCAAGGGAGGTGTTACTTGGGCTTTGAGGTGGGTGTTTCCACGCAGCTGAGATGGTTTTTGACACATTTCAAGATTTACCAAACCAGGTAAACCTGGAAAAGCACCAAAAAGATACACCTCCCCAAGAGAGGCATAATGAGGATAACATTTTTTCCTATATATGTGCTGCCTTCTGAGAGGAAAAAGCCTCTGCACAATAACAATTCTGCCTAAAACACAGGCACCCTTGCACCATGGAGCAAAAGTGCCTGCATTGGCACTAGGCTGCCGAAACGTCGCCAAAACGGACTTTTCTAAACAGTGCTACAAATTGACCATTGTGTGTAATTATTGTGGATATTGTTTGGCAGAGCTTGCTTTACTTTAGATTTTGAGTGCAAGCCACCATTGCTCCAAAGTTATTGCCTGATAATTTGTTTTACACCACTAACTCGTTTTCTTCCCTCACTTCCTTCCTAATGTTGGGTACAGGATTGTGCCCTGTTGTAATTGTTTGTGGGTCCATTCTTGTTTCTATTTAAACATTGACTTAAATAAAATTCCTTGTCTGGCTGGGCATTGGAAATGTATATAGTACTCAAAGTCTATATGAATTCTTCCAAAAATCCCTTGTTTGCTCAGGACCATTGTTCTCTGAAATAATATTTGATACCCGCGGTCCTCTGCCACCTATCGGGTTCCCTTGTTTGTAAATTGTAGCCAAAAAGTCGCTAGCATAAGGGAAAAGGACATCAATGCACCGTATTGGCTAAATACGGCACATTCTTGCCCTTTCCCTGTGACACGGTGCAACAAGAGGACTCGCTGCACTGCCCCACAACTATCATAACTATGGCCCTCAGTGTTCTGTGTCGATCCTATCACAATGCTAATTATGCTACAAAGCTCCCCCGCCCCCATTTCTCCAGTTTGTTCTTTGGACTGTAAAGGAGGCTATTCCTGACATATTGGGGAGTTTGTTGAACCGAGTTTTCACAGTCTTGAGGCTTGAACATCGTTTTTTATTTCCAAAATACCTTGAAAATGGCCCCAGAGTGTCAGATTTAGACTTCAAATTGAGGAATAAGATAAATGGCCATATAAGGATTCGCCTGAAATTGCGCAAGTATTTTACATGAAGAGAGAGGATTGTCACGTGCATAAGTCGTTTTATATTCTTTGTTTTCTCCCACAATAACGTCTTCTCCAACTCTTTTCTTAGTGTCAGAAGAAAGACACTAAAAGAAGTTTCTCAAGTTTGTAGATTGATATTCCCAGATCCACTTTGAAGTTTCAAGCTCAACTCAACTTATGTCAGCAAGAAAACTGGCAATTAGGTAGCAGGTGATAGGGGTTCATCTGGAAGGAGACTATGGCAGCAGGGTACATCAGCACATGCCTTCATGCAAGGGTGGAACATGGCGGCAGAAAGTAGACACATTGAGAACGCTTGGGGATGCAGGGAAGGGTCTTAAGCTGGCCAGGTTGCTGCAACTGCCTCAGGAATAGCTGCATGCTAAGGGATTTCTTACAAAAGGGCTTTTAGCTCCTTTGGGTGTGACTACTAACTAGTTTTACGAGTAACTTAAAAAGGGAATGGAGTTTGTAGAAAGAGAATAGCCTCCATATGATAGCTTTGTTTCTTTTTCTGACAAGTGAACTTGAATTATTTCCAGTTGAAAGTTGTCAAACCTCCCCACCAAAAAAACAATAGGACAAAAGTATGCTACAGGACCTGCTGACACTTTCCATTCAGGCTCAATGGACCTGTAAGGTTTCTTAAGGCGGATAAAGGTAAAAAATGAAAAATACAACACAAAATCCAATAAATCAGCTGAAACACACTCCTATTGCGTGACAAGTTGGCATCAAAGTTGGAGACATAGTGTGAGACAAATAAAAGATGTGGTTCAGTTTTCTAGTTATAGCTACAGAACTACATCTGGGAGCGTCTTCGTGTTCCTTTTCAGCACCAAGGGCGTCACTTAAGATGCGGAGGGTGGCCCGCCAGCCCAACAGAGACCCTGAGTGCTGCTACCCAAACAGAGGGCCATTCGCTATACACAGGAAGGCAGGGATATCAGTTCTTCAGTGCATCCGTCAGCAGGGTTGATTAATTAAAGGCATAGTGGAAGGCTAAGTGTGCCATATTTCAGGGCCCTGCTGTACATGCAGAAAATTCACTGCATGTAACGGACATTTAAGGTTTCCCTGCCTGCCTTTTGAAAAATAGCAGACCCTAGCAAAAAATCCAGTGGTGATGAAATAGGGTGAGGTGGCACCATTGTGACCTGGCAACCAGGCTGCCTGGTCCACAGAGTTCAATGTATGAATGCCAGGGCCCAAGGTATTGCTCAGGAGGTCACTGCCGATTGCACTACCAATGACGGGACCTGGCATTGTACCACATGCCAGTATTAATGCTTCATACTAGCACACTCATGATTGTGACAGTTCCAGGCCACCCAAAGCTTTAAGAATGACCTAGAGGCACTAGAATTATTTTTAAATGTGTATTTAATTGTTAAACTGTGTGTGCCGCTCAAGAAATAGACAGACGGTGCTACCATGTGGCAGACTGTCATAAGTGCGGTGTTAATAAATAGGTTCCAATAATCCGCACCGGCAAACGCCAGCAAAACTTCACAAATTAAGCACTGCTGCTCCGCAATTGACCATAAATGAAGCAGGCTGGAACCTCCCTCGATTCAGTGTAGTTACAGTCTCGTGGGAGAGTCATGAACTATGAACCTTAAATGTATGCCATGTAGACACGGTTTTACAGATTTTATTGCTTGACCAATTTTCCTTTTTTTCTTAAACTGACCACTAACTCACTAATATAGAAGGGTGCCATAAAAATAGCCCTAGTTTATAAAGGACGGTATAAAACCTAAACATTCCATATACACATATTTAAACATATATATTTTCTCTATTTTTTGTAGAATAAAAATCTTTGACTCCATGAGATAAACAAGTCTTCAGCCGAGGTTGCCGCTCTTCTTTTGCTTCCACCTTACATGATGGTCAATGTCAACCACTGCAGGAAAAAAAGAAAGGGGAAATATTTAGGTTAAAAACCACACGTATGTACTTCATTTAACTTCACTCACTCTCTTGCCATCTCAGAATCTGTGGCGAATCCCTAGCGTATGACTCTGGATTCAGGAATACCTGGTGCTCTCACATAGGCAGGGCCACACACTGCCTCTTTAGCCATGGTGCCATGGTTTGCTAGAAGAGTGACTTTGTGTGTGCAGACATTGTGATTGGCTGGTTCCTAGGTACTACACCTTCAATAGGCGTGAAAACTACCGCAGACTATCCCTAGATTCACTGGCACCTGCAGATAGGGAAAAGACACTAAACTGTTTAAACACGGTCAATGGCGGAAACGTCTATACCGGCGTCTTGAAGAGAAGAGCGATAACGTGAATAACTTTACGAACAGGTTAGTTATTTGATGACCGTAATGTCTTGTCATTTAAGAACTCTCTCGCTACGAAGAGAACCGGGCGCTTGTATATTAATGTTAGCCTTGTCGTTTTTCCACTTACAGCGATAATCTCGTCAAACTACAGCTACCATGACATGTAAGATGACGATACTTTTCCCCCCCCACCCTTACTACTTGTCAAAACACACGGGCATTTCAATCTTTATTAAGGTGTAACCCCTAATTTGCACTGATCACTATTATGACCTACCAATAGGCAAATCACCTATAGTTGAGACTTTGACCAAATTCATTGACAGAGTGTTTTATTTTGGCTGTACTTCTGTTTTACTTTTTAGTGTCTTCTCCCTGATGAAGGGCACATGATATGGCCCGAAATGCATTGGATTTGCTTTAAAGACATTGTCACAAGTTGAATAAGATAAGACATGATTGATTATCGGATCATAAACAGGAAATGAAAACGTTTCAAGATAAAATTGTTTGAAGAATTAAAACAATTATATTGAAAACGCATAACATGCAGTGGAACCTCTGCTTTGTATGAGGAATGAATGTGTGCACATAAGGATGGAACCAATGACCCATTGATTTCACACTTGACCTTTGTTTCAACAGACGCCGTAGGACACTCGACGTCACTTATGTTGCACCAACAAATTTGAGAAGTACATTAAATCGTCTAAACTTGCTGTGCACCTGCCCTACCTTGACTAATCAGAGAAAAGCCTCTAAACCCAGGAAGAGTAGCCGGCCACCCGAAAGCTCCCTATGAAGGTTTGGGCGTAAAGTTTGATAAACTCAAGAACATGGCATTCAAACTTACATTGACGAAATCCAACGGAATAGTCCCACTTTTATCCACGTCCAGTTTCTTGAACACTTCTGTAAAAAGAAAAAAGCCAGTGAGCAAATATCAAATGCTTCTTTGCCAGACCACCATTTGGAAAATGATCTTCTATTTTTACATAATGGTCCTTTACGTTTAGGTTATGGTTGGAGATCACCAGAGTGCAAGACTAGTGCAAATCATTTAAACACAAAAATGGTTTGACATTTGAAACATGTTTTATTTCAAGATTATTTTTTTTTTTACTGTATATGCATCCACATGATCAAGTGGCACATATACAGGGGATTCTAGTGAAGTACAGGACAAGAAAATACTGCTTGGTGATGGCAATTTTGTTTTCGTAATTTGTCAAGCACCATAATCCCGTGTTTATGCGCATCTCTGTAAGATAGTTTATAGATCTGTTTTCTCCAATGTATATCCAGTTAACAACTGTGTTGTCTGAGCTTTCAGAATGTACATTGCTTCCATTACTTACCGGCAATTGCATTACTCCATGTCCTACTTCGTTAATCCCCATTACGGCTCTCCCGCCATTCCTGTTGTCAGGCCACTGTGTCTATGGCAGTTTGGTACATACAGGAGTCGTGGAGGGAGTGGGGCCTTTTAATATTGGTACGGGGTGTGTCTTCGAGGCACAGGGGCCTCATTATGTAATGGAGAAAAGTGGGAGGGATGAGGAGGTAATGCCTTTTTAGTGTATACACACATTTAGGTGACCTTACAATTGTGACACATTTTGGTCTTGAACAGTGATCAAATGTCTGAAACAACTGTTCTGCTCATAAAAATCATACATTTTATAAAATAAAATCATAAACAAATGTTACTTACAAGAAGAATTATAAATCTGACGTGACAAATCCTACTTACTGAACATAAATTCGAGTCGAATGAGGCATCGAACAAAATTATCAAAGTCGATGTTAAGATCGTCATCTGCAAATCGTGCAATAACAAGTTGGTGCATGGCGCGATTTAATTTAAACCCTGTGGAGTAAAAACAGAATACATGGATTACACAGTATTATGGTAGACCTTAACAAACACCAGAGGTGAATAGACACTACTTGTGTTTCTAGGTTTCGCCTGGCGTTCACTGCGCAGCAGAGTTGCGCAGGCGAAATCTTATGTTTTTCAGTAAGGGGCTTTCACCCGACTCTCTCTTCCATTGGCTAGCTCCATAAATGGAGGCTAGCCATTGGATGAGAGATCTGTCAGTAATTCTCGGAGCAGATTTGTGGGCGTTCCAGTGATTTTTTCTCGCTCTGCCCCTTTTTTCTGTCATGAAGTTGTGGGCGTTTACTTTTTTTTTTTTTACACCGATGTTTTTCTTCATTGTTAACCTCGTCCCTGTCCCGCGTGGTTGTATCCTGACCACCTTCCCGCTGTCCGTCCCTTCTCCCGCAGTCCTTGTCTTTGCCCCCTCGCAGATCACTACAGTCGCCGCTTGGGCAAGAGGTGCTTTTAACATAACCGTGCAGGAAAGGGAATGTTCCTTATGTGTGGAGGTTAATGTCGCTTGTTTTGTAGGTCATGGGGCGTTTCACACCGTAGGAACCGCGGTGCTGCCCTGTATTAGTGCACGAACAAGGAATACAGGGCCAACTTTTATTGCTCACATTTTGGAGAATAGGATTTTACGGAAAAAAGCTTGTAGATTTCAGCAATCATTACGGTGTAAACTCGCCTAACAATGTCTCACCCCATGCGTTCCATAAACCAGATGTTTAAGGTTCGAAACACAGTGGGAATGGGAAAAGGGGCAGGACTGCGGCGGAGCCGGGGCTCGGCTGGGACGGTCTTTGCATGAAACTGTTAAAGTTGCAATAGGCTAGCAGAAAAAACTTCAAACTGATGGGAAAGTAGTTTGTTTGTAAATTGCTTAAATGTTCTTCTGGGGGAAGAATCACCGGATATTGGCAAAACACTTTCATAAGTAGAGTAATTTTGCTACTACTACCAACGTATTCATTCCACGTCCCGTAACCTAGCCCACGGGTGACAAAAGGTTAATGCAGAATATGCAGTCTGAGCTGCATCCTTAGTCAGGCTTTCAAGCCGAGCAATCTTGGCGGCCATGTTTGAGTGCAAAATGTTCAATGGGAATGCCCACTAAGACTCAAAAGGTTGACAGAAATTTTTTCTTCTTCAAGTCTATAAAGACTACAGCAACGTTTTTCTACAGTAAAATATCACACAGTGAATATTTTAATAGTTTATTGCACATAGCTGTGACTAGGTTACTTAATTAAAAATAATTCCAATGAATTATTTGCCGATATGGTTAATTTTTTGTAACATGCATTTCTTGGAATATATTGTTAGACCCTCGCAGAATATTTGCCAGCTTCTTCCGTTAACGTACTCCGTGGAAATACATTTGGCCGACAACTGGCAGAAGTGCGCATGCTCTCCTGCTGGACCATCAGGGGGCGGCTACCGGCGTGGGCGTGGCCAAGCAAGGGGCAGGGCTTGGGATGAAGTTGGCCGGGGCTGCTGCAGAAGTTGTGGACGGAGGCTGAGGGAACGGGTGCTGGGGGAAGGAAGATGGCTTTTCGCAGGAGGACAAAAAGTTACCCACTCTTCAGCCAGGAGTTCTTCATCCACAACCACGCAGACATCTGCTTCTGCCTCCTGGTCTGCGTGCTCATTGCGCTGATGTTCGAGGTGAGCAATTTGGCTGCTTGTCCGCGGGACGGGTACCGGGGGAAGGATTTTCCAGTGGGAGTCATATCTCCCGACAGGGACCGTATCCACTTGGTTGTCAAGTGGGCCGATTGTAGTGTTTCTCTCGCATCTTTTCTTAGATTTTTAGCCAGACGTTGGTAGGGAGCCTAACTTGTATTATGAGCACTGAAACGTCTATTCCAGACTGAAAACGCCCCTTGCCTAAAAACCAGGATTGGCTGACTGTGGCATCCATGACCTTTGACAATTTAGCATGACTGTAGTCACCAGCATTGTGTAACTACAAGCTGGGGGGCTGTGTACTCAAAAGAGAAGATGTATAACTAGATCTGTCTGGATTAGTATACCCAGGATATGTAGTAGTGTCTAAGAAGGGTAGCTGTTACCCGTCACTGTGGATTAGGGGCTTCAGCCATCAGTCATGCACTTTATTCCATTGCAGGGGTCATACCCACTGTCCGGGGAGTAAGTAAGTCAGCTAATAAGTATTGATATATATATTAAAATTGCTTTTATTTGGGGAGAATCCCCCTAAAAGCCATTTACAAAAAAACAAAAATATGTATATTTTCTTTTTAAAATGAGGGACATACCCCATTTTATAACTGAGATATAGTTAAAACATTTCTCCTCATCAATGTTCCATCACTTATCCCATCATTGAACCCTAAAACCCTTACTAGCCCACACTCCTACCCGCATGAACCCTAAAAAATCGTGTACTGCCTCTTACCCTACCTAGCCCTAAAAACCTGTTACAACCCCTTCCCCAACCCATTTTTGAAACCTAAAAACTCATATCTTTTGGGTGACAGAAGTAATTTTATGTGTGTGTGTATAGATATAGATGGATAGCTAATTCTGGGTGGTTCCCACGTTATTGGTGGAGAGCAGCTCCTTTATTTGGAACACTTTACAACACTGGCACTACAGATCCGTTTTCCTCAAATTTGTTTTTTTTCTAGCAGAGTTATTTTTTTAATTGAACTATTTTATTACTTTTTTTTACAACATACAAGACCAACAATTGCTTTAATCTGCCCAATTCCACAAGCAAAACTTCCCATTATGATAATACGTTCCCAGGTCCAATTCTGGTTATCATTCCCATTTCTAGCAGAGTTTTAAACATAGTGTCATACATGCTGAACTGAAAAATGACAAACTCTCTTGCCATTCCAGGTACAATATTACAGTTTTGGATTGATTAAGCTTCAGAGCAATGGAACAATCTACAACACTCCTGACACTCCAAATCTTCTCACCTTCAAATGTCTGTTTTTTAAACCCTTCCGAGGGCAGCTACCCCCCCCCCCCCAATGCTGTGAACAGCCTTTGGCTGTGTGCAGTAGGGGGGGGGGTTGGCCCTGCACCCAATCCACCACGAGTGGCCAAGCTCCCGCTGCACACTGCTTAAGGCTGTGCACAGCAAGGTTAAGCTGCCCACAGCCGGGTTGGAGCAGGGCCTGACCCAAGGGAAGGTCCTGCACCTAACCCCCCTGCATTTGAAAGTACCAAAAATGTTCTGTCTGGTACTTACCTGTGTGGGAATCTTTGCTTGCTAAAGGCACAGCATGTTAGAGGCTGCATGGTTAAAATAACATTCTGGTAATATCCCCTGGCATTGGCTATATACTCTAAAGCTGGACTGTAACCACAGCAGAGGTTAGGAGCATGTTCATGTTCAGCCGCAGGGAAAATGGCCACCAATATTTTTATGTTCAGCATCAGGACCCTAATATAGTATTGTAGTAGCAACTAGCAAGACTCCATGTTTACTGACAGGAGTGACAATCACTGGAAGAGGCACTATCCAGCATGGAAGGCATATCAACATAAGCAATATCAACCCTAAAGTACACTGTCTCCCCTCTCCAGCCTCCCTGTCACCCACACGTCACTGCTCACCTTTGACCTCTCCTTCAATACCTACAAAGCCCTCACTCGTCATACCTTCTGTCACTCACACTGAACCCCTCCTTCTCACCCATAACTACCTTAACCCTGCCCTCTCCCCACACCCGGCAGCTCCCCCTCCCTCACCGGCACACATGGACACTTCTTGAATTGGAAGACCCCCCCTTCCAGTCTGGAGCCGGGGGCGAACCCCCTACCACTCTCTCCTCTCACACTCCCTTGCCCCACCGGCATAAGTTAACACTTCATGGAAGTCCCTGTGGACTCTCACTCCCGAACCTTTCACCCCTCCAGCCTGGAGCCAGGGGTGAACCCCCCCCCTCCCAGCTCCCCCCTCAGACTCCCTTGCCCCATCGGCATAAGTTGACACTTCATGGAAGTGCCTGTGCCCTTCTCTGTGTGGATAGCTTTTTTTGTAGGTGGCTCTATGTGTGGGTGGCTCTGGCTGTGTGAGGGTGGCTCTGTGTAGGTGGTTCTGTGTGAGTGAGGGTGGCACTGTGTAGGTGGCCCTGTGTGTGTGGGTGGCTCTATGTGAATGACTGTGTGGGTGGCTCTGTGTGTGTGTGTGTGTGTGTGTCTCTGTGTGTGGCTCTGTCTGTGTGTGTGTGCATGCGGCTCTGTGTGTGTGTGTGCATATGCAATAGGTCTCGCATTTGTGAGAGATTAAGCTATTGGCATTGTAAATGACAATGCCATTTATTTATCTGTTTTCAAAACCAACACAAATACAAAATTTGTCATTTACAATGCCAATAGCTCTAACTTTTACAAAGGCGAGACCGTTGCATTGTAAATGATTGTTGTTTTATGTTTCAAGTAAGAGGAAAGGTTATTATATTTACTAATCCCAGTTATCCGTCATGAAACTCGTCATTGATAACTAGGACAATGGAACACTCCCACTCAAATACAGGATACCGGCGCAATTAAGCAAGATACCATATTCCAATTCAAGAGAGCATTCTTTTAAAGTGCCTTTTAGCAGCCTATGTTTCTACGGTTTCGATTGTTTTTTAAATTTGAAAATAAGACCATGATAATACAAAATGCACGACATGTAAACTAAGCTGCTGGGAACCCTTGTTACAAAATCGTTCTAAAGGGAAAGAGGGAAGTAAATGAGCAAAACTGAGTCATAAGCAGCAATTTTTTGAAACTGAGAAGAGACACTGTGCCTTCAAGGGCGACTGAAGCACAACTATTCAATTGTGCTCTGCGCGAGCGATTGCTTAATTTCGGTTGGCATTGTGATGTGGCTATCGGAGGGCATTGTGATGTGGCTATCGGAGGGCATTGTGATGTGGATATCGGAGGGCATTGTGATGTGGATATCGGAGGGGACGGTAGGTTGTTTTGGATGCCATTGAAGTGTCCCATGAAGGAGAGCTAGGAAGTAAGTAAATACATTTCCCTTCCCCGTCATGGAATCTCCATGGTTAGCCAGACACTGTGATTTCTATGGTTCATCCCTATAAAAGACCAACAAGAAACATCAGAATGTTCATGTTATCAAAGACATTCTGAATAAATTGAAGTGAAATAAGGTGGCTTAACTCACTTGACCCTCAGCTCTTGAATTGTATTCCGGACACTAAAGACTTTCCTGTGAATGGATCTCAGGTTTACTCCTTGTGAATACTGATACACCGGGACCGATCCACCAGGAAAAAGACTGTATCGACATGGCTAAACATGTATACAAATGCCCATAATTGACAAACAGCTGTTTGGACTCTCTGAAATCCTTAGTTTGGCTCTTATAAAAATGCAAGGCTCATCTAATATCTATTGTGTGTAATCTTCTGTCTGCTTGCGAGACAGTATTTTGGAGAAACAGAGGCATGGTTGTGGACAGAAGACTATAAATGCCCAAGACCAGTCAGTGTAAGAAGGTTGGATAAGTCCTCTTGGCTGTTCTAGTCTATGGAACACCATACAGGGCCGCTGCAAATATATAAAGCCTGATTCTTTGCTCTCCTTGCTTGGTGTAGTTGTTGTTAAAGGGGTGAAAGAAAGCCATTTTCTTACAATAGCCATGCTCAAGTCTGGCTGTGAGTACACCTGGGGAACACAGGGTATGTAGTAGATCCTATTTTCACATGAAATGCGGCGTTGCAACTCTAGCGGACGCTGGTGTAGGAAACTTCTCCGATCACAGGCTCGGTGAGACTGTAGACTAATGGCAGAAAATGCTTGGATACAGCTTGGTGTTGAATATTAGAGGCCTTGGACATTGGGGATACCATGGGCATGTTGAGCTTTCTTGAACCGAATGTTAGGACAATGTGAAATATGTTGAAGTGTACAACAGAAGATGCTTAACAGGGAGGTAATCCTTTAGGGCTCATGCCGCAGGAATTTTAGGCGAGTAAGAGCCCCACCACCCCTTTTCAGTCCGGTGATGTTTCTCTGTCTGGAGTATTGTAACGAACTGTCAAATAATTCTTATACAATCTCCTTGGCTTTCAATAGTGTTTCATAGAGTACTCACTTCTTGTATCATGCCATCTTTAAGAGTATGGTGATGTCTTGGAGATTGGGGTGTTGTCTCGCACACCCAATCTACTAGATTTAGGAGCCATTGACTTGCATCTTGCAGTCTGTGCCTTTCTTGGAATTGTAGGGTTTGTCCTGGCTGGTAGACGAGGGCTCAGACTGACAGTGAATGGAGCCGTTTTAGGAAAAGAAAGGAATATTCTGATTCTGAAGAATAAAACTGTCTCGGCGTCTTTGGTCTTGCCAATGTTGAATGTTTCGATGTTGACTGAGGTCTTCATTGAATGGGAAGTCGTCTTTGGCACTGCGCACGGTCTTAAGAGTGAATGGCATGAATGATGATGGCGTCTAGTTACGGACCTACCCATTTAGGGATTCTTGGACAGAACATAGTCACTTACAGTGGAAGAAGCATCAAAGACATTTTAAGACATGAGCAGATTGACTATATGCCCAGGGCCTCCACTTTCCAAGAGGCCTCTGGAAGACAGAACTTTATCTCCACCTCATTTATGTGCATCTCTGGATCTCAAATCTCAACATAAAATTCAATACTGTTTGGAATCACATGACTTAAATTACAAAAGTGGGTAATAAAATTCAAAGTTTTTCCAAACAGGGGTCCCCAAAATATTTCTTGCCAGTGGCCCCCAAAATCTGTAGAATGACACGGAGGTGCACCCTCCCCTACCATTCTAAAATGATTTGACTAATTCCGCATTTTTGCATCTTCCTGCATCTCTCACATTCTGATTACATTTCAAGAGTGTGTATGTCTTAGACACAGACCACACACTTTTTTTTCTTCTTTCTTCCTGCAAAAGGAAGGGACAGATTACAAACCGCAAGGTATACCTGGGAGAAGTTGTGGTACAAAACACAAAAAAATTACAAATTCCTACCGGAAAGCCCTAGAAAAACACTGCTTTATTGAAAGACCATTAAGTATAAACCAAAAGAATGTCATTTGGCTGAGTTTCCTTGTTAGAAAAGTGAAAACAAAAATGGGGAAGAGCCTTGTGCCCATGAATCCTTATCACTAAAACATAACTGAAATATAAAAACTGCTGGCCATGATAGGTTATTGGGGCTATTGGCACCCTTAATGGGATAGTGTCAATTTCCAATTCCATAGAGTTGCAGCCTGACTGCTTCCATTTCCTTCATTTTATTGCCTTTTGTAAAATGTTTCATTAAAGCGGTTTGCCAGCAACTTAGTTGTACTCCAGTAAATTTATTTGTTTATACTTCTTTTTAGATTAAAGGAAAAAACCGCAAATTGCTATCAATGCAGCCTGCAGGCAAATTCCTTTAAAGTTTTCATATAACAGCAGGAAAATGCTACTTAACTTGTAAGCATCGGTTCACATTCTCTGCATACTCCTGCCATCTAGTGTTGGGCTTGGATGTTTGCAAATTGTTTTTCTTAAGAAATCTGTCAAGTCACAAGATATGCTGTGACTCCTGTGGCCCACAGTGTGCATGGGTACAGACTCCACCTTAGGTTGTTTTTCGCCTAGCGAGTAAGAACTTATGGAGGCGCACCACGCATATTGTGACCTGTTGACTGGGTAATAAAAGAAGAAATCTGTAATCCGCTCAAGCTTCCGGGGATGTGAATCTACAGCACTGCTCACTCTGAACAGATCCTTATAGAGTAACATTTTCCGTTCACAGCCATGTGGCTGTAGGAACACATGCTCTGCATGAACTATAAAGTAGAAGCCTCCATTGGCGGTGGCTAGCGAGTAGATTATGCAGATATCTGGAACAAAGTCCTTAAACCTGTCTGGCCAACCAGAGCCTTCTGACAGGCTAAGATGTCCACACAGTAGTACTTGGTAAAAGTGTGTGGTGTTAACCAAGTGGACCCTTTGCAAATGTCAGTTAGAGGTGTGTTGCCTAAGAAAGGCATAGTTCCCCTTAATTGATTAAATATGCCCCGGGAGGTACAGGTAAGACTCTTATGGCTTGTGGCAGCAAGCTTGGATGCAGTGGACTATCTTCCTATATGTGATTTGGAAATTGGATGACCCTTATAAAGTATCGCGAAGGCTACAAATAGTTGGTCAGAATTATGAAAGGGACTGTTTGTCAATGTAGGACACAAAATCTCTTTTAGCATCTGTAGAGCGCTCCATGCTACTAAATTGGGGTGCAGAAAGACGGCTGAGGGTTCTAAAGTGTGACCGAGGTGAAAAGGTGATGCCACCTTGGGGAGAAACGTATGATTGGTCTTGAGAGCCTGAGACCATTTGTGAACCTGAACGAGTGGTTTTTGGAAGATGAGTACTTGCAGTCTGCAAATGCATTTGAGAGAATTTATGATCACTAAAAAGGCTGCCTTCCACTAAAGGAACTGTAAGGGGCATCAGTGTAAAGGTTCAAAGGGTGAAAAATAAATATAACAACAGGGGAGAGGTGAGACAAAGTGGATCCGTTCTCCCTCTACAGCATTAATTAAACAAGAAGAATCCACATTTAGATGTTGTTGTGGCCCCTACAATGGTGGGGAGCACACTGTTCTTTAAATACCCCTCACACACCAAAAGGACCCTTGGTGTCATGCTTCATCATTGGGGTCTTCGCACCCCTCTACGGGATGCGGCGTGCTGCTAACCGGCAACTACCCGGGAGCACTTTTATATTTTGGCTATGTGTGGTGCGTGTGAGGTTTCAGTGTGTTTTTAAGTGAGTGGAAGGTTCTCAAAAAGGGACGATGTGGGTCTCTCCTGTTATGGCCAAATAGAGCCATTTTACGTCCAGGGGGACCACAAGGTCAAGCACCGGAGCCATTCTATGTACCAACATGACCCAGTAGCTTAGAATCACCGGCCATAGCCAAAGAATGTGGAAAGAGACGCCCTCCTGCCCACAGCCTCGCATTTGGGGGCCTTTAAGCTCTGGCACAATCATGTAATCTCCTTGTCAGACCCATAGGGATGACAACCAGCCACATTGTCATGTGGAAAGTTTGTAAAAGGATGTATTTGTTTAGAGCCAGAGGGCCTGGATGGGACTGAGGGTGCCATCATTTTTGGGAATGAGGAAGTAAAGAGTAGACGCACACCCTTTTCCTGATTATTTGGAGGAACTCTCTGTATTGCCCCTTTCTGGAGAAGCACTTGTGTCTCTTCCTCAAAAAGACAGAGATGGTATCTGGAGAAGAGGTGTCCGAAGTGAAAGGTGTCATGAGGGATGGTAGTCCCCCGCTTCCGGCGAACCAGATTGGGCGGTCAATCCTTTTCGGTTAAAGCCGCTGCCCTCTGGAATTCCCTCCCATTTACTCTCAGGGACACCAGAGACCTTGGCTGCTTTAAGAAGCTTCTTAAGACTCATCTTTTTAATGTAGCCTATTAAAGTTGTTATGTTCTGCTGTTCAGCTCTCGACTTCTCGGTGGTTATGCTTCGCGCCGGGATACTCACGAGTAACTGTGCGCGCAATAAATATCCATATAACATATAACATAACATTGTGAGAAGTGTAGGCAGTATCTGCAGTGAACTACCATTAAAACCCACTGGTCTGATTTGATTTCCTCCAAGTGAGAGAAAATTGTGTACTGTCCGCCCGACAGGTAATGTGTAATTAGGGGCTTGGGGGAATGTAGTTGGATGAGTCACTACTTAGAGGTGGAAGCTCCTTTACTGGAGCCACCTCAGCCCTTCCCTCTGTTTTGATTTGTTCTGTATTCTGTCCATCATTTGTGTGTCTTTTTCTTTCTCGCCCTAAGTGCGCCATGTATGCCTAGACGTGGGTCCCTTGCTCACTTTGCCTCTGGATTCAAGCTAGCCTGGCTGTTCAGGGGTGTTACCCAGAAACTGGTCCCAGGATGCTTGTTTCTGGTCCAGGGAAGACCTGGCTTGGCAGTTTGGGCTGGACTGTTCCCATGAGGCACAGGGTCAGGACTGATTTGCATATGGCTGAGTCTTAACTGGGGTGGCAAAGTGAGCTAAAGAACAATGGATTCAACCCAGATCTGTGACAGGGGGTGAGTGTCTGAAAAGTTTCAGCACTCCGTCCATCATCTTTGTGTTTGCTTCATAAAATGTGCAGCATTATGCAGCATAATTTGCCTTTGCTTTCTGCAAAATGTAGCCAATCCTGCAGCATAATTTGGCCTTCTCCCGTCGCATAATTCCAGTGGCCCTGTTTATAGTGTAGGAGGTCCCAACCTGTGGCAGAAAGCACTGTGAATATGTAAGTCATTGTTTTAAAATAGTATTTCACATAATCTAAACTAGGCTGCTGCTAAACGATGCACTGTTTGAGATAAAAACAAGTTCTTACAAAATATAGTTTTTAGTAATAAAACTAATACAGCCATTCTGGACTTGCCCAGAATTGAGTGAGTTTGGGAGGGGAGTGCACTACTAGCGGAGATGACAGAAAAGGAGGTACCAACAACACCGGGTCACTGCTTGTTGCATTGGTTCCCCCACACCTCCAAAAATAAAGTACATTCCAAGACTTGGGTTTAGTGTTGGCAAAGAGGGAAATCGCAGCGGGCCCTAATATACACAGGTGGAGGAAAGAATTCTTGAAATGGGCAGAATGCGAGGGGGCGGTCAGAGTGCGAACAGCGAAGAAGAATGACAGTGGAAAAACACTAGAGGCAGCAAGAGCATGAATGGTGCAGAAATCCACACTCCCCGTCATTGCAATCTTGAGCCAGGAAGAAACTGATGGGGAGGCAGAAACCACTCTCTTCTACGGCCATAGGAGTACTTCTATAACGTGGCAGGTGGAGGATTTTGGGCGTCCTTTGTAATCCGAGAACATGGGGAGACTACAATCAATAACACGCCTAGGAGTGGGGTGGGTAGGGAAGGTGGGGAGTTTGTTAGGTCAAATGTAACATTTGGAGGAGTTGCAATTTTACTGCAAGCAGGGTAGGATGGTATACTGAGGGAGTAGGGAGGTAGAGGTACCTATTCTAATAAAAGGATTGCACAAGCACTCAATGTCAAAGAGTATAGATGATAATGATATTTTTAGTTGAGAAGTGCAATGGTTTTTAGCAATATGACCTCAACTGCAATGGGACTTGTACAAAACTGTTAGTCTCATTGACGAAATGCTTAAGCGGCCACTGCTGGTTATCAATAATGAAGCAGATGCAGCAGGACTGGGGCCCAGGGGCTTGAGGGGCCCACTGCATCACAATTATGACTGTCTACCTTTATAAAAGAGGCATTGGATCTTATTTTCCTTTCTAGCATTAGGACCAAGGGCTCCCTTGCAGAAAAAAGGGAGACAACATGTGAAAGCACTTTTTTGTGCGAAAGGGACAGAGTCGGTTTCAAGATTGAAGTGATGGTCAGGCATGGTGGGGAAGAGGTGAAAGATGCAGAGGAGACTGCCTGCTATGCAGTTATCATTAGTGCAGCAGGTGTAGTTGCATTGGGGTCCAAACGTGTGAGGGGCTCACAACACCCCAATTATGGGGAGCTGTATTTTTGAGACGATACATTTTTTTGTTTGATGCATTTGCTGTGTTATAAATCCCATATTTAGTGTGGTTTATGAGCTATAGAAAAAGTACTCTTGAATCCATCTCATTAGCCCCTTCCCCTGCACACAGCCATGTCCCTCCTGCTCCCACGAGCCTTGACATAATGGAGGGGGGTGGAGCATCGGGGGTTTCAGAGCAGAACATTTTGAAGACCTCTGGTCTACACTCTTGTCAATTATTTTCTGACATAGTGCAACATAGCCACAAAGTATGGTTCCAATAATCTATTTCATGTATAAAAGACTGCTCAAATGAAATTAAAAAATATTAGCCAATATACATACAACTTCCTTTTGGAAAATATTTCCTACTGAACAACCAAGTAGGACTGGAACTGTTGGTGGATGTGCTTAGGTCAAAGCTCTCACCTCCACATAAAGATATCAGGCCATGCTGAAGGTTTAGGTTATTAAGACTATACAAATATTGCACTTGATCTTTTTCTGTAACATTTGGTTTCAAAATGTTTTTCCAGCAGGGTTCTGATGGAGGCAAACAAAGTACCGAAACTGCATCTTCTAATACTTACAAGCTGTAAAAGTTGACCTCAGAATGGACGCTATACTGCCAAATGCACAGTAAAATATATTTAGCATTTGTTTCCTAAATAAGCACAAGTTGTGCCCACTTACCTGCTTCTTCTAATGCTTTCCTCATCTCGTAAGCATTCATGTTCCCTGAACGGTCAACATCAATGTTCTTGTAAATTTTCTACAAATACAAAAAGATAATTTATTGGCATGAGTAAAACCTAATCTTTTGTGTATGCTTCATAACCCCGTAACACGCTTACTTCCATAATTCATTTGAATTTTAGTATATTACAAAACAAGCACACTGTAGCTATTCCAGACTACAACTTGCAATCTATTTTTATGTTACAGAGAGGAGTGGAACAACTGACATGGGCAAAACACATACTGTTTTATCAAATGATGAAAGTAAAAGGAAGGAAGACCTAGGAAGTAACCATTATGGGTGCACGCTTACAGTGCTCTCTAAGCAAGTGGACTATACCACGATGAAGGTTCTGAAAAGCACTTTAAGGTCATGAAATTTAGAAATACATTTGAGAAATACGGTTCTTTGACTAGCAGAGCTTTTCAGTGACTCATGCATATTTATTTATTTTAGTATCTGTAGAGGAAACACTGCAATTTAAATCACCTATAGAAAAAGGTTTAATTTTAATATGGATCAAAGGTATGTTGGTTGTGGCAGTGCTCTCAACAAAATTTAGCTTATTTTTTTAATGTAAGATTTGCGCATGGGGAAAGAGATGCACGAATTCTGCACAGAGGAGCTTGACCCTGATAATAAGTGGGGGTCCTGTCATTTTGAGAGTGGGGACCATGATGGTAATGAATGGCAACCATGCCATACAGGAGGGAGGGCCATATTGATTTTGAGTGGAGCTCATATTTAGGATTAGAGACAAAACAGGATTAGAGACATTTATGAAGAAGACAAAACATGTGAATTTGATTCTGGCCTACAGAGCCACTGGGAAGGAGATGGAGTTATAATTACTTTCTGCTAAGGTTTTTTCTTTGTAATTATGTTGGCGAGTCTAGTATTCCCGGTAAATGTGACTTTGTGTGTCTTTGTAACTCATTTTTACAGTAAAGAAAGCATTCCTCGTTGGCCAATACCATAGTACTATTTCTCTAATACTGCAGGAGCGATAGCTTCATGAACCAAATCATGTTAGGACAATTGTTATGATCTAGAAACTAAAAGACCAACATAGGTCCAAATTACCATTGTCATCTTCTCTTACCTGATATTTTTGAATTTTAGACCATAGTATGTAGAACTCCTTTATCCCCAGCTTGCCAGAACCATCTGTCTGTAAGAGGTATTGTTAAAAGAAAAACACATCAAAGTGAAACTAGAAACATTGTTGACCCGCTTCGTGAACGAAGAAACGTTCATGGCTTCACCCGTTGCCTGGGGTTAGGGACCAGAGTTTTGAAGCTTCACCTAGAGTTTAGAGCCTGTTCTCAACAGTCTGCTGAACCCATTGAGAGGTGGTGATGAAGGACTGCCAACATATACGGAACTTTAGTGCTATTCTGCCCCAGCAAAGACAGTGCTTCCCCAGCTTTGTCCACGATACATGTGCACTAATACCAATTTGTGATATCTGTATCCGCTCGTACCATGTAGGCATCGCTCTTTTCAAGTCCTATCCTTCTTTCGGCATAAGACAGTGATATGGGCAATTGCTAAGAAGTAACAGCAGTAGTAGTAAAGTGAAGGCCTTAAAGGCATAGTTATCTGTCATCATGTGGGAACCACTCTCGGTTGTTTACCAAATAATATGCATGATATAGGGCTTCTTGGCACCAATGGAGCACCCAGGATATTTTGAAATACCTTATATATCTGATCACAGAGCAGGCTGTTCTATTTAAGCCAAGTTACTATTTGAGGGGACAATGGCAATCGGTCCTTGCCCATTGTTACAGAATCAAATACATTGGTTTAAATGGACAACGCCAGCTACATCCACAGAGAAACATAAGAAAAAAAGGTGAAACTATTAACCTGTAAACTGCGCATAGATTAATGCTTTTTGTTGAAAGTGTTTTATGTTCAATAGCACATTGCTTAGACGATTTGGGTCATTACCCCCACAAACTGCATATTTTTTCCAGGAAATTAGCAATGATGTACATGTGAAATGCCAGATACATTTAAGAGAAGAAATACTGGACCACTTGTACGTACCTTTTTTAAGGTCGCAAAAAGGCCTTTCCCAATATACCAAAACCTATTTTGCGATTTGGTATATTACTGAATTGCAAAATGGGTTGTCGATTCGCTATTAGGAAGGGGCGTGTTTATGGCGTCACTTCCTAATACCGAATTGCATTGGTATGTAGGAATGTTTTGTAACCGAAATGCGGTTGCATAACATTTTAATTTCACTACCTACTTCACGTTCCCATTCAGAAATAAAACCACTTTTTTTCTAAACGCAACCCATTTTCCTTTATGGAGAATGGGACTGCATTTAAAAAAAAAAAGATTGCTCTATTTAAAATCAATCATTGACATGGTGGTCTGGAGCAGGTCACCTTCCCGATTTTAGCGATTCCTAGGGGGGGGGTCACAAATTGCGACCTACCTCATTACTACTAATGAGGTAGGTAGATTTGCGACCCCCTACAAATTGCTATATGAAACTCTAGGAGTTTCATACATTTGTAATAGCAATTACCTGATAGCGATTCGCATAAAATTGCAATTAGGCAATCGCTAATACAAATGTTGATAAATGTGGCTCACTATGTAAACCATCTCCAGGTTTTTTGTTTTATTTTAAAGCAAAAATCAACACTAGAATAATGAGCACAGATGTGTATTTTAAACAGAAGGGGCCCTGTTATTTTTGTTAAAATATGAAATGTGGGCAGGAGGGAGTTGAGAGCCTCTCCCAGATCATTTTGTTTAAAATAAACAATAATATTCATTGGTCACTCTTCAAGCACATTTGGTCCAGTTATGCAGCCACTATGTAGTTAGAGATCAGGACAGCTTTCCAAATGTCCATTTGCGTTATAGAAAATTTGTAGACAGCCATTTACCAAATTTGGCTTTCACTTAGCATAGCCAATTAAGGTCCAACATGCGAATTTTCATGCTGTTCCATGCAGGGGAGAAAAGTTAAAAGGTGCGGGGAGTGAGGAGAAGAAAGGTATTTGAGTCTCATAAAAAACTTTGCTAGCAATTTCAGCAAAACCAATGATCAGATTTATGCAATACCTGGCATGAAAATATAACTTTACTCAAAGTGTACTTTCGTTGGTTTAGTGTAAACACAGTCAGTAGTTTTAGAGATGTCAGGCAGGCTTTAAAGGGTAATTAGTTTTGTATATCTGCCATTAAAGATTGCTAGTCCTGTCAATTGCCTATAAATATTTTTACGGAATTTATTTTTGTCTATGACATCCTGAAAATTCTGACTTTTGTGTTGTAGAAAAATATTCCAAAGCTGAAGGTGGGCACCATGAGCTAAGCCAAACCCCAGAGGAGTACTGGGGGCACTCAGAGGTGTGAGAAATGGTGATTACAATAAGGTTTGCCACAGTAAAATCACGTTTTCGAGAAATTTGCAATTACTTAACCATTATTTTACGCTGATGAAAAAAGGTAAAATTTTGAGCAAAAAAAATAATGAAATATAAAAAACAAAAAAGGAAAAATATTAAAAACAATAAAAAAATAGGAAAAGAAAACGGACTTAACACAGCCGGGATACGCCCCCAGACATGGTTGGGCCTTCACCTGTGGCTGTGTGAGGTTGGGGTTTGTTGCTGAAGAAGATGTTGGGTGCAGGGCCTAGGCTTAGGTCAGGATCGGGAACCTACACTTTCTGCCTATGGACGAAGGCCACTAGCAGCGAAGGTTAACTGCAACTAGAGAAATGGTCGCCAGGCCAATCCCAGGGTTGAAGTGGCTTGGCAGTGCTATAAAGTTCCAGTTTTGGTCTCGATCGGTGCAGTGCTTTAATGCTCCTGTGCTGAGAGGTCTCTCCCAGGTACTTCTTGTTGTCTTTACGCCCTGAAGTACCACAACAGTTTGTTTTCACTCAACTGTGTCCTGGTCGTGCAATAAGACTTTTGCACTTTGCTCTTTCAACCCAAAATCTTTAGTAATTAAGTGTTCCTAAAATCAGAGATAGTCTACATTGTTTGCAAAAATCTTTATGCATTTTACTGCAAAGCTGCCTCACAAGAAAGCCAGTCCTACCCTCCAAATGAAAAGTTAAGCACACTGGCTGTGCTTAGGCCCAGATTACAAGAAGCAGCTAATTTCTGATGTAGTTGGTATCTCCTGTGACTGGCTGCATCGAGAAATACTTGTGTCTTGCTAATACCGCAGCTCCTGCGGCTTTCACCAAGACATTTCATCTGTTCCAAGCAAGAGTGATGTTCAAATGAACAGCTGCCCTCAAATGCCAAAAAGCATGCAGGAATCGAATCTGATGGAGAAAGATCATGAGTGTGTGTTGTGGCACCAAGTGATACACGCTATTTTGCATGACGAAAAAATAAAATGGCCACTGCTGCTGCTCCATATGAAGATGCTGAAGCTTCACCTCACTATTCATTAGTTTCCCTCTAACAGGCTCATCTGTAAAAACGAATGTATATATTTAAAGGATACATCAAGAAGATCAACTATGGATTTACAGGTTTCAATGCTGAATCCGTCTGATTTAATGTCTGGACCTGAAATAAAAAGATTATTGGTGAATTTATTTCATTGTTAAGATGGTGCTGCCATGTGGAAATAAAGCCTACATTTAACACCAATATTTTGGTCTCATTTTCCTGGATTCAAAATTTTCTTTAATGCCACTGATAGCACCAGCTGCCTTATCTTCAGTGCCAGACGGGTTGCAATCCAAACTCAAATAATGTAAAAACTGCATGGGGCCCTGATCCACCTTTCACAATCAGGCTCTCTATCCTAACAATTTTTTACATAACCTATTTAGGTGGATTTTTAAGGTGCTTATCAAATGTATTGGTTTGTGTATTTCTTGTTGTTTTGTAAAACATTTGTAATAGTCGTTCACTCCATTTGTTTGGGAAAAATTATAATTTGTATGAAGTTTGTCATCACATTGTGTCATATACCCTCTTATGATTTATACTATGTAAAAAGTTGCATCATACTTTGAGTTCTTATCAACTTTTCTAGTAGTCATTTCACTGAAATAGGTGACTGTACATTAGTATGGCCTGTAGGGATTAGGTAAAATACTACTATATTTGCTATTCGGCCAATCTCTTCCACCGTGGAGATAAAGAATATGATTTGACATAATAAATTTGCTTGGTGTCTTGAATCATTTAATTGAAAAAAGACTTACGCTTGGATATCACTCTCTTCAAAATATTGCACAGCTCGAATGCAGAGACCTCATTGTCCTGTGGAGAAATACAATCATCAGTGACACTCAATACAAATACTCTTAGTGCCCTGTTTGGCACACGAATCCAGAGGTCAAGCCATCATGCTAACAGAAAACACTCAAATTTGCACCTCTTGCTAATCAAACCTAACACCCACTTGCATGCTGACAGCAAATATCCCAGACCTTTTGCAATCACCAGTGGCTCATCAAGTGTACGCTATATAGCAGGACCCCGGACCTTTACTCTGTTCATTTAGAAAATAGTGCAGAGAGTGAAAATGGCAACACAAGTCTGGAAAAACACATTTGATTTTCAGAACAAATTTCACTGAAATAAGGGGCATCTAGATGCTCTTCTGCGGCAAACGTTTATTTTAGTCAGCCTCAGTATTGCAGCAGAGACTGGAGTAAATCCATTGCACAGAGCTCAAAATCACTTCCTCATATGGCTCATAAAATTTGATTTTATAAATAGTGGAGGCTATCTTCAAAGAAAGATTCCTTGACCTTCTATGATCCCACCAAATCAACACTTTACACATGTTCAAAAGCTTCAGCCCCCCCCCTATATAGCCAAAGGAATGGCTCACAAAACTCTTAACAGCCATGCTGATTTTTCTGCATAAATGGAATTTCTATAGGTTAATTTTGCTAGATGGAAAGGCATAATAACCCTTGTAAGGCTTGTACACTTATGTTATGATTTTGAATTGGATTTTCAGTCTTAATAATCCCGAAAAAAAATATTTGACCTGGAGATGAGAGACGAGCTCCTATCTCTTTGTACTTAACAACGGTCCTTACAGAGCATTTTGCACTCGTTGAAATCAAAAGTTTATTCTAAAGACCCACGTACTGACTAGAGAAAGAGGTTAGTCAAGGGGCTATAGAAACTTGGACCCCTGTCTTCTGGTACCTTTTATTTTTACTCGTTTAAATTTTTGTCTCACTATCCCTATGCAATAGTTAAAACTATCTATAGACTGAAGTTCTCCTGGGAAGGTTCTAATGGATCCATCATAGAGGTACATGTGATCCTTTGGATTCTGAAAGTGCCGCTATGATTATTTACACGTTTTAAAGTCAAGAGCAATGGTGCATTGGTGGTGGAGTGGTGCCCGAACCAAAATGAATCGCTGTTGTCTCATATCAATAAGGAGAAATTAGTAAATGTTCACAGAATTGAAAGGAGTAGCATACTTTGCAACTCTACTAAACAGAAACAGAGGGCCTGATCCACAGAAGCTATTTTCTGGTCCATAAAGTAAGATTCCAGTGATACTCCTTGTTAGACCGGACACCCTTGGCGTGGTTTTCCCCCATCTTTTTGCCTCTGCCTCCTGTATTTTTGATGCTGTGCTGGATTTCGTTTTTGCTGGTTTAGATGCTTTGGACACTCTGCCACTGCTGATCAGTGCCAGAGTGTAAGTGCTCCCTATGTAAATTGTCATATTGATTGGGTATACCTTATTGGCATATTTGTATCACCATGAAGTCCCTAGTAAAGTGCACTGGGTGTGCCAGGGCTGGTGATGACAGATGCTACTAGTGGGCCTGCAGCGCAGATTGCGCCACCCACATGAGTAGCCCTAAAATGGTGTCTCAGGCCTGCCAGCGCAGTGCCTGTGTGCAGTCAGTGGACTGCCATGTCCGCCTGGCCAGTGTCCCCACTGGCTGGGCCTAACCCTTCCCTGTCTGTGCACATCAGTCACCCCTATAGAAGGCTCAAGGTACCCCCCCTGGGCAGGGTGCAGTGTATGGGTAAGGTAGAGCATGTACTAGTGCAGGTCACATGCTCTGGTAGTGAGCAGCAGCCATTTTGTGTGCTCACTGCTGCAAGGTTATCTTGCTCCATAGACTAACATGGGGGAGGCTGGTCCCAATGGATACCAGCCTATCTTCCCATAGGAACAAGATGGGACATAAGTGATTGATATCCCTGAACTCAGAATTTAATAACACATCTTTTAGTAAAGGTTGTTTTTAAATTCTGTGTTTGAGAATAGTACTTTTAGAAAGTGGCTGTTCTCTTGTCTAACCTTTCTGTGTGCCTGGGCCTGCTTGTGGATTGACTGTCTGGTTTGAGGGTGACAGGGGCTGCAGAGCCCCCAGGAGGTTGTCTGAGTCAGCCCGTGGATGAAAGGCTGCATCTGCTGCCAGGGAAGTGGGAGGAGATAGCACCTGGGAGTGAATAGGGCTGTGCCTGCCTGACCACAATGCTGGCTCCACCTCCCGCTGGGCGACTGTCACCTCTGTCCCTGATACTGAAAGAAAGAAGGAAGCCAGGAAAGCCCCAGTGCTCTAGCAACACCCAGAACTGGTTTAGACCGGGCTCAGGGCCCACTTGCACAAAGACTTCAAAGGACTTCAAAGACTTTTAGGGGTATAAGAGAAGGACCCCTGACAACAGAAAATCAGATTCTACAGTCAAGAGGAACCTCTGCTGGAAGAAGGACTGCTGAAGAACTAAGGAAGATTGCCTTGCTGTGTGCTCTAAGGGCTGACCTGTTCTGCTGACCAACTGAAGCGGAGGAGAAGAGGGACTTTGCTGTGTGCTGTGTCCCTGCTGTGTGCTGTGTCCCTGCTTGCTTGAACTACAGAGACTTTGCTGTGTGCTGTGTCTTTTACCTGAATCTCCAAGGGCCTGAGAAGAGCTGGCCTCCTGTCCTGGAACCCAGGGTCAAAAGGTTCCATTGCGGGGGCGTGGCTTACGCGCCGACGTGGGATGGCGCTGCCCGGCTGAGCTCCGTGTCAACGCGGGAGCTATTCTTGGATTTCTGTGTCCTCTTCTCACACGGACACCGGATAAAGCTACTTTCATACGGCGGAACATGGTCTCCATGCACCACGAGCGGCGGCGGTGCTTCAATTTGCCGTTTTGACGTCTTTTTGCACTGCAGCCTCTGTTTTGTGTACAGGGACGCGGGCGGCCGCCATTTTGTGCCGCCGCGCTCGCGTCCCGTTTTTTGGCGGTTCTAACATCGTTCCTGTGAATATGCTGCCGCTACAGGTCACATTTCGACGAGGTATGTCGTGAATACTGCGCTTCATGCTTTCCCTGCATTTCTTATGAATCTTGGCGCCAGAGTTCTCCTCAGCTTCGCTATTAATACTAGTTTTACATCTAGGCGGCCATTTTGAGGTGCTCCCTGCGCACTTGCTGTATACCTGCATCTCTGTCACCATTAACCCACCGTTCCTCATTGAAATAAATCACATGGTTTCCAATCTCTATGGACGCTTTGCTGCTTTCTCCCTCAATATATCCATGGTTGGTTCTTTGGATGTGACCATCTGATTTTTGCTGCCTCTGGATGCCTGTCTTATAGGTTGGAATTAGTGCTTCTCCAGTGCTGCCTATCATCTCGCCTAGGTCCTCCTCCTCCAAGTGATCTCTATATATTTACTTTGAGGGTCTCACAATCTTTAATTTTTGGTTTGGCTTCTAACCCTGCGGTCCTCCTAGCTTGCCCCTCTGGTGGCACCATGCCTCAGGACGCAGGCCAGGTGAGAGCGTCTGTCACCGGAACAAAACCAAAACGCCTTAAGAATGACCCTCCGTCCCCAATTCGCACCTCTCAAAACCCGGTGCTGGACTCCATTTTAGAAGAGGTCCGTGGCTTACAACCGTTCATGCTGGCAACTAATGAGAATCTCAAACAGATTGAAGACAGATGGGTAGTCATGGAAAACAAAGTCTTGCAACTAGAACAACGTATTAGTGACGTCCAGGATGTATCTACAAAAATTCCTACTCTTGAAAAGGAGATACAGCAGCTGAAACTTCACACTGAGGACCTTGAAAACCGTAACAGGCGGAACAACCTACGTATTTATGGTGTTCCGGAGTCCCTTGGGGAGGGCGATATGGTGACCTTCGTCCGCAAACTACTATACGAGCTTTTGGACCTACAACCAGACTCTGTCCCACTAAACATTCAGCGTGCGCATCGATTGGGCCGACCGACGTCTAACCCGGCCAAACCCAGAGGTATCATCTTGCTTTTTCTGGAATTCGCTGAATTGATGACTGTACTTAAAGCTGCAAGAGCAAAACGTCGCCTCATATGGTCTGGCCACACCATCTACATATCCCAGGACTTATCGAATGCTACTAATGCTCGTCGCAAGGAATTCCTTAATCTACGTCCACGCATGAGGGAACTCAACATCCAATATGGAATCCTTCATCCTTGTCTCTGCAAAATAACCCACAATGGCCGTTCACGTACCTTTGAGGATCCGCAGAAGCTTCGAGAATTTCTTCTCACCGTCTCTTCACCCACGATGGACACCAATGACTGAAACTAACTATCTTCTTTTCTCTGCACTCATTTTTCTACTGTCTTGACGACTGTTGTGGCCTTGTCCCGGTTTCTTTCTTGTCATATCTGGCTATAACTTTATTTCTTATTGAATATATCCTACCTATATTCCCGCGTTTTCCCTGCTCTGTTGGCTAGGCGCCCGCGTTGGCGTTTCCATGCCTCTAGCACTTAGATCTTCTTTCTCTTCTCAGGTCTGGCATCTTTGCCTTGACCTGTTTCTTAGCTGTTTTCTTCTTTTTTTCTCCTTTCTCTTTCCCCTCCTTTTCACAGGCCATTGTTGCGTATTCTTTGCTCATTCATGTTCCGTTATCTTCTTTGTTTCCCTTTTTGTCTTTCTTCTTGTAGTCTCTTGTTCTCCTCATGGTTACTCCTTATTCTTTTTATGGATTGTGATGCTCCTCTATATTTTGTTTTCCTATAGTTACCCGATTTGTATTGCTAACATGTTTGTCTTCTGTGTCTCTCCCTTTAATTTCCTACCTGCAGTGTATTGGATCCAAATGTTACCCTCCTCCCTTACCTCCCATCATGTGTAACTTCGTAACGTGGAATGTTCGTGGTCTCGGCAACCCAGTTAAGCGTCAAAAGGTATTGTCCCACTTATCCAAATTGAATGCTCAGATTGCTTTTCTCCAAGAAACACATTGTACAGATGTCGAATCGCTGAAGCTTAAGAGGGCGTGGGTGGGTCAAGTGGTGTTTTCTCCTGCGATTGAGAAAAAAGGGGGTGTTGCTATTTTATTCCGTAAAGGTCTGGATGTTCAAATTCTATCATCTCAATCGGATGCTGAGGGTCGTTGGGTTATGTCAAAAGTGTCTATACAAAGTAAAACCATGGTGCTCCTAAATATATATGGTCCCGTCCGTCCTGACCCTAAATTTTGGAATGATATTAAAATCCTCATCTCCTCTATTGACTGCCCTAATGTTGTCATAGCTGGTGACCTTAACCAATGGTTGGACCCATTTTCGGATAGACTATCCTCCTCCAAATTCCAGCCGGACAAGACTCATAAAGCATTCCAATCTGCAATTGCCTCCCGTCCCCTTTTTGACGTGTGGAAAACCTGTAATCCTGACTCACTCGAATACACCTTCTACTCTAATGTACACCATACCAGGTCCAGAATTGATTATATTCTAGTCAGTAAATCTCTTCTCCCGGCGATTCAAAATTCTGAGATTGGATCCATTTTCCTTTCGGACCATGCACCTGTATATGCCACTTTTGACCTGTCCCACACTACCACCTCTTTCAGTCGCTGGAAATTTAACACTTACCTTCTCTCTGATTCGGTTTTTATGTCTAAAGTTAAAAGTTTCATCTCTGAGTACTTCTCCCTCAATTTCCCCCACGACACATCAGTTTCAAACAATTGGGATGCTTTTAAAGCGGCACTACGAGGTTTTACAATTTCTTATGTTTCTAGGAAAAAGAAACTCATTAGGGCCAAATACACCGCCCAACTCGCCAACATTAAGACCCTAGAACACTCTTACTTCTCTTCCAAGAATCCCGACGCTCTCCTCCAACTCATTAAAGCCAAATCTGAACTCAATCAAATTGCCACGGTTGAAGCCTGCAACACCCTTTTAAAGATCAAATCCAAATTTCATGGGGGCCAAAATAAGGCGGGGAAAATGTTGGCAAATTATCTTAAAATCAAATCTGAACGCAAATCAATTGGCTCTATTCTTAATGAAGACACTAATACAAGGGTTTCCTCTGATGAGGATATTGCTCAGGTATTCCATAATTACTATCAACTCTTATACACAGATGATACATGTCCTGGAGATGAGGATCTCTCTCGTTTCTTCGAAGGCCTTCCCCCTCCTCCATCACTTCCTACTGAATTTCAGCAGTTAGAAGCTGACATTACCACTCAAGAAATACTCAAGGCTATTACCTCCCTTAAGAAAGCGAAAGCCCCTGGTCCAGATGGTCTCCCTATCGAATTTTATGCCAACATGCATTCCATTTTTGTTCCTCACCTTTTACAACTTTTTAATTCCTTTATTGCAAATGCCAAGGCGTCGGGTTCCTTTTTGGATGCCCTCATAATCATCATTCCCAAACCAGATAAGGACCATTCCCTATGCAAAAATTATCGTCCCATATCCCTTATTAATTACGACTGTAAAGTTTTTGCCAAAATTTTAGCTGCCCGCCTCGAATCCCTTATACCTCTGTTAATTACGACCGATCAAGTTGGCTTCGTGAAAGGCAGACTTGCTTCAGACAATGCCCGTGTCTTTACCAATATTATTTCCCATAGTAAACGTTTCAAGGCCCTTCTAGCTGCCCTTTCATTAGACGCGGAGAAAGCGTTTGATCGAATTAACTGGAAATTTATGTTTAAGGCATTACAATGGTTTGGTTTTGGCCCCCACTTCATTTCCTTGGTTAGACTCCTTTACTCTGCTCCCCGTGCCAGTGTTTTTGTCAATAATCAATTCTCTAAGTTTTTCCCCCTATCTAGAGGGACAAGACAGGGCTGTCCTCTCTCCCCGTTACTTTTTATTCTTTGCCTTGAACCCTTCCTTATTAAAATCCGTTCTAACCCCCTCATCCAGGGATTCAAACAATCCTCGATTGAGACAAAAATCTCGGCATATGCCGATGATGTTCTGGTCTATATGGCCAACCCTGTCTCATCCCTTCCACCATTCTTAGAAGAGGTCCACCTATATTCATCTGTCTCTGGATATAAACTTAATCTCTCCAAAACAGAAGTACTACCCCTTACCTCATCCTGTTATCAATATATGTTTGATTCCACCGATTTTGCATGGTGTCCCTCCAAGATCAAATATCTGGGCATTTGGTTCTCCTCCACCCTGCGTGACACACTCAAACTGACCTTTACCTCCCTTACTCAAAAACTTCACTCCCTCCTACAAACATGGTCCCCTCTTTTCCTTTCATGGTGGGGTCGCTTAGACACCATCAAAATGATGATTTCTCCACATATACTATATACTGTGTCCATGCTTCCTGTAAAAATTCCTAAATTGTACTTTAATAGGCTAAACTCCATCTGCTCTAAATTTCTATGGAACAATAAGCGACCCCGAATTTCCCTACCAAAACTGATACGCCCTAAATCTGAAGGGGGGGTTCGCTTCCCTGACTTCCAATCATACCATTCGGCCTTTTTACTAAAACAAGCCTTTTCATTGGCGTTTGATTTTACTGATACCCCATTACCCAGATGGATTGTCGTTGAGAGATCTTTGTTAAAGGATTTCACTTTTCAACAATCCCTTTTTATGTCCAACTGCTCATTTTTGACGCATTACCCTGTGTTGAAATATTCCCATACACTGCTACACAATATTTTTTCAAGAGACTCATCGCCCTTACAGATTTTTCTTTCCTCCAGTATTTGGTACAACAAATATCTTAAATACAAGGGTAAATCTTTCTACTACAAGTATTGGAAAGAAAAGGATATTATGTTTGTATATCAATTCTTTTCAGATTCATCCATTATCTCATTTGATGAAATGCTAACTAAGTTTGATTTATCTGTACAACATCGTAATGAATTTGATATTATTACTAATGCCATTGTGTCTCACCTATCTACCCTCCCTACATTTGATATCCTTCCCTCCCTTACTCCTTCCACCCCTCTGTACCCGTTGTTTACTCAGCAAATACCCAAAGCTGTTCTGATTTATAAAATGTTATTAGAGAATGTTGGTCCTAGACCTAAAACTGTTAATGAGGTTGCTTGGGAAAATGATTTCTCTTTATCACTATCTATTGATACTTGGGATCGATTATGGTCCAAACTGTTTAAGACTTCGGTTTCGGCCCGTATTACTCAATCACTTTTTTTCATTTACCACAGAGCTCTGTTTACCCCTATAAGCATTACCAAATTCTCCCCTTCCTCCTCTCCCCTGTGTTGGTCCTGTTCATCTCACCCAGGCACACTTAAACACCTCTTATTTGATTGCCCACGAGTTATCACCTTTTGGAAATCGGTTTGGAAATACTGTATGCGTATTTTTCATTTTTCTGAACCATTTTCATCGTTGCATATTTTTCTAGGTTCTATATCTGATGTTTTGGACTTACATTCTTATAATGCAAAATTGTTTGACCTATTCATTGCAACTGCATACAAAGTAATCCTGTCTTGCTGGAAGGATAACTCTAAACTGTCTGTGCAGACATGGTGGAATTTTGTGTGTGATGAGCATAGAATTGCTATTGCTTCTTCTTCATCTGTCACCTTAAAAATTAAGTCTGATCTTACCTGGCTACCTTTCTCCACCTTCTTATCCTCCTCTCTCCCCCCTTAACCCCCCTTCCTTCCTTTTTCTTCCTCTTTCCCTCTTTTTCTCTTTCCTGCTTTTTCTTCTTTCCTTTTCTGTACGGTTTTCTCCAATTACATGCTTTTACTTCCTCGTTTCTCTTTCTCTATATCTCAAAAATGTCTTCTATGATTATCTCCTATGGATTTTGCATTATCTTATGTTGTAATCCTATGATGTACCATTTTTCTTATGCTCAATAAAACTTTCTTAAACTGAAAAAAGAAAAAAAAAAGGTTCCATTGCAACTGAAACTGCTGAGGAGATCGTGTGGTGTTTTGCCCCAAAGTGTGTTTCTGCTTGCCAGCTGTGGGAGACGATCGTTGTGCTCATCGGCACAAATTCAGGGGTGAGAGGAGGCCCGAGGTGCCTCCCTACATATAGAATCACTCCCGACGATCTGCCGGTTTAAAGCGGTCCAGCCACGACCTGTGGCCTTGAAAATCATTTGCGTGCAATTCACTGCCGCGGCCCGGGGGCCTGAAATCGACCAGAAGCTGTTTCCCCGTTCCGCAAAGCCGCGGAGAAAGAAACGAAGGGGCCCCGACCGGATTGGTCGAACATCGCCAGGAGCCGCGCTCTGATTGGCCTTTGCCGTAGGCCTGCCCCCGAGAGCCGCGCTCCGATTTGCTGCCTTGCTGAAGAAGCTGTGACGTCAGGAAGGGCCTGCCCGGGAGCCGCACTGCTATTGGCTGACTCCCGGGTGAGTGAGGAGGCTCGCCGAGAAGGCCGCGACAGGATTGGTCCCCGTCATCGGGACCTCCGAGAGAGCCGCCGAGAGCCGTGTTGCGATCACCGGAGCCGGGGAAGAGTGACCCGACCCCGCCGAGGGAGTAGCGCGAGTGATTCCTGCCCCTGGCCTGTTGTCCCAGCTCGAAGCGCTGAGCTAGCTCCCCGCCGCTCCCTGAAGTGCTGAGAGCGGGCGGAGAGTTGCGGGGACCGGCCGGGGCTTAGTGCGAGTCTGCTCCGCTCGTCACGGTGGTGCCCAAGGAAATCATCGGTGAGACGCCCTCGCAGGGCTTGTGGGTGTAACGAGTGAAGGGCTGATTCTTGAGGTGGCAAACACGCTGGCATTGCTTTGGCTAATAATTTAAAGAGCCGAATTGAGAACAAATCAGTAGTATTATTTTTATATATACTGGTTTACAGTGACTTGAGACTATCCTTTTTATCTAAGAACTTCCTAAATACAAGTGCAACCATCAAGATTAAGTGCAACCTTTTGCCAGAGAAGCAACTATAGTGTACTGTTGATTTTAACTGCTGCAAATAGATAGTTATATTTTTATAAATATACTTACCTGTGTGGTCTCAGTTTGTGGTGGATGGGGAGTCATTGTTTGTGTTAAGTGCATTTATTATACACATTGCCTTGGGGATAAGCCTGTCTGCTCGTGCCAAGCTACCTAGGGGGTGAGCAGGGGTTATCTACAGTGTGTATTCCTTCACCCTGACTAGAAGCAAGGGTCCCTACTTGGTCTAAGGTACCTACCTCTGCCAATTAGAGACCCCCAGATCTAACACTCCTTCACGTGCTACAACATGCAATTCACAAACCCACAGTCAGAGACCTATCTTTTCTGTATGGAAATCTTTGAACCAGTAGCAGAAATCTCTGAACACATACGTGTAATACACCTTTGTAGTAAATGTAGGCTGAAAGAGAGGGACTGGTGGGAACATGAGGAATAATTACTACAAAGTGGGAAGTGTTAAAAGAAAAATAAATTTAGGGAGTGACATGCTCACACAAAACACACCTATAAGAGAGAGACCTTGATTATCTAACATTTGGGAATCCATTATAAACACACCCTAAATCTCACATATGTGCCTCAATAAACAGACATCCAACACCAATGGGATTACCTAGACTTTTTTTACACTATGCAATTTTTACTACTTTATTAGCCAAGGTTAGTAAACCTCAGTATTACCTGGCACCAGGGAACAATGCCTATATTCCCATAAGTGCCAAGTGGGCTCATATCAAGAGGTCTATGTTAAGTCAGTCCTCAAACTTATCGGAGTACCGGTTCTTGTAGTTCTGCATTACCTGGGTATGGATCTACAGCTTCTAGAAAGTGGATGGCTAAAATGTCAAACTGCCAGGAAGCTGACCTCAGGACATAGGGGTAATTGCCAGCTCTATATGTGTAGTCTAGCAACTCCTAGATGTTTGTTTGCCACCACTGGAGAGTTGGTAACCAGGGAAGAAGTTACTGTAACTCCTTATCACAATCTCCAGCAGTGACTGCCTCAAGTTCACAATAGTTCTAGGCTGGTTTTTTCTCTACTGGGTGGGATTTGGAGAGTTTCTAGTTTGCCTCTTGAGTGACCCAAAAACATAGTGGTGGGTAACAGAGAGCTGTGTCCTCAGTATCACAGGATGAGGAGAGGTTGAATCGGAGTGAGGCTTTTTAGGAACAGTGATCCCTGAGCTACAGAATAACTTCCTGAGAAGGCTGCAGTAGAGTAGTGTAGTGAGCTGTGGGATTGTGGATGTATGCCAGAGAAACATAGGTGCCTGGATGTGCAAAATATAGAAGATTAGGCAAGCCTAACCACGAAGCCTTGTAACTCACTGGTTCTCCTTGGCAAATTATAACTGCTTGGACCAGGAAAACATTCCAAGGACTTGAAGCTCTAGAGTAAAACCTGCCAGTACGCAGTCAAACATACCTCCATCAAGACCCGCTCTTCACCTAAAAGACAGTAATGACCAACACATTCCCTTGCCTGAAAAACTACCCTCCTAAGGGCCATCGGGCCACATCATTTCAAGATTTGAGCCTGGTCATGTTAAGAGCGAAGGACTGAACAATAAGCCTTCAAACATCAGGCTCATTCAAACACAGTAGCACTCCAGAAAGGAGCTGAGCTCGCATCTCATCGTGGAGTGGCTGATCCACCATGCAACGAATCTGTCAGCCTGTTGCAGCACAACCTTTTTTTAAAGAGAAAAATTGGTTCTGTCGGGGTTTCAATTACTTCGAACAAGTAGCAACACCTAACTTATAACAAATATGAATGATTGTTTCACCACAGTCACGTACTGCATATTGCAATTGAAATTGTAAATTGTGACAGCCTTTATGGTTTGATTTTCTCTTAATACATTTTTATTCAAAATGTTGGTCTGTTATGTGACATGTGGTGATTAGTGATAAAGCTAGTCCACTATATACAGAAACAAATTGAGCAAGAAAAATGGGGGGGGGGTGAGAGAAACCATAGATGTCCTTATTATTGGCACATACGCTTAGTGATCCAATGACGAATGGGGTTGTGATCATAAGCGTTGTGTAGACATTTTCAATACGCGGACGTTTCGACCCTGTGTATAGCGCAAAAGTGGGATTGCGTTCAGGCGGGTCTTCCTCAGGGCAGGAGGGAGGGAGATGGCAGCCCAAAAGCAGATTTCTAGGTACCCCTGCAAATGATCATTTCTGGTCAGGTAAGGAGAGTAAATCATAAGGATCTCCACCAGCCGGTTTGGAGCCTCAAAGATATATTGTATTTGACTTCCACCCGTTGGTTGGAGTCATATTAGTGCCAGTCCGATGTGTTTCGTGATCTGGAAAAGCAAGCCTCCATCCGTGATTTGGTTCAGAATTCACGGACGGAGGCTTGCTTTTCCATGTGCAGGAAAAATCTGAAAAAAAGCACCTTGACTGCATAACAACCAATGAGGTGCAAAACAATCTGAGTGATAAGGAAGAATGTGCAAACCCATGCAGAGAGTAAAATAAATGTTTGGCGCTGAAACTGTGCACAAGGGACAGAGGTGAAATTGTACCTATGAGCAGACAAAAACCACACATGGCAGCAATGACGTAGATTAACACTTGCTCTAACTTTGTAGCAGTAAAGGGTAGAATACATGCCCAGGAGCACAACCGTGCATTAGACTGTAGAGAAACTTGCTTTAAATGGCAGCCCAATAGACTTTATATGGCTCTGCAGCATTTGAATCAACACATGATACTAAGGCAGAACAGATGGTGCCAGGCTTTTGAAGCTGCCATACAAGAAAGATGCTCATTTTATGCAGCTTCTGACGTGGTTCTTTATCTTTTTATATGTCCCTTTTCTCTTAAATAAATGTACTTTGGCAATGAGATTTGAAACACACCATTCAAATGGAATGGAAGCGGCAGACACAGCATATGCATATACAGCACTAACCTTACACTGACTGCATGCATGCACAAGCCTCACACTGCTGTAGTGGACCAAGCTCAAGTTGGATATAGGAGACACACAAGTGACATCTCAGTTATGAAGTAAAACTGCCTAACCTTGCAACAGAAGATACATATCTCACATGCCACATCATACGATGACCAAGCCTATGTCTGCAGTTATGAAGTCAGAGCATGACTTATGCTGAAGCCATAGTGTAATCACATTATACCAGCACTATGCAGTAAATGTAGCTGGACAGGGCAGAGATGCAAAAGCCACATGCCCGTAGACAACGGGCAGGCAGACAATCCACACAAACCACATTCTGTCGTTTGCTGCTATGAACGTGGCATTGCTTGGAACTGCTAGTATGCAGAAGATACGCAGCCAATACTGCAGCAAAGCATGAGGCATGCCTCCTACTAAAACTATGCATAAGGCCCGTCTGACCACGTTGGACAAAACAACTATGCAAACAAAGCACTCTGAATCGTTCATCCTTTCGACAAAAGGAAAAAAATATGGTAAAACACAAAATGAAAACAAATTAGATTGTACAGAATTTGATGCTACAAAAGGAGTGCTTCAGTGGCTGAAAATGATAAATATTGCAAAGGTAATGGTATGCAATTAATCCTAGATCAGAAAACAAGGGGCAGGCAAGTGGTAAATAATTCACAGATCACTGTACCTCCACACCCTCCTGTGAATGTATGGAAAGAAAAATTAGAAAATGAAGTTAGCCAAAGAACGTATACAATTTGGATGACGTCATACAGTAACATACAAATGCTGGATGCACGTGTGCACTGTAGGTGCTTTACCAGATGCCTGATTTTACCCACCTCTCCAGCTAATTGCTTAAATAGCCTTTGGAAATTGTCATCGATTTCATCTGTATTCACCTAAGATCCACCAGAAAAAAGAACACAAATTAAAAAGAAGCAAATGACAGACACAACTATTGATGAGAACAATGGCTGGCGCGGGGAATGGGAGGAGTGATGTGACCCTCTGATAGTCCGCATTCTGTTTTCCTGCTTCTTCCTCCTCACAAACCACTACCATGGTATCTCTCGCGCTGCTCTGACTCGTACCTTACTCATTCCATTTTCTCCTCTTATTCCTCAATTCAATTCTATCCACTACTTGCCTTCTCTCCTGCACTCACTGCTTCTATATTGTTTGACTTCTTTCCCTCTAAAGTTCTATTCCATCCTCTGTTGTGCCTTGGACAGCTCAAAAACAATCTCTTATATTGCCAAGAAACCTTACCAAGATGAATTGCTGGATCACTGTAAACTCAGAACTTGACTAAGGCAATGTCCTGATCTGGGGACTTACTCCAACATTAAATTCCCCAACTACGGATGTACAAAACTCAGCAGCCATAGAATCTAAATATCACGAAGAGGAGAAGTAGAGTATGCCAGGGCTCTGCTCTTTACAACAGTTGAATGTTGGCAAAAAACAACTCCTTTCAAATTCCGAGTCTACTCTTCATATACCTGAACTATGAGTATTCCTAGCAGAATTAAGCCCAGTTTTTACACTTTTGAATACTGGCTTCCATGTAAAGGGGTGTTTTGAATCAATTTAACTGTATGATCTAAACATTCAAGGGGAGTTTGTGCAATGCCGTTTTTCCTCATGCTTTACACACTGCTGAATTCTTTAGCACAGACTCATACGTAACAAATATTCTTTTTCTTCTCTATAGTAGGACAGGAGCACAAATCACCACTTTTTATATCCCATGTTAAGATTTTAAGATGTTTGCCATTGTTTTAATTAACTTGTGCGATGTAATAATAAACTTGAAACTTTGATAATCTATGTTCACTATAACAGAAGGAGAAAGTCAGCAAACGCTGTCCCATTAGATACACTAGATCATCCAATACTGGCCATTGGAAAGCCCGCTTTACTCTGGAAAAAGTGATCACAGATTCTCAGTAATAGGGCCAAACAAATGGAAGGCCCTCCATCTGAAGTAAATAACATACTGCCCTCATGAGCTTTGGAAGAGCTCTAAAAGGGTACCATCCCATAAATAAAGACACAGTTAATTGCCTCCTTCTTTGTCTTCCTTGCCCCCATTATTACCGCATGAATTTTCTCTTATTAAATAGACAGAATTTACCATCTTCTCCTTAAATCAAGTACTAAAAGGAGCCCAACTAACTCCGGCCATACCTGTGAAGTATTAACAGGGATACATCGTCACTTCCTCCAGTTCTTTTTCTGTCTCCAGAAGCATGTAGATATCCACAATCTGGAATACGCATACACACATCAATCCATCCATCCATCCAGCTATATTATAAATGAACAAGTTACTTACCTCTCTGTAAGAAACATTAGTAGTGATAGATTTCTTACCTTTGAATTACCCCCAGGCATCAGACTGGATCCGGAAAGTTTTCGTCAGCAGTACCCCTGCGCATCAGAAGGTGGCGTCGTGCAGCTCCATGTCAGTCGTTGGCGTCGTGGTCACTGAGATGACGGCGCGGCAGCTACTAAGACGCCGCCCCCGCGCGCTGACATCCGTTCTTTCTTTTTCCGCACCAGCAAGCACAGGTCCGGAGAGAGTAGTACCCCAAGTCATTTTCTGACTGTTTTTGAGGCTTTTTGTCTCGGTTTCTTCGAGTCGATCGACGAGTGTGTGTGTGTAGTAGTGTTACAAAGGCGAGGAACTCTGGGTAGTTCCTGGATTGAGATGGAGACTGCTCCAGATTGTAAAGCACATAAACACCAACAACCCGCTAAGTCTGCCTACATCAAATCTCTTTTGTTTATGTGCTCCGTAAATTGGAGCAGCTCTCCATACGTATTGTGTGGTCTACAGCGGCTATTACTATAGCGGCACAAGGACCATCTCTTTGTGCTTTAAAGCAGATACACCTGCTTTTTCATACTTCCTCTGAAACTCCCTGCTTTTTTGTGTGGCCAGACAAGGGTATTCCTTTGCTTACTATTTATGCAGTCTCAGTAGGTTTTATTCTGAACTACTAAGTGGTGGGGGTGGGGGGAGGGGAGGTGACAAAAAAATACACTTATTGGAACACGCAAATAGGTCATAGGCTTTCACCTGCCACAGGTGGGTGTTCAAGAAAGGGATTTGAGTAATGTCTAATCAAGGGACCGACTCTTCAGCTTGACTCCATGATGGCGGCCGTCACATCAGGTTTTGTGCAGGTCATGATACTTTGTCTCTTGCAAACAGGAGAAGCGTGAAGTGATCTCTGTCTAATGAGAAGCTGATTCCTATTGGTTACAAACCAAAAGCACTGTAAAGACAAATCAAGAGGTAATATTTGGAAGTGGAATCTTCAGAGAATGAATTATCCCATCAGTCTCAATCCTTTGAACTGAGCCTGCACTCATTCAGCATGTTACAGACGCTCGTTAATCAGACTGTTGATGCTGCTCTTAAGGCTATTGAAGGGCCTTCCCATAAAAACCAGACTTGAAATATTCCCCGAACCAGATTCTCCCTCCACTACTGAAGATAATTACTCTGTATTTTAACCTTATTCTCTGCTACTACAGAATGCCGCCAGAAAAAAACATGCATAGAGGAAGGAAAGATATGGAACAGTACAGTTTTCCAGTATTTGTGGTCCATTGACCAACTTACAGGAAAAATTTCCTTCAGAAGTCAAAGTAGATATTTTATGGCTGACTTAGCATCCCAAGATGGCCCTTCACCGGTGGATGGAGTCACCAAAAAGTTGATGGAGCTATTAAGAGAAGGTTTTTTGCTGCTCCCACATTAAGTAACCTACACTGTTCAGTCTCTCCTGCATGTTTTTCAAGGTTTAGCAAGGGGGATGTATTAGGGCATGCACTGTTCTTCCAGTCTTTAAATAATGGAGCATCAGGTGATTTTTTATCTAGTGTCTCTTTTCACTGCATGTGTGCTGCAGTGGATGCTTCTGGTTCCTCAGTGCATTCACACAAAACATCTGGATGAGTGACTGAAGGCAGAGAATTCTCAAAAAAGCTCTTGTGCATTCATAAGTTTTCAGTGATACAAAACATTTTGGTTCTCAGTTGAATGGCTTAGTAAAAATATCTGCTGAAATTTGCAAGTTGTTGGCTTCTGTTCGTCCTTCTTCCAGGGGTAGAAAATAGGATTATGCAGATCTTTTAGGCTCCTCCCTCCTCCATCCAAAGAAGATAGTCATCCCTTTCATGGTAGGAGCTGTAGCCAGGGATGCCCTTATTCGACAATTCCTGTTATCACCCAGTCATCACAAACCCCATCCCTCGGTCTCCAAAGTCTCCACTGCATTGAGAAATATTAGGGACTGTGCGGGCTCTGTGTCAGACTCCTAGGTTCTTTAAATCATCAAATCAGGTTATCGGATCGGATTCCAGGAAACTCTGGAAGACTTCAATGCAACTCCTGTTCCACATTTGTCCCTGTGAATACAAGATGATCTCCAGGTATTCAAGATTCGATTAACAAAGCTCCAACGATTCCAGCATTTGAGAGAGAATATTTATCCACAATGCTCAGATACCATCAGGAGACCTCTTGCTGATTCTAGATCTAAACATGGTTACCTAATCAGCATTCAAAATGGTTACTCCTCAAACAAATCTTCTATTGATATCTCAAGGGATTTCCTTGCCTCCCTGGATTTGATGGCCATCAACTTTGATTTCATGGTCCAGACAGGATTATAAACATTTCTATGATTTTGTTTGCAAGGAGTGCATTTCCAAATTGGGCTTCTTTATTTTGACTGGCCTATACTCCAAGGGTTTTCACCAAGCTACTAGCTCCTCTGAGGTTGATTCTTCATTGCAAATGTCTGCTGGTTTTAACTTACCTAGGAGACTAGTGCTGTTCTGTTTCTATGGAGTGGAGACTGTTCATCTGGTGTGGAACATATTAAGAATTCATGCATTTCTACTCAGTCGAGCTGAGTCACACATTGAACCAGTAGACAATCAGCAGTTTTGGAGAGGGGTACCTTATGGACCATCTGCTGTCCCAGATAGATCACTCAGAGGCTTAAGTTCAAAGTGCTTCATGGTACAAGGCAAGATGCGGTGTTGTCTGTTGTTGATTCCATAGGCATACCAGCACCTTCCTTCTTTGGAAATTTAACCTTCTGTCTCACTGAAACCCAAAGTTAGAGGAATGCGATGGAATGATGCCTCTTGCCTCCAAATTTCAGAGAGGTTGGTGGCTAGCTTCATTCCATCTACGAAGAGAGTTCTTTCTTGGTCCTCTCCAACCAGTACATCAACGATGGATGCCAGCAGCAAATGAGGGAGGGAGGGAACAGGCACTCTAGAGGAAAACTCCAGAGTTGGCAACTATTCACCGAGTGATCCTCCACCTTCTTCCTCAGCTCCAAGACAGGCAGCTGGAGTCTGTGGCAGCAATCAAGTCACACAAGCCTAAATAAACCATTGGGAGGCAATCAAAGATCCCAGTTTGGCCTCTCTCGCAAAGGCCACATGAACATGTGTGTAGTACAACCATCTATTGCGGTCAACAATTTATCTACAATCAGACCCTCCAGTTTATCGCGATTTCGCGATTCACAAACAAATCGCGAAATCGGCAGATTACCGCGATGGCCGCGATAATACCCATATTGGCCGTGATTTTTACAAAAAAGTGTCTCTACCGGGAGACAGCAAAACAAACAATGCCTTTATTGGCTGTGCGCCGCCGCCCCCCCCCCCCTCCACTCGTGTGTGTCAGCAGCTTCCCGGGACACACACAGTCAGTTTTTTAGCTCTGCCAGCCGCACCCAAGTACTTCACAGGTCATTAGGCCAAGCTCCCCTTGCGCCAAGGGACTGGAGTTACCATGGCAGCGCACTGTGAAAGAAGAGCGCTGTATTTATGGCAGACACTGATACAGCAGGACCCCCATAGAGATGCAGAGCCCTCAACACTGCGATCCTGCTGCTTGGACTCCAGCCGGACTCGGAGACCGGTTTATGTTAAAGGGAATTGTGTGTGTATGTGTGTGTGTGGGGGAGGAGGGAGGCAAGGAAGGATAAGTGAACTTCCTGGAGATTTATAACCAGATATCTTTACTCGCTCTTCGAAAACAAAATGTAAAGAAAGCTACAGGCGAGCTGGTAAAATATTGAACTGGTAGCATGTGAGAAAAAGAAGTGTTGCACACCCCAGCAATTGAAGTATCCCGCACACATCAACCACAAGAGCCGTCTCAATTCCAAGGACACCAGGGTGCATAGCCAGACCCCAACAAGAGGCTCAAGCACCAGCGACCAGATTGCTTTAAGGAACAGGGGCAGGTGGTTACACCACTAGTTAGCTCTGAGAAGCAGCGCACTCCCTACATCCTGGTTAAGGACAGCCCTGCCAACTCCTGAGGAGGGCTTAGAAATATATCTAGGAAGACCAATCATATTCAGGTTCATGTCTGATAACAAGCGGCAATAAAACGTGAATTAAGCAGAAGAAGCACTTTATCTATAAACAATATACATGGGTCTTCAAATAAGAAGCCTAACATATTGCTGTAAAAAAAGACTAACCGGGACTGAAACAAAACTGAATGAAACATAATTGTGAGGCACAATTGTGGATTAACCTACATTTCAGATGTGCAGATGCAATGGTAAGCCAATTCTTCAAGTTGGTTCCCTTTAAGGTTCTTACCTAGGAGCCCTGATGATTGAAGCTTTCCATATTCGCTTCTGAAAGCCGGAACAGTGTGTACACTATTTAAATGAATCAAGCACCTCGCCGCAAGCTCGTGAATTGAGGCAGAGATTAAGGCCTCAGTTTTCAAGTTCACAAAGCATGAGCAAAAAGTCTACTTTCCAATCACTGATTCCATTAACCAGATTGTGTTGGGCAGGATGTATGACGTTACAACGCATACTTTTACAACGCCTACCTTTACAACGCATTTTTTACACCGCAACATCCATTACAACGCACACCATTACAACGCATACCATTACAACAAATTCTTTGAAGCTACCTTTACAACGCATTCCACTACAACGCATACTACATTTACAACGCATACCATTACAACGCATTACATTACATTGCATGTAAGGTAAGTGTAGGGGTAAAAATTACTATTCTAACTCCAAGGGGTGCAACAGTAGGGTAAGTGTTGGATAGTGTAGGGGTAAAATTTACTATTCTAACTCCAGGGGGTGCAACAGTAGGGTAAGTGTTGGATGGTGTAGGGTACTATGTGTTGTAATGTTATGCGTTGTAATGGTATGCGTTGTAATGACTGCGTTGTAATGGCATGCGTTGTAGTGGTGTGCGTTGTAGTGTCATGCGTTGTAATGACTGCGTTGTAAATGCATGCGTTGTAATGGATTTTGCGGTGTAAAGGTTTCGTTGTAATGGTAGTGCTTTGTAAAAGTTGCGTTGTAAAGGTTGTATACCATTGGGCACCTTGGAGATTACCACACTTACTGTGCAAGATGAACTGTTCTGTAATTCACAAATGAACTGAGGCAGAAAGATAGGATAAGTATTCACTGTGAAAAACTTACAGAAACTTCAGCAGACCTGGAGGAAGCAGAGTATCCACCAGACAACTTTGCTCAAAGCTGGGTATTTTGAAATTTTACAATTATCTTGGTAAGCATGGAGATAAATTTAAAATTGACTAACATTTGAAGTTGTTCGTCGCCACATCTTCAGTAGCCCACTCCGATGGTTGTAATGTAACCTTCAAGCCCTGGCACGGCCCTCCCTAGGAACAGGACTAATTTCCGCATCATTTGTACTCTGCGCCTGCCCCTCGGATCCCAGGCAGGAGCCATGACTTCAGAGGCAGGAGAGCTTTGGGGGCAGAAACCAGACATGCAGGGGGTGTCAGGTGTGGGTGAGTGCCTGTCACTCAATCCCTGCATTGCATCCGCGCTGGGGTGGCCCTGATGGAGACAGGGATGTTCTCCCCGATTCTGGGTACACGGATGGAGGAGGCCTGTTGTCTTGTTTTGTCTTTTTCACTTCTTAGGAGGGCACAGGTCCTAAAAACCAGAAGTGGGGGGGGGGGGGGTCTAACCAAGTTAGGCAGCATAGCGCGTGACATCACATTGAGTGACATCATTGAGCGCGACATGGCACGTCGCATCACAGGAAGTGGCATCAAGACCCATGACCTCACAGGAATTGACATCACAAAATGTGGCACAAAATTTTAGACCTCACACTTCTGTTTAGCCCAACTGGCAGATGAAGAATTGCAATTCCAAGGGATAACAGCCTTCACCTGTGGGCTGCTTCCTCTATTCCATATTCCAGATTGCCTAATCAAAGTGGAATACTCTGCTAAAACAGTTTCCATTGATTTAAGGCTGAAAATGAATGCTTATGAGTAAAATAAAGTGCCGCTAAAATGCCGCTAAATTTCCATATTTGTGCCGCTAAATTCCCATATTTGTGCCGCTAAATTTGCGAATCCATGCCGCTATATCCTGGGGGGTCTGGGAAGAGAATGGGTGAGGGGATTATTTGAGCTGTGTTTTTCCTTTGCCAGTGTACACTTCTACTCCAAGTAATTCAGAAGAAGTTTGGAACTGCTAGGCTCGATGAGTTTACCCCAATACAAAATGTTATCCTTCTCAACCTCTACTCTCTAACACCCTCTCTTTAATTGTGAGCATAGGTCGGGGGTATTCAATGTGGTGAGTTTTCATTGGCTCAGCAGTTTACTGTATCAGTTTCCTCCATTCCTCTTTCCTTATCTTGTGTGCGCATAGGGCCTTATCTATCTATTTAGACAGTACAGGTTTGTTTTCATGAGGCAGATACTCTCTGGGACACTTGGATTAACCAACAAGGGACAGTGTCCATCCACAGCAACCTTCAGTCCTTAGATTGGATGGGCCATCTGTTTGATTTATCAGAAGTAATGGAGGAGTCTTCCTGGTCTAGTTCAGGGACAGTCCACCTGGAGCATTTACAATTTTTGGGCAGCTTTAATAGGGGCCTCCTTGAAAGATATTTGTATTGCAGCCACTTGCTCTGCTCACCACACCTTTATTTCCCATAAAAGACTTTGCATGGAAGATGTGGTCTCTACCTCAGCTCGAACATCTTGTTTCGGGCTCTTCATATTCATTTTAGTATACATTTAACTAAATAAAGAACACTGGGTTTTGCAGTGTTTTGTGTTCAAGTCTGTATGATAAATATCATTCCATAAACAGCGGTAAAAGTTTGATGCTGGGGTTCGTCTTTATGGCTTAAGGACTGGGACGAGAAAGCTGGACATGAGATATTGCCCCAATTACTAACCTGCAATCTGGATTACTCTGAGTCTTCCTCGACAAGTCCTAGATATTCATAATCCAAGGATGATTTAGGGAATACTTTAAGTGGGTTCTTATAAAGGCTTAGGGCCCTATGTATCATCAACCATCATAAGAAATCGCTATTTGAGAATCGCAAATAGGTATGTATGTACAAAATCAATTTTTTTTTGCGATTTCTTAAAATTCCTTAATTGCGATTAGCAAATTGCGAATCGCAATTAAGGAATACTTTCCCATTCATTTCTATGGGCCAGGAGGCCCATAGGAATGAATGGGAAGGTATTCTCAATTTGCGATTCGCTATTTGCGAATCGCAAATTGAGAATAATTTCAAGGGTGCAGGGGTGTCCAAAGGAGACCCTGTTGCACCCCTGACATATGCATGGGTGCACATGTGGCACACATACATGCCCTAAGGGCATGTATGTGCGTCACATGGCACTTTAAAAAATGCAAAAATGTGCATTTTTCAAGGAATTCGCAACTTACGACCAACGAGAAGTTGGTGGTAATTTGCGATTCCTTAAGGACATTTTGCAATTTTTTTTGCTTCATACATTGCATTTAAGGAATAGCAAAATTTGCGATTCCTTAAATGCAATTGCAAAATAAGGAATCGCAAATTTTACGATTCCTTGTTTTGCACCAGATTTTGCTTTATACATACCTTTTAGCAAATTCGCATTCGCAAAGGCCGAAATTCTGCGAATTTCGGCCTTTGCGAATGCGAATTTGCTGGATACATATGGCCCTTAGTATCTAGGAGCAGTTGAGACTTACTGTTTATACTTCACAGAAAGGTACAATGTGTCTACGTAACAAGACAAAACTATAGATGTAAGGACTGCCAGGAAGAGTGGGACTTAAGGTAAGGGAGATTTAAGTAATCGGGATATTGAACAAATATATAAAATAGTGTTTCTTTTACACTATTTTATGTATGTTCTGGCGCCTTCAAACAATTAATATTTTGGTTTGTGCTATATACGTATATGAAAAATAAAACAAGACCCTTTTGGCTTCTCCCTTAGCCCCAGTGTAACATCCAGACTTCACCAGCCCCTACTCCACATAGAGTTGTAATAACAGAAGTAGGGTAGAAATGACAACATCAGCCAAGGCAGTGGCACCCTTGACTCGATTAAGAAAGAGTTCACTAAAGGTTGATGAAACATTTGCCATTTGGGGTTCTACATGAAAAAACTAATAAGAAACAAAGGGTTTAATCAGTATTGACATCCAGTGTCAACTTGAGTTAGCATTGGACGCTTTGAATGACATACTCATTTCACAGTATTACCAATCTGTCCTTTGGTAAGCTATTCACTTTGGATAACAAGAACAATGTCAACACCCAAAACAATCAATTTCATCCTGCTCTCTGAATGGGAGGCTTAGATTGGTCACTTGGTCAGGAGACAAATAAAAAATTTCTTACCACTTCAATGTTGGCCTCGAGCTCATCGTCGACTACCCTATGGATGAAAGAGAATACTACTAAGTGTGAAATATAATATTCAGTGCTATTGGAACACCAACCCGTTTTACAGCCCCTGATAAAGTTAAACCATTAAGTATAAGCCATTTGGGCTTTGAGAATAGGGGGGTATTGGTGGGGGAGTGGAAATGAATGTTGGCAGGTCTTGTAAGCAATGTAAGTCACTGATATTGCTTGGTTATAAACTGGTTCAAGATACAATGCTGTACGTGTCACTGTCTAAAACATTTCTAAAAGTAGAATGGGGCCATAATACACTCTTATAACGTAACATCACAACATTAACCAGCAAATCATATTCTACTGGAAAACAAGTGCTCCAGTGAACCTTGTTTGCACATAAGATAGGTATATAAGCAAAGTCAAATAAAGTTGGGTGGATGGCAGCCAACCTTTGATTGTAGTCCTTGCAGCCCATGTGCCTATAATTAATGGTGAGTTAAGTCATTCTAAGTGCTGTGTTAACACCACAATACAGTATAATCAAGTTTAAAAAAAGCTAAAGTGCAAGAGGGAAAAATGCATAAGTGAAAATTGCTCTTACATCTTAAACCAGTTATGCTGGAAATATGGACTTCATTCAAGCCAATACATACATTTACCTTTTACTGTTTATGTACACATTTCTATGCACTGGTAGTGTTTTTTTTTAAATTATAGCTCTTATGCATATAACCCACGAGCATGAAGGCATTAACTCATCCAATGAAATCCCTAAGCTTTGTCTGCTCTCAGGATAGGTGTCAAAAATAGTCCCGCAAAGGGCACTTCATCCACTCTGGCATCAAACATTATTAGCAGACAGAAAATCAGAGTAAAATTCTAATGATCTCGTGATAATAGTGGTCAAGTGTTGTGCCACACTTGACTTTCCTTAACTGTGTCAAACAAATATTTTAGCGCCATGGTTGGAATGCAAAGTTTGTCTATGGTTATACTGATGTTGTTAACTTCTGTTTGCCTGCATATTAAGTTCAGTGAAAGTGTGAAGAAGAGACCTGAAGCAGACAAAGTAGGTAAACGGGTCTGTCGGTCTGTGCTGGGTGCCAGTATGGAGACATTTGCTAATAGCATTATTTATTTATTTATGTATTTTAAAGGTTTTATGACCACTTGCTCTGGAGTGCTCACAACTGTAAAATCCCTGAGCAGACCACAAGATCAAGCACGGATTAGAAAATGAGAGTGAGACAACAAATCACATTCCTGGGCATGCAGCCAATCACTGCTGGTGCAGGCCTTCAGCTGCTGATCCCACCATAGATAACTGACTTTATAGAGACGAGAGAGGGAGTGGGGCCAAAGCTGAAACATTCATAACTAACTGCACTACAGACCTCAAAACCGGGCAATAATGCTAATTAATACATTGGAATGCTGAGAGCTCCTTTGAAGACCATGGAGTCGCTCCGGGCTTATAATAGCTATTATAAGGCGCCTCCTCCATCATCCAATCAAGCCCTCGCCGCAGTCCCGCGCATCCGAAAAACCACCATGGGTGGCAGATCCTTCTCCTTCCTGGCTGCCAAGACCTGGAACTCACTCCCCACCCACCTCCACCTTACTCAGAATCACATCTCCTTCAGAAAAGAACTGAAAACATGGCTATTCGATAAAAAGTAAACCCCTCCCTCCAGCGCCTTGAGACCCTCTGGGTGAGTAGTGCGCTTTATAAATACATGAACTTGAACTTGAACTCCAACATTCCAATGTTTCTCTCTCTGTTTCTCCTTTTTTAATTTAGAACATTCTACCCTTAGTGGGTGGAATGTTCTAATAACCTTACAACCCTGCTGCCTCTGGCTGTACCTGGTTTTAAAGGCCCTCACTACCATTATAGGTCCTCGCCGCTTGGGCTCAGGGCATTTTACAATCTGTATAGCCCCTCGGCAGCGGACTATAAGGTTATATAATTTTTCAACTACTGACGCTATTCTGTGAATGGGCTTGAAACTGAAAAGCAGGAGTGAAGTGCTGTATGGTTGTAAGATGAAAGATGACAGATTTAAGCTTGGCTAGAAGGATACATTGAAAGGACTTAGAGTTATGTGATATGTATTTACAGCTGTTACTACTCAACAGATATCAGTCTTTGTCACTGAGACTGAAAAAAAAATACAATTTAAAACCCACATAGTTGAAGGCAAAGGCACATTTCATCACACAAATCAGCCATGAGATTGTACAAAGTCAGCCTAAAAAACACCCAAGCCGCCTTCTTCGAAGGAAAAATTAAAGCCGCTGCCAACTCCGCAAGGGAAACCTACTGCATCATCAGAACATTGATAAAAGTCCCAGAACCACAGGCCTAAGATGTAATCAGCTAGCTGAGTTCTTCTATACCAAGATTCTCACTATCTTAAAAACACTCTCGATCCCCAACCACTCCCCAGACTCTCCTTCCTTTGTCCCTGCACCAGACACTCCTCGCCTTGATTCCTTTTCCCAGTTAACTAAAGAGACATTTATCACCATTTTAAATTCAATCAAGAGTGGATCACCGACAGACCCTGCACACATTAAACTAAAACTGGTAACTCCCACTGTGACCCCTCTCTTCACTAATCTAAAAGTCTTCCCTTGGTCAAGGCATTGTCCCTCCCAACTGGAAAAGGGCCACTGTCAGAGCATTGCTAAACAAATCTCACCTCGACCCCTCAGATCTGGCCAACTATCGACCAATATCACTCTTACCCGGAATCAGCAAGGTTGCAGAGAAGTTTGTTAATCAACAGCTCTCCACCTTTCTTGAATCCAACGGTCTCCTACGCCTCTCCCAGACAGGATTTAGGCCAGGGCAGGGCACCGACACCGCCCTCATAGCAGTGGTCGAAGAGGCGAGATCCATCTTGGACACAGGGGTATCAGTGGCAGTGATCCTCCTGGACCTTAGCGCCGCATTCGACACGGTGGACCACGCCATCCTGGTCCACCAGCTAAGTAGGGCTGGAATCACTGGCCTTGCTCTGGCCTGGCTCGAATCTTTTTTAGAGCACAGAATCTTTGAGGTCGCGGACGGACACGCCCGCTCCAGAGCATGGCCCCTTCAGTGTGGGGTCCCCCAGGGCTCCTCCCTGAGCCCCACACTTTTTTTTATTTTTATTTTTTTATTTATAAGACCTTTATTGCACATTAACGTCAGGACACAGCTTAAGGCCTACAACATCTGGGGCCGGCCGCGAGCATTCAGGTGTGAAATGTACAATGCAAAGAGTTACACAGCCGTGTAGCCGGCATCCCTGGGGCCCGGCGGCAAACATACATAATGCGCTTAAAGGAGCTGTTATCATTGTCTGAAGTTACTAAGGTCTGTTTTTTAAACTGTAAAACCAAACTGTTCGCGAAAAACAGGGGCACAGCTGTAGGAAAAACACAGAGCTATCGCAGAGGGTAAAGAACATAGATTCTCAATTACTTTGTCCGCAATATTAGGGATGCATGCCAGAACCATTTTCCGCACCTCCCTCTCCTGTAACGGCCTGGAGTCCTCCAAAGCTGCGTGACTCACCACCACCCTCAGCCATAGTACAGTTGTAGTCCTCAATCCGACACACACTCATCCGAGTCTTCCCTCGGTGGGTCAAAAATGTTTCCCCTATACTTGTTCCACGCTCCCCAGATCAGACCCCATTTCCTGGGACAACCCCTCTGGACAAACACCGCCCTCTCAGCCACCATCGCGTCATCCATGTTGCTGCACCATTCTCTCAGTGTGGGCAACACAGGTGAACCCCACAGTTTAGCCACATTGCGCTTCGCGACCATCAGACCCAACATCACCCAATCCTGCTGTCGATGGTTCAAGTCCGTTGCTTCCCATATGTTCAGTAAGCAGCAACGCGGGTCGGGCAGCAGGGAGGTAGCCACAGTCTGAGAGATAGTTCGCATCACCGCTGTCCAATATCCTGTCAGCCTCCCACAATCCCAAATGGTGTGATAGAACGTCCCCTTTTCTCCGTATCCACGGAGACAGTATTCATGTTCGGCCTTCCCTATCTTGTGCAGGACCGTCCTGGTATAATATGTACGGTGCAATATTTTCAGCTGCACCAGTTTAAGCCTGGAGGGAATCGCTGACTCGCGCGGTGACGAGAGCGCCTCCTGCCACTCCGAGTCATCTAGGTCCCCTATATCCGCCACCCAAGTGGAACGCAGTTTGGACAACATGTCGGGGAGATTATTAACTAGCTTCCGGTATGTGTAAGAGGTGGCTTTTTGGGGCATGTATTCAGTTAACAGTCTGTCTTCTAGGGGGGTAGATTCCTGCACATTCGTTCCCTCCGGAACGGCTGCCCTCAGTGCATGCCTTATCTGCATGAACCTGTAATGTTCGGACATAGCCATACCGTATGTGGTCTGTAGAAATTCAAAATCCACGACTTTTTGGTTTTTCCAGAGGTCCCCCACCACCGAAATGCCTATTGCGTCCCATGCCTTGAACCCCTTAGTATTGCCTATATAACCTAATCTGTAGGAGTCCCACAGGGGCGTCATCTGCGTAACGGTGTTGGCACATTGAAGATGTCTGTGCGCTTTATACCAGATTTGGATCGTGTGACGAGTCGGGCCCTGTAGCTCAGTCGGGATGGTGCGGCTATAAAGGTTTCTAAGCAGGCCTCTGGGTTCGACATTCTGCCTGTCCGCCATGTAGGCTGGTTCCGTTTGAGAGGCGTGCAACCAGTAGTTGATCTGTTTAAGGTGGGCAGCCCAGTAGTACAATTCAATACTAGGTAACGCTATACCCCCATCGTACCAGTCTTTCACCAGCTTGCCCTGAGCTATTCGAGCCGGTTTCCCGTCCCAAAGCAGAGTAGACACCGCCGCTGCAATGGCTTTAAAATAAGAGGGGGGCACTGGAAACGGCGAGTTTTCAAGGAGGTACAAAAACCGGGGCAGTGCCATCATTTTAAAGAGGGCGGCTTTGCCCAAAAGAGTGAGTGGAAGGGAGCGCCACACCTTGACATCCCTAATAAACCGGTCCAGGGGGGGTTTCAGGTTCAGGACGTGGAATTCGTCCGGGCTAGGAGTGACGAAAACTCCAAGATATTTAAAGGGGGTAGTAGTGTAATGTAACGGACAGTCCCTCGGCAGTGGGAAGGGGGGCGGCCAGCCAGTATGAAGAGAACTGACTTCGACCAGTTAATTCGATAGCCCGACACTTTCCCAAACTTCTCACAAACATTGAGCAGTTCCGGGATAGACTTCTTTGGGGAGGTGAGATAAAGCAGGACATCATCCGCGTATAGTGATATCCGGTCTTCCCACGTCGGCGACCACCGGATACCCTTAATGGATGGTTCCCATCTGACCCAAATCGCCAGCGGCTCCAGGACTAGTGTAAACAGCAGAGGGGATAACGGGCAACCCTGCCTCGTCCCACGCCCAAGCGGGAAGTCCCTGGAGATGTGGCCATTAGCCGCCACTTGAGCCAGGGGGCCAGTGTAGAGCTGTCGGACCCATGCACAGAATCGGGGGCCGAAGCCCATGTGGCGAAGCACAGCGAATAGATAAGGCCACTCCACAGTGTCAAACGCCATAGTGGCGTCCAGGGAAAGCAATACCGCCGGTTCCTGTATACAGTCTCGGCGAGCCAGTACCGCTTGTAAACGTCGCAAGTTATGCGAGGTGCTACGATTCTGCATAAAGCCGGACTGATCCGGGTGTACCAGAGTGGCAAGGTGGGGGGCCAACCGCAGCGCCAACAACTTGGCCAGGATCTTTGGCTCCGCGTTGAGCAGGGAGATGGGGCGGTAAGAAGTACATTCCTCCGCTGCCTTACCAGGTTTGTGGATCGGGATGATCGTGGCCAGACGTTGATCATTCGGTAGCATACCCACCTCCAGGCTGTCCCTGAACATGTTAAGGAGATGGGGGGCTGTCGTCTGGGCCGTGTGTTTGTACAGTTCCACCGGGAAACCGTTGGGTCCCAGTGCTTTTCCCGATGCCAGTGCCTCGGTCGCTTCCCTCACCTCCTCCACCGTAATATCGGCCTCCAGTAATAGCGCTGTCTCAGGTGAGAGACAGGGGATCGTCAGATTCTTAATATAGTCGTAAGCCTCCTCCGCCGAGAACCTCGCCTGGGGAGCGTAGATCGCTTCGTAGTGATCAGCCAGTAAGTCAACTATGACTCCGGGCTCCGAGGTCGATCCTCCGTCAGGCAACGTCAATTGAGCAATGACCCGTCCCGCTCTTTCTTTTTTTATCGAGCCAGGCCAGCATTTTACCCGCCTTATCACCTAGTTCATAAACCCTGTGTCGGGTGGCCTGAATCGAGGACCGAACCAATTCCTTCTGATATGCCATCCATTCTATTCGGCACAGCCGGACTGCCTGGGCAGCTCCCAGAGAAGGAGTGGAGGCCTGTCTAGAGATGGCCGTTGCAAGGGCCTCCTCCAGAGTGGCGAGGTCTTGCTGTTGCGTTCTCCTGTGGGCCGTTACCGACGCAATTGCTTGCCCCCGTAATACTGTTTTAAATGCTTCCCACAGGGTACTCCGGGAGTCCACTAAGCCTGCATTCTCACGGAAAAAGTGCTCAACAGTAGCGGTGAGGGATTTTTTCAATGGGGCGTTCTTCAGATAAGTCGCATGAACCGGAAACGTACGGCACTTATGAGAGCGGTGGTTCGTGTATGTGAGCAGTATCGGGGAGTGGTCGGAGATTCCCCTGGGGCAGATTGTCACCCCTTCCACCCCACGAAGTCCCTCCCCTGACATTAAAACGTGGTCGATCCGTGAGAGGCAATTATGTGTCGCTGAGTAATAGGTGTAGTGCCTGTCGTAGGGGTGTTTGTAGCGCCAGCAGTCTGTCAGTCCCAATGTGTCCATCAGACCTGAGAGTCGCCCGCCTCCCCGCACCGTCTCAGCCTGTGGGTGTCTATCAAGCGCATGATCCACAACGTCATTGAAGTCGCCCCCTAAAACCAGTGTCGCCGTCGGTAGAGCTAATAAAAAGGAAGCCAGGGCAGTGTGAGCCGCAGCATGCAGGCCAGGCGGGATGTAGACAGACACAAAGTTAAAGAGCTGGCCCTCCCACTGTACCGTCACTGCTGCAAAGCGGCCTTGAGGATCTATCTTAGTTTGCTGACATATCAATGGGAAGTTTTTTCGTATAAGGATCCCAGTCCCCCTAGAGCTGGAGGAAAAGTCCGCGTGAGTAATAAATTTATATCCCCATCTGTCCATCGCTCTAGAGGCCGTGCCCACTAAATGGGTCTCCTGCAGCATGACTATCGCCGGTTTACAGCGCTTCAAATATTGCAGCACTAGGCCCCGCTTCACTCTATCGCCCAATCCCCGAACATTCCATGTGAGTGCCGTAAGTGTTGGTGAGCGGGAGGGGCGCGCCATGTGGAGCTCAGGGGTAACCATTGAGTGCGTCGCCATCAAGCTGGGTGTGGTATGTGCTCAGTAGGAACGATCCCAGCGGAGTGTCGTCATTAATTAGAGTGTCACCCTCATGCAGTGCATTATGTCCTGTGCTGTGCCATAAAATACTACAAGAAAACAAGAGAACCAGAACCAAAACAACCAACAAACCCCCCCCCTTCCCCCTCCCCCCTCCCTGCCTCCCTGCTGCACGGGTCGAAAACCGCCCGCCTCCCCCAACTTAGCAGAGCGCTTTGTCCCATCCCAACCCATTGTACTTGCTTGTCGGGGTATGAAGCTCTGCAATCCGACGGCAGCTCCATGTGACCTCAGCCGCCCAGCTCAGAGCCGGGCCCAAGAGTTCTCAGTCAGCATATGGCGCATCATCGCCGGCCCTCACTCTTCCGAATACTCTCTCTCCTCCTGACCCGGTTCTGCAAATAGGTCTTGGCTATGGCCTTGCGACGGCACCTGATCCGATTGATGCACTGTCCCCCTATCATGTTGACTTCTGCCGTCCCGTCTAGGTGCCTCCACGCGTCTCCATCCGTCCAGCCAGTCCCTCGCCGCTTCAGGTGTGTCGGGAATAACATGGAGTATGGTATGTCCTTGGCCCGCAGGCTTTTTTTAATGTCAATGAAAGTCTTTCGTCGTCGGGCCACCTCAGCCGTATAATCCGGGAAGAACGCTATAGTAGAGTTTAATACCTTGATAGGGGGGGAGTTCCTAGCAGTTTGGAGAGCCCCACACTTTTTAACGTGTATATGTCACCTCTGGAGGAAATCGTGACACCTTATGTAGTTATGTATGCTGACGACACTCAACTTGTCATCTCTCTAAACCAGTCTGCCCAATGTCAGGAAATCCTAGCTGCGTGCCTTAAGAACATCTCAAAATGGATGAGCGAATCTCTCCTCAAACTCAATGGGGAGAAGTCAGAGATTCTACTGTTGGGCAATCCTTCTAAACTCCCCACTAAGTTTCTCTGGCCACCCTGCATGGGAATACCCCCCCACTCCAAAAAAAGAAATAAAAAGCCTAGGTATCTGGCTTGAACAGGACCTTAACTTTAAGACACAAGCCAGGAAAACCGCTGGAATATGTTTTGGCCTCATGCGCACTGCACGCAAAATTCTCCCCCTCATACCCTCCAAGTTCAGGAAACTTTTCATTCAGGTCCTTATTGTATCAAGGCTGGATTATGGAAACGCCTTATACCTGGGCGCTCCAAAACTGGTCATCAAACTCCAACAGGTCCAGAACGCAGCAGCCAGACTGCTTACTGGTACTAAACTTAGATGCTCTGCAAAATCCGCTCTCAATTCACTACACTGGCTGCCAATTCAGGAAAGAATCACCTTTAAAACCCTCTGCATTACCCACAAAATCCTTCACGGCAAGGGCCCCCCTATCTTGAGACCCCTCGTCAAATCATATAAAGCCAATAGACAGCTGAGAGCCAACATCCTCTCCTTGGCTAGCGTCCCCAGAATCAAAAGAGCACGGTCAGGGGGTCGTCTTTTCTCATACAATGCCCCTAAATTATGGAATGCCCTACCTCTCAACATCCGGAGGGAAACTAATCTATTAGTCTTCCGTAAGCTATTGAAAACCTGGCTGTTCCCCTGAATCACCCCTGCCCTAGATCTAGTCTGACGAGTCACAGCGCTGGGACGGCCACGGGTAGCTACGCGCTTTAGACACCCAAATCAAATTCTTTAGAAATCCAAATCAAACACACTATATCACTGCACCAGGGTGTCATTAGTGCCAACGAACCCTGGAGGTGGTAAATAGGAGTGGGCCTGGATTTCGGAACAGGACACCCCTGCACTGGGTAAGATCAACCATGAGAATGTTATTATCACTATCTTTAATTCCAACCTTTTACGACTGCCTGGGTTTCCTTTAATTCCACTTTTTATGCTGGATATAGAGATGAAGATGGCTTTGTTTCTATGGAAAGAAAGTGGACTGAAACTTCAAGGCTGAAACCCAGGTTCTACTGGGCTCTAGTTAGAAGCTACTGATGATAACCAATGCTCCACAAACCCCTGAACTAGCTGACCAGGCCACCACTTTCTCAAAACAAGCATTTGCAATGCATAAGGTCTCGCATTAGGAACGTTTGAGCTATTGGTATTGTAAATGACATTTTTTATATATGTGTTGGTTTTGAAAATAGCAAAAATAATAGCTTTGTCATTTACAATGCCAATAGTTATAACTTGTGACACCTATAGCATTTGTAATGCAATATGTGTTGTATTCACGTGACTTAGATGTATTGATATTACAAACAACAATGGCTTTGAATTTTTTTAATAATTAATACTTAAATAAAAGTTATTGTAATTTATAATAGCAATAGCTTAAACTTTTGTAAATAACTTTTGTGAAGAATATGTTCAGTGTATTTTATTGTGACGAAAATCCAAGAACAGAAGTGAAATACTAACCTCTTTTTGTGACATTTGTAATAAAGCTTGAAACATTGAGAGATCATATTTGACCCAGTTGTTGTTGAATGGTTGCACAGATTGATGCTGTGGTGGCGCTGAGTGATGTTGTGGTGGCGACTAGTGATGCTGTGGCATTCAATGATCCTGTGGTAGGGCATAGTGATGTTGTTGTGCCCCTTAGTGATGCTGTGGTGGTGCTGAGTGATGCTGTGGTGATGCGATAGAGTGAGTGGGATAGATAGATAGATAGATAGAGGGAGGGCGATAGATAGGAGTGAGGGCGATAGATAGCTAGACAGATAGATAGAGTGATGATGATCAGTATCTAAATAAATAGATAGAAGGAGGGCGATAGGTAGATAGATAGATAGAGTGAGGGCGATAGATAGATAGTGTGAGGGCGATAGATAGAGTGAGGGCAATAGATAGAGTGAGGGTGTTAGATAGATCGATAGATAGATCGATAGATAGATAGATAGATAGATAGAGGGAGATGGATAGAGTGAGGGAGATGGATAGAGTGAGGGAGATGGATAGAGTGAGGGAGATGGATAGAGTGAGGGAGATGGATAGATAGTGAGGGCGATAGATAGATAGTGAGGGCAATAGCAAGATAGAGTGAGGGCGATAGATAGAGTGAGGGCGATAGATAGAGTGAGGGCGATAGATAGAGTGAGGGCGATAGATAGAGTGAGGGCGATAGATTGATAGATAGAGTGAGGGCGATTAGATAGAGTGAGGGCGATTAGATAGAGTGAGGGCGATTAGATAGAGTGAGGGCGATTAGATAGAGTGAGGGCGATTAGATAGAGTGAGGGCGATTAGATAGAGTGAGGGCGATTAGATAGAGTGAGGGCGATAGATAGAGTGAGGGCGATAGATAGAGTGAGGGCGATAGATAGAGTGAGGGCGATAGATAGAGTGAGGGCGATAGATAGAGTGAGGGCGATAGATAGAGTGAGGGCGATAGAGTGAAGGCGATTAGATAGAGTGAGGGCGATAGATAGAGTGAGGGCGATAGATAGACAGATAGAGTGAGGGCGATAGATAGATAGACAGATAGAGCGAGGGTGATAGACAGATAGAGTGAGGGCGATAGATAGATAGTTGTGTGTGGTTGTGGTTGTGTGTGCGTGGTTGTGTGTGTGTGTGGTGTGTGTTATGCTTTGTTTTGCTATGTTTTGTTATGCTATGTTTTGTTGTGTTTGGTATGCTATGCTATGTTTTGCTAGGCTATATGTTTTGTTTTGTTTCGTTATGCTGTGTTTTGTTATGCTATGTTTTGTTGTGTTTTGTTAAGCTATGCTATGCTTGGTTAGGCTATGCTATGCTTGGTTAGGCTATGCTCTATGCTTGGTTAGGCTATGCTCTATGCTTGGTTGGGTTATGCTCCATGCTTGGTTAGGTTAGGTTATGCTCCATGCTTGGTTAGGTTAGGTTATGCTCCATGCTTGGTTAGGTTAGGTTATGCTCCATGCTTGGTTAGGTTAGGTTATGCGCTATGCGCTATGTTATGCGCTATGCGCTATGTTATGCGCTATGCGCTATGTTATGCGCTATGCGCTATGTTATGCGCTATGCGCTGCGCTTTATGCGCTATGCGCTGCGCTTTATGCGCTATGTTATGCGCTATGTTATGCGCTATGTTATGCGCTATGCGCTATGTTATGCGCTATGCGCTGCGCTTTATGCGCTATGTTATGTGCTATGTTATGCGCTATGCGCTGCGCTTTATGCGCTATGTTATGCGCTATGTTATGCGCTATGCGCTGTGCTTTATGCGCTATGTTATGCGCTATGTTATGCGCTATGCGCTGCGCTTTATGCGCTATGTTATGCGCTATGTTATGCGCTATGTTATGCGCTATGTGTTATGCGCTATGTGTTATGCGCTATGCGCTATGTTATGCGCTATGCGTTGTTGTGCGCTATGTTGTGCGCTATGTTGTGCGCTATGCTGTGCGCTATGCTGTGCGCTATGCTGTGCGCTATGCTGTGCGCTATGCTGTGCGCTATGTTATGCGCTATGTTATGCGCTATGTTATGCGCTATGTTATGCGCTATGTTATGCGCTATGTTATGCGCTATGCGCTATGTTATGCGCTATGTTATGCGCTATGCGCTATGTTATGCGCTATGCACTATGTTATGCGCTATGTGTTGCGCTATGTTATGCGCTATGCGCTGTTATGCGCTATGCGCTATGTTATGCGCTGTTATGCGCTATGTTATGCGCTATGTTATGCGCTATGCGCTATGTTATGCGCTATGCGCTATGTTATGCGCTATGCGCTGTTATGCGCGTAGCTATGTGCTATGTTATGCGCTATGTTATGCGCTATGTTATGCGCTATGCTATGCACTATGCTATGCGCTATGTTATGCGCTATGTTATGCACTATGTTATGCGCTATGTTATGCGCTATGTTATGCGCTATGCGCTATGTTATGCGCTATGCTATGCGCTATGCTATGCGCTATGCTATGCGCTATGCTATGCGCTATGCTATGCGCTATGCTATGCGCTATGTTATGCGATATGTTATGCGCTATGCTATGCGCTATGTTATGCGCTACGCTATGCGCTATGCTATGCGCTATGTTATGCGCTATGCGCTATGTTATGCGCTATGCGCTATGTTATGCGCTATGCGCTATGTTATGCGCTATGTTATGCGCTATGTTATGTGCTATGTTCTGCGCTATGCGCTATGTTATGCGCTATGTTATGCGCTATGCGCTATGTTATGCGCTATGCGCTATGTTATGCGCTATGTTATGTGCTATGTTCTGCGCTATGCGCTATGTTATGCGCTATGTTCTGCGCTATGCGCTATGTTATGCGCTATGTGCTATGTCTTGCGCTATGTTATGCGCTATGCGCTGTTATGCGCTATGTTATGCGCTATGTTATGCGCTATGTTATGCTGTGTTTTGCTATCCTATGCTTTGCTGTGTTTGCTATCCTATGCTTTGCTGTGTTTTGCTATCCTATGCTTTGCTGTGTTTTGCTATCCTATGCTTTGCTGTGTTTTGCTATCCTATGCTTTGCTGTGTTTTGCTATCCTATGCTTTGCTGTGTTATGCTTTGTTGTTTTACTATGATATGCTATGTTTTGCTATGCTATGTTTTGTTTTGCTATGTTTTGTTATGTTCTGCTGTTTTGTTCTGCTGTTTTGTTGTGTTATGTTATGCTATGCTATGTTTTGTTTTGTTATGCTATTCTATGTTTTGCTATGCTATACTATTCTATGTTTTGCTATTCTATGTTTTGTTTTAAGTTATGTTATGCTATGTTTTGCTATGCTTACCTATGCTTTGTTTTGCTATGTTTTGTTATGTTCTGCTGTTTTGTTGTGTTATGTTATGCTATGCTATGGTTTGTTTTGTTTTACTATGCTATGTTTTGTTTTGCTATTCTTTGTTATGTTATGCTATGTTTTATTTTGTTATGCTATTCTATGTTATGCTATGGTTTGTTTTGTTATGCTATTCTATGTTTTGCTGTGTTATGCTATGTTTTATGTTCTGCTGTTTTGTTATGCTATGTTTTGTTATGCTATGTTTTGTTATGCTATGTTTTGTTATGCTATGTTTTGTAATGCTATGGTTTGTTGTGTTATGTTATGTTTTGTTGTTTTACTATGATATGCTATGTTTTGCTATGCTATGTTTTGTTTTGCTATCCTATGCTTTGTTTTGCTATGTTTTGTTATGTTCTGCTGTTTTGTTCTGCTGTTTTGTTGTGTTATGTTATGCTATGCTATGTTTTGTTTTACTATGCTATGTTTTGTTTTGCTATTCTTTGTTATGTTATGCTATGGTTTGTTTTGTTATGCTATTCTATGTTTTGCTGTGTTATGCTATGTTTTGTTATGCTATGTTTTGTTATGCTATGTTTTGTTATGCTATGTTTTGTAATGCTATGTTTTGTTATGCTATGTTTTGTTATGCTATGTTTTGTTCTGCTATGTTTTGTTCTGCTATGTTTTGTTCTGCTATGTTTTGTTCTGCTATGTTTTGTTGTGTTATGTTATGCTATGTTTTGTTGTTTTACTATGATATGCTTTGTTTTGCTATGCTTTGTTTTGTTATGCTATGGTGTTTTGTTGTGTTTTGTTATGCTATGCTTTGTTGTGTTTTGCTATGCTATGTTTTGTTGTGTTTTGCTATCCTATGCTTTGTTTTGTTATGCTGTGCTTTTGCTATCCTATGCTTTTGTTTGTTATGCTATGCTATGCTGTGTTTCGTTATGCTATGCTACGTTTTGTTATGCTATGCTGGTAAGGGTATGTTAGGGGGTGTGAGGGTGAGAGGGTGAGGGGGTGTGAGGGTGAGAGGGTGAGGGGGTGTGAGGGTGAGAGGGTGAGAGGGTGAGAGGGTGAGGGGGGGTGAGGGTGAGGGGGGTGAGGGTGTGTGAGGGTGAGGGGGTGTGAGGGTGAGGGTGTGAGAGTGTGTGAGGGTGAGTGAGGGTGAGTGAGGGTGGGTGAGGGTGGGTGAGGGTGTGTGAGGGTGAGTGTGTGAGGGTGAGTGTGTGAGGGTGAGTGTGTGAGGGTGAGTGTGTGAGGGTGAGTGTGTGAGGGTGAGTGTGTGAGGGTGAGTGTGTGAGGGTGAGTGTGTGAGGGTGAGTGTGTGAGGGTGAGTGTGTGAGGGTGAGTGTGTGAGGGTGAGTGTGTGAGGGTGAGTGGGTGAGGGTGAGTGGGTGAGGGTGAGGGGGTGTGAGGGTGAGGGGGTGTGAGGGTGAGGGGTGTGAGGGTGAGGGGTGTGAGGGTGAGGGGTGTGAGGGTGAGGGGTGAGGCAGTGTGAGGGTGAGGGGGTGAGGGGTGAGGCAGTGTGAGGGTGAGGGGGTGTGAGGGTGAAGGGGTGAGTGAGGGTGGGGGGGGTGAAGGTGGGGGGGTGCGAAGGTGAGGGGGTGTGAGGGTGTGTGAGGGTGAGAGGGTGTGAGGGTGTGAGAGGGTGTGTGAGGGTGAGAGGGTGAGAGGGTGAGTGAGGGTGAGAGGGTGTGTGAGGGTGAGGGTGTGTGAGGGTGAGGGTGTGTGAGTGAGGGGGTGTGAGGGTGAGGAGGTGTGTGAGGGGTCAGGGGGTGTGAGGGGGTGAGGGCGAGTGAGGGGGTGAGGGCATGAGGGTGATTGTCTCCAATGAATGTCGCTGCTTCGCCTTCTTTGAAAATGTTCAGTGCTGCAAATAGAGCATGCCGCCCTAATTATCACAGCATGAGGCCCCAAAGTGATGATAATCACAGCATGCAGAGAGGCACCCCACGCTGCTGGAGCACTCAACTGTGCATTATAGTTGAGTGCTCCAGCAGCCTGAGGCACCTGTTGACATGCTGTGATAAGTGGGTCTCATGCTGTGATAATTGTTGCGGTGCCTGAGGAAGTGGAGACTCCTGCTGGGATAATTGGTCTTGTGGGCTCGGGAAGTAGAGTTTCATGCTGGGATAATTGGTCTGGCGGCGCTTGCGGTGCCTGACGTCCAACAAACGTGCACAAGCTGCTCAACCTTGAAGCGCGTTCACAGACCTGGGTCGGCTCGTGCCCAGGTCTGTATCGGGCTCGTTCACAGCTGTTACTCCCTTGACAGGGATGAAGGCGGCTATAAGTCTCGTTGGCGGCAGCGCTTCGCGCTGCAACGCCAGCGAGACCTAACAAGGTACCTTTAGTTGGTGTGGGATGCTAGTTTAAACTTTGATCCACGCATATGAACAGTGGTCTATGTAGTCTAATTCTGCCCCCGACAACTAAAATGACCAGCACCCTATTTGGACACTAACATCATACGTTAATTGTAAGATCACTTATGAACTCAAAATTAGACATTATGATAATGCTACACAGGGAAGTCTACCAACAAGACAATTCAAATGACTACAATGTATTGAAAGGTTGGCTGCTAAATTATAGATTGGGTAGGTTTGATAGCATCAGGGTTGTTTTCAGTCCCCTGCATTGCCTGCCAGTAGCCAGTCGTGTCAGATTCAGAATGGCATAATTGGTGTTTAAATGCATAATGGGAAATGACCAAATATATTTGCGGGAGAAACACAATTTCCAAGATCAGGCAGCCCGATGCTTCTCATACACCTAAGAACCAAGCTCCATTGTAAGGGCTGCCAAAGGTTTTCTGTCCTGATTCCACACATATGGAATTCCCTTCCAGAGGAGATTAAACTTGAGTACATACTCTTAAACTTCAGGAAAGCAGTTACAATATTTTTATTCAGTTTCTAAGCCTCTACTTCCTCTTGATATATCTGTAATGACTCATTACAATGTTTAAAGTAGGATTGTTTTAAGCAGTGTTTGTCTCCTAGATACCATTTATTTTGTAGCACGTGTCAAATAATTAAGGGACAGATATCTACATTTTGTAGGCGTGTTATCACCCGCCTCTCACATACCCTCATTTACAGTGGGAGGGATGGTAGTTGTCCCAACACTACAGCCATGTGCGGCTTTGGCATCAAAAAACACCCTGGGTATGTACTGGCTAACACAGTGTCAGAATACCTACCCAATTTAATGCAGGCCTTCTGAGACAATGTCTACCAGAAATTTTTCCTATCTGGGATAGCCAGATTGGTCAGGAAAATGCTGAAATATTCCCCACAGAGTGGGAGAAAGGTCTTTAACACTTCAAGAGTAACACTGCCATTATACAGTTCACAATCGTGCGCATTAGTCATTGGGGCTGCAGTTGTACAACAAACAGCACATACGGCTTACGTTTTGGCCTTTAAAAAATCTTCAATGTTCAGTTAAATAGCCATCAATACTGTGATAAAGTCGAATTTAATGGATTAATCCAATGCACTGTGGAGAGAGGATTCTGGGTGCAGCTGAAGAGCCAATCAATGTAATTTGCAAATGAGCAACAACTTTGCTCAACACATATTTCTGCCAGTGAACCCAGAGTTATCTACTTGACATGCAAGGAAACCAAGGAGCATTGATTGCCCAGATCACAGGAAAAAAGAAGTCGATGTTTTAAAATAACAATCTTTCTACGTACTGCGCTTCTGCATTTTTCTCTGAAAAGACCCGAAGGCAGAAATCGCCCGTCTTGTTTGGTTCATAGGTGGAAGGTACAATTACGTATTCTCCAGGCGTAAGTCGGAAGCGGTTCAGAACTTCTCGCAGGTTGATGAAGGTGTCGGATCGCTCTGCTGCCTTGGTCCTCAGGAAGAAGTCTCTGCTCAGGTGAGCGTTTTGCTGACCACGAAACTTAGTTTTTCAAAGGAATAAACAATTATTAGCTATAAATGAACTGATAATTTGCATTAGTGTTTAAAAATAAAGTCAATATGTAAGGGGGAATTCAAGGTTCGTTTTTTCCCTCTTGGGTAGAAAGAAGAAAGGGCACCCAGATTTTAACATGCCAACTGCACCAATAGGATCTCATAAAATTAGACAGATGGTCAGAAAAGGCGGGTTTACTCTATCCGCATTTAAAAGAACTTGCCATGTTTAGTTCTATTGGACACAAGTTTCAAGTAGGGACCTTGATTACTATGGAATCGGTGAAAAAGGAGTTACTTTTAATGAATGCTTCCAATACGACTTTTCGAAAAGTTGTCTCTAATGGAAGCGGTAGGAAAGAACCTCGAAATGCCCTTTACATAACATTTAACATAACAAGTTCACGGTCTATTGTGCTGAATCAATGTTTATTTCACTAATTCTGCTTCTATGTGAAGCGTTATAAATTCTTCATACTGTACTTCTGACATGGAGTCATACATTACACATATAAACCATAGTTTTATCAGCAGTTATCTGCACTTTTTTAGCAACAAAGATTTTTGTAAAACAAAATTAAAATTGTAACATACCTGCTCAGGAACCTGTAAGTGAAAAAAAAAGTATAAATGTAATATCGTATGTTAACAAAAAGGATGCATTAACATTGTGAATGTCTTTTTCTCCGGACATCATTGATAAGAGGTCATAAAAGGAAGTGACGCTGATCGCATTATTGGCAATAACTGATTCTGTGCTGAGACCTATCACATGGCAGATGTGGAGGAAGCTGGTGGGGCTTATGACACACATACACAAGGTGTCATCACCATATTGGATACATACCTGTGCTTCTGGTGTAGTGGGCTGCACACCCATATCTTTAAAGAGGATGCATTGTTACAGAGTTACTGACAGATTACACAGATGCAGGCCCACGTAGTCTGCCATTTTCATTCACTGATGCAACACAAATGTCTTTGCTCTTACAAAAGGAGTATTCCTAGTGTGTATCCCAGCTGTTTCTGTATACGGTCATCAACTTTCACTATATCACATTTGGCAAAAAGTAGTTCCCCACGCCCATACCACCTTGCCTGTTAAAAAGAGTATCTTTACGCCATTCCACAGCCATCCCACCACAGGCTTAATTTTCAAATCCCTTGTTCACAGACCTGTGCATGCAGGATCTATATAGACCTCTACACTGTATCTGTACAACCAATACAGGTTTCTGTTTCTCCCCCCTTCCTTAGATCAGATTATCCATGTGGTGAAAACTACTAAGTCAGGAGCCACCTCAGATCCCTGTCCCCCCAAAGTTTTCCATATGAGCCAGGAACTTGTTGGCGAACAACTAAACTTATTATTCGCCAAGGTAATCCCATCAGGCCTCTTTCCGGACGCTTGGAAAACAGCCTCAGTGCTGCCGCTGCTAAAGAAACCTAATTTGGACCCGAAGGAGCCTAGCAGTTATCGCCCAATTTCAAAGATTCCTTTTCCATCTAAGATGTTAGAGAAGCTGCTCAATATCCAGCTCACAGAATTGATCACCAAAGAGAACCTACTGGACCATGCACAAAACGGTTTCAGGGAGGGTCACGGAACAGAGACGGCGCTGGTCATGGCAGCGGAAGAACTTAGGATATTCCTTGATGCGGGGGGGGGGGAGGGGGGGAGGGTGGAAGGCCGCCTTGATCTTGTTAGATCTTTCGGCAGCCTTCGATACTGTTAACCACTAGATTTCTGCCAGTAGATTAGCAGAGATGGGGCTCCAAGATTCCTCACTAACTCTTCTGTCATCCTACCTAGCAGACAGAACCTTTTCGGTGGATCTGGGAGATTTTGCTTCTAAGTCCTTTAAACTGCCTTGTGGGGTACTGCAGGGGTCCTCACTTAGCCCCACCCTTTTCACTTTATATGTGGCTCCCTTGGCCTCCATTATTAGACAGTGTCGTTTTTCAGCTGTCTCGTATGCAGACAACACACAGGTGGTGGTGTCGGTCTCAAATAATATGGAGGCGACATGTGACTGCTTCAATCACTGCATGACGCAGGTGAAACAATGGATGCAGTCTAACTGTTTGAAACTAAGCGGTGAAAAAACGGAAGTTGTGCTGCTAGGATCCAACCCTTCCTTCTGGTCGCCGAGATGTGGCCTGATAGTCTGGGCAACTTCCCAACCCCAGTCTCTATGGTCAAGAACCTGGGGTTTGTCTTTGATGATAAACTAACATTTAATGCTCAGATCAACAATCTAACTTCTACCTTTTGGCTCATCATAAAAATGATTAGGAAAATTCGTCCTTTCATCCGTCCTGAGGCATTGAAGACACTAGTTACAGCTCTGTCCCTTTCCAGACTGGACTATGGCAATGCTCTTTATGTAGGGATGCAATCGCAGCTGCTACTGAAACTGCAGAGATTGCAGAACCCAGCAGCCAAATTGATACTTGACATCCCCAGACATGAGCCTGTCGCCAACAGACTGGAAGCCCTACATTGGCTCCCAGTGGCCAAAAGGATTATTTTCAAATCCCAATATCTGGCCTTCACAGCATTAAAAGGAATTGGCCCGCAGTTTTTGAAGACACATTTGAAATGGTATACACCAGGAAGGAGCCTAAGATCAGCTCACTCTAAACTATTACAAACAACTAAGTTCAAGCAGGTCCGGTGGGGAGGAAGAAGTTTCCTAGTGGAAACAATTAAAATCTGGAACCTCCTCCCAATCGCTATCAAGAGCAGCACGTCATTTATGTCTTGTAGAAGAGCTTTCAAGACCTGGCTCTTCACAAACAGACATGGCGCATAATTTGCCTTAAAACTATACTGTCCTACTGATTATAGCATCAAGACGCCCATGGGCATTCGTACGCTGTATAAATCAAGAATCAAATCAAATCTGGTTCATTTGACATTAACCTGCATGTGGCCAAGAATTTAACTAAAGGTGTGTTTCTGCATACAGACATGGATTTAAAAAACCTGCACTGGCCCAAAAGTTTAAGGTGTAAAGGTACCAGAATGCAGTAGGTGGACTTTCATCACATATTGATAATGTTTCAGGATTTCAATTTGGGTTGACGAGTGTACTGATGCTAAGGTGCCCATGACCACCAATTTGTCTTTTGGAAGAGACAATATGTCAGTTTCGCTCTTATGTACAACTCTACCCCTATTATCTGAAATTTCTCCTAGAGCCACATACTTTAATATTGCCTTTTGGTCTTAGGAGCAAGTGATTCAGTGGCAGCTACCGCTGTCAAGGGGTGGTGAATCAGGGGGGAGGCATGAAAAAAGAAACGTACCTTCTTCGCCTCCGCATGTCTCTACTCCGTCCTCGCACCCAGGCTCCCGGACTCTCCCAGCCAATCATGATGCTGCATGAGAGGAGTCATAATTAGTCTGAGCAGCCTGTTTTGCCGCTCAGGCAGTACCTGGGATGCTGGGCATGTTCTCCACTGGGCTGTGAAACACAGGCCAGTGGAGAACATGCCAAGTGCGCATTACTGGGAGAGCACTGGGGAGAGGAGTTGGCCTAACGGCTAGGGTAGTCGACCCCAGAGCTGAGGAACCAGGTTCGAGTCTCAACAGGGACTCACAACATCCTGTGATTCTGGGCAAATCACTTAATCTACCTGTGCCTAACAAAAATGAATGTGTCCTCATGTAATGCAAATGGTGCTCGTGTAAGGCGCTCCGATACCTGATACCTTCAGGTCAAGTTTGCGCTATATAAAACCATTAAAAAAATTGACTGTTTGGCCAAGCTGTCATGCGCACTTAGGGAGGGAGTGCAACCCACTCCTGGTCCCTCGGATGGCAGTGAGCCAAGCCCCGCCCAACCTGGCTGGAGTCCCGGAAAGAACAATTAAATGATAATAACTTCTTGTTATCATTAAAAGAGGAGCAGCCACCGAAGTGATTCAAACATGTGATGTTCAAAGTTGATTAGGTTTCTCAGCAACATGGCATTTAAGTTGGCCGTCTATCAATAAACCACTGCTCATAGAAGAAAAGGAATGAGAGTCTATTAAAAAAAAAAGTGACTTCTATTCTAGCCTCCAGTGGTGTAGGTTATAATATGACAGACTATGCCTAACCTCGTAGATTGCAAAGCCGATTGTCTGCATATCCTCCCCCATCTTCCTCTGTGCCCTTCGGTTCTTCTGGATTAGGCCGACAAGGAAGGTGCATCCATCCTCGTTGTCATCTGGATCATCGTCCGCTTCCTCCAGCTTAATCAGATACTGTGGGTTCATCCAGAAAGTGTCTGAGTGAAAGAAGAGGATGGACATTGCTCTTATGTGGGCCCACGTAATTATTCTGGTTAAAATATGACCAAAGATCAATAACAAACTGATAAGTTAGCACTTCAAACACAAGCCCAAAAAAATAATAGAGACTAGAGAACTATCTATTTTTTATCAAGTTGGTTAAGGCCAGAAAACACCAACAGAGGTTGCAAAGGTGTCCTTGGTGTGTCCATTAAGCCGAAAGAAACATTCACTTACTTGATACTAAAACCTACAAATATGATCTGTGTCTTAGACAGGGCATTATTGCATCCTGCAGCACACCATATAATTATATAAAACATGCCCCATTTATCTAGCACAAAGAGGAGGAAATGGTGACAAACCAGAGAGTGAACCACTAAGCAGCTGAATGTTATTGAAGTGAAAGGGATCCAGTTTCTTCATCAAAAAGACTGGTAGACTCATGGTGAGCTGTCCTGTCTCACCCCCACAATCCATGTACTCATCATGTTGAATAGGTGCTCAAGACCCTGGGTGTGTCTTTGTTTAGTTAGGCCTCAAGATACAAACAACAATTTCAGTTCACAAATTTACTTTGTCTCTTCACTAGACCATTGTTTTTGGAGCTGCACAACTTTGAATAGACCGTTTCAGGGTACTTTTCTTCGAATGACAGCACTGCACAACTCATCTGACCTCCAATGTTCCTCTTGAAAATGTTTTTGGCCCTGGTAAGCAGAAAGGTACTTGAGAGGTAGACATCAATACACTTCTGGTTGCCACAAAACGCCCTCCATCTCGGCTCCTTTGGGCCCGCCCTAGAGTTACGTATATATGTGTAGCGGCACACAACTGATTCAATGCGGACGTCACTGATCCTGCCTTCTACTCAATCATATTTCTCTGTATGAGAGAGTAAGAGGCCGGGCCAGTCTCATTTTGGCCGCACAAAGGAATGGTGAGGTGTGGTGCAGCGGCCAGAGCAGCTGACTTCGGAGCACAGGGTACACGATTCGATCCCCGGTGGCAGCTCAGCTCAGCACCATGTGACTCTGGGCAATAGCTCACTTAATTTCCATGACGGCCCCCAGTGCCTTGAGACCCGTAAGGGTGAGTAGTTCGCGCTTTACACATGCAGATTTACATTTACAATGGAATGGTATGAAGGAAACCAGGGGATAACTGTTCCTCCAACTTAAGAATGACGCTCCTCTCCAGGTCCACTCACAATTTTATAAAAGCAGTAAAAAATAAGTGTTGTACTATGCCATGGCACCTGCAACCAAATGGTACACAATAGATCAAATTGTAAGTGCTCAATAAAGCCCCAAACCATGCTACAGTGCTGAATGGGTCTCGCAGTGAGACAAATACAACAGTGTAACAACCTGGGAGAACTTGAACTCTCACAATTTCAGCATAAAATATGGAAATATTTTTTTCAATGTTTTGACTAGTATCACATCAACCTAAATAAAGTATGTAGAAGTTTATTTTATTTTAGGGCATGTATTCCCTGTAGGTGGTGTCTGTAAACTATTTTCAATACTCTTCATAATTCCAGGAGGGAAGGTGCCACTGCGTGAGAGGGCGAGGCTTTTCATAGTGTTACATCATATCACACCAATGACTGTTTTTCTATTAACACTGCTGGGACAGTTTCATACCTCTGCATGGCTCGACTCCTGTAGTATGTGTATAGCCCAATACAGTGGGCTTGCTTACCTGCGAAGCAGGAGTTTTTTGTCCGACATCCTTTTTAGCTTATATGTTTTGAATAGTATGGCAGTCTGAACAAGGTGCCAGTGGAAGTCAATTAGAGTTGGGGTCAGGGGCGGCTGGTGTTAACGGGCCACAGGGGCTTTGCCCCACTAGCATTAGGGAGGAGATAAAAGGGAGAGAATTTACACCATGGAGCAGCTTCAAATGAAGAGCTCAGTACTTTGTGCAGGTTACAAATTCTGTTCTTTTTTGAGAAAGTTGAGTTCGGGTGAGGGCTATTGCTCGCCGTCGAGGCACATGCGAGGAAAGTGATATCAGCCTGATGGGAGTGGCTGGAGAAAGCGGCAATGGTTAGAATTTAAGAGGGGCACTTATGCTGCGGCGCAGGCGGTTCCAGCAGGGCGCTATTCAAATAAACAGTAAGGGGCCGGTCTGGCCAATATCGACAAAGTGGAGTTGGTGGCAACAACTAAATTACTCCCTAAGTCTTTGCACTACTGATTAGGCCTCCTGATTGGTGGATAGAAGCTGGTGGAGTTGGCTGGGAAGAGTTTGGCTGCACAGCTCCAAATTCATTTTGGGGATAACCAGGATGCAGCCGGTGTGCTGTATTCTACATGTTCATGTTGGCTAAGTATTGTTCAAGTCGGCCACCGGCACGGATAAAGTATGTACCGCAGTCACAGCATAGCCTTGTGGGTTGTTGCCACGATAGGGTGTGCACGCTTCTGTTTTATTATACAACTACACTCGTCTGTGCTAACCTCAAAGAAAGGGTGTGCCTTGGCCTAGGTTGATTTATGTGTAACATGAATAATCTGTCTAGAATGTGTTCTATTTCAAAGTAATGTCATTGAATGTGTGAGGCGATTAAGTCTATCAAGATTTTAATACACTTCAAACGTGTTCAATTAGTTTAAATGCGTTGCCAATTTTGACAGCTTCGTGAACTGAGGCACAGTGAGAAGTGGAGTTTACAGGATCACTCAATTTGGTCAAGTGGGAAACCTTAATTTAAACTTCAGTCTCACTGTCCCACTTTCATTAATTGTGCTACCAGTCTCAGTGTTACATTGTGCTTAATTTGTGTGGGTGGTGTGACAACCATCAGGTACAATCGAGAAAGCAGGAGAGCCCGGCTTGTGAGCCCCCGGGTGGTGTTTGGTGTTTTCTAAGACTCTGCAAGAATGGCGTGCATTGTAAACTATGATACAGGTTGTCGGCCCATGTTTCAAAGTAGAAATCTGGCTCTTGAAACCATCCGCTGGCTAATCACAGCGCAAAGTACGCTACATTATAGGTTTTTCTTTTTAAGCCCAGAAGGTAGAGATTTTGTGAAATCACAGGATTATGAGCCAAAACTGGGAGTCAAACTTGGATCCCCACATTCAAAAGTTGGTAGTTATGTGGACTGTGGGGCTTACATGATGTGAAGAGAAGGACACTTTCACTGATCTTATGCTCAGTTACTGTCTAAAAAGCTGATTTAGTGAGCTTTCAATAGACTAATATGTCATAGTTGTGAGAGGGTCTGCATGTATTTTCTTCACAATGTGCTGTCTGCATTTGGGAATTGGTGCTTTTGTAGAGTAGATCCAAACGTAGAAGCAGTTTAACTCCTCTTTCCATTGCAGTCGCTCTGCTACAGATGGCAGTGCAATTGTGTATCATGTGCCAACCAGGCGTGTGTGCGACAAACACTGTAGGTCGAACTATTTTTAAATTTTTTAATTATTTTTTTGCTGCAGATTTACATAGCTCATACTTGACCTGAACGTATTGGAGCACTTTACATTAACACCAGTTACATTACACAAGAACGCATTCCGCAAGTTAGACGATAAAAATTCTAGTCTAGAGCAATGTATCAGAACCCTGCCACTGGACTGGAGCATTACTGTAGTGCTTAAATGCCACCCTAGTCAATGCACGGATAGATGTAAAACCCGCTTATGCAGACGTGGCATGGACTTGCATGTTCATTCGGTTACCCGCCGCATCATACCGTCAAGTCCATGCCGGAGCCTCACTTCACAGAACTCACTTGTTCACTAGAGCTAATAAAGAGGATTTGCACACCACAGTAACTATTGGACACATTTAATGCAGGAAGGTATGGGGCATTTTGTTATGTGTTTAACTATTTTAGGTCTATACATTCACAATTTCTTTATAAAGCTTCTTGCTCTCTCAATTTTGCTTTAAAATGGTCCATTAGCCCATTAGTTTTTCAACATTTCTCGCGATGTAACACTCATCCACAACCTTTACGCCTCACCACTTTCAAATGTCACCAGCTGCCTGGTTGGGGTGCGGTTATTGTATTTCTGTTGCCCTTTTATGAGTGTGGAAGCAGCATGAAATAATGGGTAGAGCTGGGTAGGTCTGCAGGGAGGGCTTTGCCACCATCAACCTCAGAAAGCAGCTGTGGTTTGTAAGATAGTGTGGGGGTATGTACGGATTTATCTTGCAAACAAATCTTCAACTGCAGGTCCTAAATGATTGAATGTTTGCCCCTACTGATGACCCTCTTTTGTGTCTTAGAGTAGTAGTGAGAATGACCACCTACCTAGATTATCTATATGTGGAGTATGGGACACACACGTTGCAATAGTGACACACGTGATACTACAGATCTGAAGTGAAACCATAACAGTCACTGGTAGGCGGGAACGGATCGAGCAAGAAACTCCTTAGGAGTCAGTACTATTATGCTGAAAACCGTGCATAGATTGAAGGGTTTCGACAGGTGGCACGCCGTGGGCATTTCTAAAGTAGAGACAATAAAAACCTTTGCTCAAATGCAGGGAGAATAGGACATGTTGCCCCCTCAAAATGTGTATACCTGCAGCTGCAACACGTTCCAACAGTCTGATCAAATAGTCCAACCAACCCCAGAGGCCACCCATCTATAATACAGATTACTGTTCAAAATATTGACCACTGATCAAACCCTGATTAACCAAGCACACAACTGCTTGAAGAGCATCAGATTCTCTTTGGAAAAAGACCTAGATCTCATCAAGATGTAGATTGGGAGGCCTTATTGATGCATCCAAGAGAGATGAAAATAAACACAGGCTTACAATGAATCCAAATAAGAATCCTATCTAAAGCTTACTAGAACAGAAGCAGACTATACAAAATGGGTCGTGATGGCAATTAATAGATGCCTAACATGTGGGAAAGGTACTTTTATACATAATTTGGGAACTTTGGAGTACACCTGAAGGGAATAGTGGAGGAACTCTCGGTGGTATTAGATGCCAGGTTCACATTGACACCACAACTATTCATTCTGGCCATCCCCAATGACCTCGACCTACCTAGAAACAAACTCAACAGTGTGCCTTTTGGGCTTACGATTTCCAAGGAATATAATGGCTTATGCCGACGACACCCAGCTCTTCTTCACCTGGCCAAAGGATAATTTGGACACGTCGACTGTTCGGCTTTGCCTTTCATCTGTCTTTCGCTGGCTAGCATTTGCCCAGCTCAAGTGCACTGAAGACAAGTCCGAAGTTCTCTTTTATGGTTCCTTTCCAGATAATTTTACAAACCTCCTATGGCCACCTGATCCTCCTTGCCCCAATTCCATGGGCGGCCCTGCTAAGAACCTAGGGGTTTGGTTTGGGAGTGATCTCAAGTTTGAGGACCACATCAAAAAACTCACTGGTGTGTGTTTTGCTACTCTCAAAGCCTTACGTAGGTTTTTTCCACTTCTTCCGAGAGAGGCCAAAGAGACTGTCGCGTGCCTTAATCCTTTCCAGGCTTGACTACGCGAATGCCCTGTTTAGTGGCTTACCGGCGTATCTGATCCAACGGCTTCAGGTTATTCAAAATGCGGCTGTGTGACTTCTGTTTAACCACTTCCATGCTAATGACAAGGTCAGCTCGTCATGCAGTACACTGGAGCTGTGCTTATGACGAGTTGACCTTGTCATGAAGCATAGGATTTTAGGACTTTCAGCACCCAGCGGGAATTGTCTTAGCAGGCAAGGTGTTAAACTGCCCAGGAGGTCTAGCGTCCGCCCCCACTTACACAGCCTCCATTGGCTTCCGGTGCCGCATCGAATGATGTTTAAAACTCTGGTTTTCTCCTTCCGAGCGATCCATCAGCTCGGACCTGTTTATCTGAGGAAACGGTTTTCCCTGTATGTTCCGAAGCGCTGTCTCCGCTCGGCTAATCAGTGCCTAATGACCGTGCCTAGATTTAAGCTTTCCAGAGTTGGAGGCCAGTCCATTTCAGTCAGGGCTGCCAGGGCTTGGAACGCTCTTCCATTACATCTTAAAGCTGCCCAAACCACTGCCGCCTTTAAGAAAGGGCTGAAAACTTATCTGTTTAATATGAACCTATAACTGCCTGCCCCCCCCCCCCCCTCGCTATCTCTGCCACTTCTCTCTCTGCGCCAGGATACTAGCTAGTAACAGAGCGCATTATAAAAGTCTTTATAACATAACATATATAGTGAAGTAATAGGGAACCACTTTTGCCCCACAAAGTTGTGCCGGAATGGACCAAGGCAAGTTGATGTAAAAAGTTTTTTTTGGTTTTTTTAAACAGAGGCTGTCGTTGGAAATTCTAGAAGAAACAGGGCGTGCAGAGGGAGTATTATAAACTGGTGGAAATCGTCCACAACGTGATTGCGAGCGTGTGTGATGTGTGGATCGTCCTGAGGCGGAAGCCGGGACCTTGCCAGTGACTTTTTCAAGTGTTGACAAATTGTTGCTGTGTTTTTAAAACTATTGTCCTTGCTGCCCATTATTTTAAATTTATTGCTCTTTGCTCCTTTGCACTTGGTCTCACCATTCATTGGAGACTCTTCCCCCGTGGGCCCGCCATCTTGGGTGAGGAGGCAGCCGAGCAGACTAGTGCTCCGCTCCTCCCGCCCCTTCCGACAAAGTGTCACCCCCACCTAGGAAGCGCAGCGGGCGCGCCGTCAGCGCGCCAAAGGCGAGCCCGTCTGCGCCCGTCCACGGCCGGCCGGGGACAGGGGCCATGACCCCTGGCCAATATGGGCCAATGATGTGCTGGAGCGCTGTAGGAGAGTAGGGTCTGCAATCCTATGATCACCCAGATTTTTGCTTTTTGCTGCACTGGTTTACGACTTTCCCTGGCTGTGGGCCTGCTAATCAGACCCACAGCCTAGCTGTTCTCTCTATCCAAATTGTACTTAGGTACTGAATTGGCACTGGGCCCTCTCCAAGTCCCTGTACCCAGGGCTGAGGTGCACCCAGAAGTCTCCCAGGGGCTGAAGCATGTATTATGCCACCCCTGGATTGACTAACTAAAACTGACACAACTGGCTGCACGACAGCTGGGGCAAGGTGGTGTACTCACCCTTTGCTTTAGATATAGTATACCTATATCTAACCCTAAAATGGACACACAGATCTCCTATCAGTCACTCCTATGGCAGGCCTTAACAATCCTGAAGGCAGAGTGCTTGGAATCGTGGGAGATGGTGCTCTGGCATGAGCTGAGCCTGTCTGCGGCTTTCGGGATCCATCCCTTAGCCGTTTCCATGATATCGCCTACCATATACTCTTAAGTGCATTATAATCCTCGCGGTTATGTGCCAACTCTGGTATCGCTTTATCAAAACATGTCGAGTAAGGTGTCATACGAATTGGAATACTAACCCCTCGCCAATTCTGGCGACGGGGTTAGCATTCCACCCTTCTAGAGGGACACGACATGCATGTAACCTATAACCCGGTTAAAAGTCAGACAGAGCCTTAGCATCCACAAAATGGATGCTGCCACCGAGACACAAGTCTGCCCTCCTGCTGCTGGGAGTCCTCCCAGAGCAGGAGATAAGGACAAAGGGTTTCCTGCCAGGGGCGGTGCCAGCACCGTCCCAGACAGGGTTTTGTGTATTGTAGGTAGGCAGGGCTTTAGAGGAAGGTGACTGCACGTGGCACCCCGGTGCTCACTGTGCATAGGCTGGCTGGAACCAGTTCCAGGGGCACTCCAGCCCCTGGCCTGGGGAAAAGCCCGCCAAGGAAGTGGGTGTAACCACCCCCCTCCTGGTCCCACCCATAGGGCAGGACCTAGTCGCGTGCCAGCCCCCTTTTCCCAGATAAAGGTAGAGACTGGCCCCCTTCCAGATCAGATCATCTTTGAATCCTGAAACTACTTTCTGCGAAAGGAACTCAAGACTTCTTCCTAAGATTTCTCCCTTGTGACTAAGGAGTAGTCACCCTGCATCCGCAGGCACCATCTAAAGAACACTGCGGTCTGCTGTAAGTCCTTCCTACGGAATCCGACTGCCCAGCTCGACGAGAACCGGCTTCCCTGGCACCTCTGACCTCTACCCACCTCTACAGCCCAGCTGAGAACCGTGGGTGCGACGAGACCTCAAGGGACCGGCCATCTGCAAGACTGCACGACTTCTTTCCAGCAAGCCCGCCGAGTAATCTACTGGTGAGTGCTTTGGGGTCCGAGAAGCCCCGACTCTGAGCAGCTCCAGCTCCGAAGTGCAGCCCCCCAGCATCTCCACGATCTGCGTGGGGCCCTTCTGCTTTCCGCTGCTCACCGCGTTGTTTGGCTACTAGCCCGTTGGCTTGTGGCCTTCCTGACGACGCCCGACGACATTTCTGCTGCTGGTCTGGTTGCTCCAGACTGGCCCTTGCTCCCTTCCAGAAGAGGAGCACCCCGGACCCTCCTGGTCCACTCAAGACGCCATTTTGAGTCCACCGCGTGGGCTTGAATTAGCCAAGGCTTGTTGCCCAATCCTGGGTAACTTCGACGCCAACGACTTCATCCTTCGTGGGACAGCTCGCACCTCCATCCTGGTCGCCGACAACGCCTCCTGGTCCGAGAGACTGCAGAGCCCAGCAGCGCCCACTCACCTGACTGCGGTGACTTCGCCCGGTGCCATCCTGGTGCCCACTTAATCACTGGCTGGTGATTCAAGAACTTGGTCCCCTCTGCTTTCAGGTTTTCTTCTCCCTTGATCCAGGCTTGGATCCATCGAACTTTCCTTCACTGGTCGCCTGCCAGCAACTTCTTCCTTCCAGGCTCCTGGTCCGGCAACGAGATCCCCGACGTCTTTTCAGACCTATGCAGCTGCAGCCCCTGGGCTAGGTAACTTCGGCACTCCGGTGTCCCAGCATAGCCTCACTATCCAAGGGTCAGGATCCACTGTCGTTTTCTCCCTACCAGGTCGGGTTCGCCCGTGAACACTAACTTTGTGAATTCTAGCTTCCATAGACTTTGTCCCGCATCCCGCGTGAGAGTGCACACTCTGCACCCGAGTCCCCTGGGCCTCCTAGTAATAATCTAACGATTCCCTAGTCCAGTCCTAGCGATTCCAAAGCCTATTAGAACTGTTACTTACCTGCTAGTAATTCGCATTCCACTTTTAGCGTATATGGTTTTTCGTGCCCCTCGGGCATTTGTGTAACGTGCTAACTTAAAAGTATTTTCGTAAGAGTTTTGTTGTGTGCTTAGCTCCCTGTCTCATAAAGAGCCAGGGTAGTCTTGTTATAAATAAATACACTGTTTATTTTCATAACAACTTGTGTGGTGTCCTTTCACTGGGTGTTCAAGGGGTAATGTGATGGTAAAACAGCTGGCTTAACACGCCCTCTAGAGTCTGAGCCTTAGACTGCTCGTATCCATGCTACTAGGATAGCTGGTCTATAAGGTTGACTTACAACCAATCATCAATAAGGGTTGTTTGGACTGATATATAGTGATCACTAGAATAGTGAGCACTGCACATCAGGCCAACTTCTCACATTGGTGAGCAGCGGTTGGGATTTGAGCTTGCTGTTGTTTTACCACACATGCCCTAAGAATATCTTGTGAAAGATCACATAAGTACTAAAGGTACATATAACTTAGCTTAGAATACTCTGAGTTCTACTGAACCAGCTGTTGTAGCTCCTAGGGCCTAGCACACCCTAAACTACAACTCTAGCAAGGGATCAGTAGGCAAACATATAGTGTAGGTAAGTGCACCACTTACACCTCACTAGAAAAGCATGTCGACTCAGGAGGACTCTACTGAGACTCCCCTGGTCAGTGTTGACCCTCCACAGGTCACTTCAAGATATGCAGCTCTCAGCTTTCATGAGATGAGACAGATCTGTGTCTCCAGAAAACTGAAGCAGGGGTCTAACCCCACCACTTCCTTTCTGATAGGTCTCCTAGAGACATATGATGCCAGAAAGCTTTCTCAGTTACATGAGAACATGCCAGCCTTAGAAGGAACCTCTGGGGATCCAGATCTCCACAACACTGACTCAGCAGTTGAGGAGGAGGATCAGGAGGTACTCTCTGGGGATGAGGTAGACAAGGGTCTTGAGGTAGTCAGAAGGCTAACTAGGACCAACTTAGACTTACTTGGGCTAGGATCTGGGGGCCCCCCAGTACTAACCCGAAGTGGGCCTAACCTTGGAGTTAGAAGAGATAGATCTCTTTCTAGGGACTCCAATAGATCTCTGCACTCTAATGCCTCTTCTCAGGGGAGAAGGAATCCTCCACAGAGGAGATTTACTTCCCCTCAGAGAAAGGAGCATGAAGCTAGGATGAGACAAGCTGAACTGAGGATTGAAAGGGAAGAAATTGCCCTGGCCAAAGAGAAGCTTGCCCTGGCAAGAGAGCAGCAGATGAGTGGGCTAGCTCCCACTGGTGGCAGCAATCTCCCAAGAGATAGAGAGAAGGGTTTAGATACTAAACACCTGACTAAAATAGTGCCCCCCTTTAAGCAAGGGGATGATATCCAGAAATGGATGGCTGCTCTGGAGAGGGCCTGCACTGTGCAGGGCATTCCCCAGAGTCAGTGGGCAGCTATACTGTGGCTCTCCTTTGATGGTAAAGGTAGAGATAAGCTCCTCACTACAAGAGTGGAGGATGCTAACAATTACCAGGTCCTGAAGAATACACTGGTTGATGGGTTTGGTTTAACCACTGAGCAGTACAGGTTGCTGTTCATAGACACCCAGAAAACTCAGTCTCAGGACTGGTCTGATTTTGTGGATTGTGCCACTAAGGCTTTGGAGGGCTGGTTGCTGGGTAGCAAGGTTACAGATTACACAGGATTGTATAATCTAATGATGAGAGAACACATTGTAAACAATTGTCAGAACCAGTTGCTGCACCAGCACCTTGTTGATTCAGATCTGACCTCTCCCCAAGAATTGGGAAAGAAGGCAGACAAATGGGTCAGGACAAGGATCAAGCAGAACCAGAACCAGAACCAGGGTGGTCAGAAGAAAGCAGACCAGAAGGGTAATGTTAAGAATGAGCAAAATGACCAGAAGTCTTCACCAGGTCCCCAACAAACCAAAGAGGGTGGGGGTCAGGCTTCCCAGAAGAAGAAGACTCAAGAAGGCCAGTCAAAAAGGTGGTGCCAGTACTGCAAAAGTAAATCTCACTGGTTTAGTGAGTGCACCAAAAGAGGAGGACAAACTCCTGCCACTACAGCTCCTAAAGCAACTGCACCCCCTAGTACAGTCAGTAGTGGTAGTGTCACTCCCAAGGCATTAGTTGGGTTAACCTTGGGTACTGAGGGGTCTGACAACTTAGTTGGCACACTCACTCAGGCTGTCCTTGTCTGTACAGGGGATATGGATATGTCCCCTGAGATAAGTCCCAATACTTTGGGCAAATACAGGCAGACACCTTTGATTAATGGCAAAATGGCTCAGGCCTATAGGGACACTTGTGCCAGTGTCACCATGGTGACACCTAACTTTGTGGACCCTGGACAGATCATGCCAGGTACTGATTTCCTGGTGACCAATGCCAGCAATGTCACTACTAGTCATAGTGTGGCAATTGTGGCTTTCTCCTGGGGTGGAGTGAAGGGACAAAAGAAAGTTGTAGTCAGTTCAGACCTCCCAGTTGATTGTTTGTTGGGCAATGATTTGGAGTCATCACAATGGTCAGAAGTGGAGCAGAGGACTCACATGGAGATGTTAGGCTTGCCAGCACATGTGCTTGCTGTGACTAGGTCACAGGCCAGAAGATGCCCCACTGAACAGGTGCTGGATCCTGAAACTATGGACCAGACACCTCCCAAGAAGAAGAGCAGTAAGGGTAAGGCTTTGCCTTCCCCCTTGCCCCAGGTTGAGGATCAAGTCTCTGAGGAGGCTGATCTAGAAGAGCTGAGGGAAACTGAGCCTAAAGAGCTTGAACTTGATCAAGTTGAGTTTCTGGGCTCAGGGGGACCCTCCAGAGCAGACCTGGGGAAGGAACAGTTGAGCTGCCCTTCCCTTGAACCCCTCAGACAGCAGGCTGCTGCTGAGGCTGCAGGGAATGCCACAGGTGCCCACAGGGTATACTGGGAAGATGGACTCCTGTACTCTGAGTCAAGAGACCCCAAGCCTGGTGCAACCAGGAGGCTGGTCATCCCCTTGTCTCTGAGAGGTTTCCTTCTCACCTTGGCCCATGAGATTCCCCTTGCAGGTCATTTAGGTCAGACAAAGACTTGGGACAGGCTTGTCTCACACTTTCACTGGCCCCATATGAATGAGAATACCAAGGAGTTTTGTCGCTCATGTGTCACTTGCCAAGCCAGTGGTAAGTCAGGTGGCACAACAAAGGCCCCCCTCATACCACTACCTGTGGTGGGGGTTCCCTTTGAAAGAGTGGGGATTGACATTGTTCGTCCAATGGAACCCCAGACAGCATCAGGACACAAGTTTATACTGGTGGTGGTGGACCATGCCACCAGGTATCCTGAGGCTATTCCCCTTAGGACCACTACAGCCCCTGTAGTGGCAAGAGCCCTAGTTGGAGTGTTCTCCAGAGTGGGTTTCCCTAAGGAGGTCGTTTCTGACAGAGGTACAAACTTCATGTCAGGATATCTGACTGCCATGTGGAAAGAGTGTGGTGTGAACTACAAGTTCACCACACCCTATCATCCACAGTGCAATGGGCTTGTTGAGAGATGCAACAGGACCCTGAAAGGGATGATTCATGGACTACCTGAACCTCTTAGGAGAAGATGGGATGTCCTGATCCCCTGCCTCTTGTTTGCTTACAGAGAGGTCCCACAGAAGGGGGTTGGCTACAGCCCTTTTGAGCTTCTGTATGGGCATCCTGTAAGGGGACCCCTGTGTTTGGTGAAGGAAGGATGGGAGAGACCTCTCAAAAAGCCTGCAACCAACATAGTGGACTATGTACTTGGTCTCCGCTCCAGGATGGCTGAGTATATGGAAAAGGCATCTAAAAACCTTGAGGCCAGCCAGGAACTTCAAAAAGCTTGGCATGACCAAAAGGCTGTACTGACTGTGTACCAGCCAGGACAGAAGGTGTGGGTGCTGGAGCCAGTGGCCCCAGCAGCTCTGAAAGACAAATGGTCTGGGCCCCACACCATCATTGAGCAAAAGGGAGAGGTTACCTACTTGGTGGACCTTGGAACTCCCAGGAGCCCTCTCAGAGTGCTCCATGTTAACAGGCTCAAGGCATATGTTGACAGGAAGGACATGAGCTTGCTCATGGCCACAGATGAGGGACAGGAGGAAGAGAGTGACCCTCTCCCAGACCTGCTCACTCAGAATCCTGATGATGGGTCAGTTGATGGTGTTGTCTTTTGTGGCAGCCTCACTGAACATCAGCAACAGGATTGCAGGCAAGTTCTGCAATCCTTTCGACATATGTTCTCTCTGACACCCAGCCAAACTGATTGGTGTACCCATGATGTTGACACTGGAGACAGTCTGCCTGTCAAGAGTAAAATCTACAGACAGCCTGATCATGTTAGAGACTGCATCAAAACTGAAGTGCAGAAAATGTTGGAACTGGGAGTCATTGAGCCCTCAGATAGCCCTTGGGCTAGCCCAGTAGTTCTAGTGCCAAAGCCTCACACCCAGGGTGGTAAGAGAGAGATGAGGTTTTGCGTAGACTACAGAGGCCTCAATGCAGTCACTAAGACTGATGCCCACCCAATACCAAGAGCAGATGAGCTTATAGATAGATTGGCTTCTGCCAACTTCTTAAGCACATTTGATTTGACAGCTGGGTATTGGCAAATCAGGTTAGCTGAGGAAGCCAAACCCAAGACAGCATTTTCTACCCCTGGAGGGCATTATCAATTTGTGGTAATGCCCTTTGGACTGAAAAATGCACCTGCCACCTTCCAAAGGTTGGTGAATCAAGTCCTCACTGGGCTGGATGACTTCTGTGCAGCTTATCTTGACGATATTGCTGTCTTTAGCTCCACCTGGGAGGATCACCTGGTCCACCTGAGGAAAGTGTTGGAGGCCCTGCAAAAGGCAGGCCTCACTATCAAGGCCACAAAGTGCCAGATAGGGCAGTCACAGGTTGTATACCTGGGCCACCTTGTAGGTGGAGGCCAGGTTCAGCCACTGGAGAGTAAGATACAGGCCATCAAGGACTGGACTCCTCCAATCACCCAGACTCAGGTTCGAGCTTTCTTGGGCCTGACTGGGTACTATAGGAAGTTTGTCAGAAATTATGGGTCCATAGTGACCCCCCTTAATGACCTGACAAGCAAGAAGATGCCAAAGAAAGTTCAGTGGACAGCAAGCTGTCAGAAAGCATTCAATGACCTAAAGCAGGCCATGTGCACAGCACCTATCCTCAAGAGTCCAGATTACTCCAAGCCATTCATTGTCCAAACAGATGCTTCTGAGTTGGGTGTGGGAGCTGTTCTGTCTCAACTGAATTTTGATGGTAATGATCAGCCTATTGCTTTCATTAGTAGGAGGTTGACACCCAGAGAGAAAAATTGGTCAGCTATTGAGAGGGAGGCCTTTGCTGTGGTCTGGGCCCTGAAGAAGCTGAGGGCCTACTTGTTTGGCACTCACTTCACCATTCAGACAGACCATAAGCCCCTCTTGTGGCTAAATCAGATGAAGGGGGAAAACCCCAAACTGCTTAGGTGGTCCATTTCCCTACAGGGGATGGATTTTACAGTGGAGCATAGACCTGGGACTGATCACAGCAATGCTGATGGGCTCTCCAGGTATTTCCACTTAGAGCAAGAAGACTCACCTGGTCAAGGTTAGCTTATTGTCCCAAAGTTTGGGGGGGGGTCATGTAGGAGAGTAGGGTCTGCAATCCTATGATCACCCAGATTTTTGCTTTTTGCTGCACTGGTTTACGACTTTCCCTGGCTGTGGGCCTGCTAATCAGACCCACAGCCTAGCTGTTCTCTCTATCCAAATTGTACTTAGGTACTGAATTGGCACTGGGCCCTCTCCAAGTCCCTGTACCCAGGGCTGAGGTGCACCCAGAAGTCTCCCAGGGGCTGAAGCATGTATTATGCCACCCCTGGATTGACTAACTAAAACTGACACAACTGGCTGCACGACAGCTGGGGCAAGGTGGTGTACTCACCCTTTGCTTTAGATATAGTATACCTATATCTAACCCTAAAATGGACACACAGATCTCCTATCAGTCACTCCTATGGCAGGCCTTAACAATCCTGAAGGCAGAGTGCTTGGAATCGTGGGAGATGGTGCTCTGGCATGAGCTGAGCCTGTCTGCGGCTTTCGGGATCCATCCCTTAGCCGTTTCCATGATATCGCCTACCATATACTCTTAAGTGCATTATAATCCTCGCGGTTATGTGCCAACTCTGGTATCGCTTTATCAAAACATGTCGAGTAAGGTGTCATACGAATTGAAATACTAACCCCTCGCCAATTCTGGCGACGGGGTTAGCATTCCACCCTTCTAGAGGGACACGACATGCATGTAACCTATAACCCGGTTAAAAGTCAGACAGAGCCTTAGCATCCACAAAATGGATGCTGCCACCGAGACACAAGTCTGCCCTCCTGCTGCTGGGAGTCCTCCCAGAGCAGGAGATAAGGACAAAGGGTTTCCTGCCAGGGGCGGTGCCAGCACCGTCCCAGACAGGGTTTTGTGTATTGTAGGTAGGCAGGGCTTTAGAGGAAGGTGACTGCACGTGGCACCCCGGTGCTCACTGTGCATAGGCTGGCTGGAACCAGTTCCAGGGGCACTCCAGCCCCTGGCCTGGGGAAAAGCCCGCCAAGGAAGTGGGTGTAACCACCCCCCTCCTGGTCCCACCCATAGGGCAGGACCTAGTCGCGTGCCAGCCCCCTTTTCCCAGATAAAGGTAGAGACTGGCCCCCTTCCAGATCAGATCATCTTTGAATCCTGAAACTACTTTCTGCGAAAGGAACTCAAGACTTCTTCCTAAGATTTCTCCCTTGTGACTAAGGAGTAGTCACCCTGCATCCGCAGGCACCATCTAAAGAACACTGCGGTCTGCTGTAAGTCCTTCCTCCGGAATCCGACTGCCCAGCTCGACGAGAACCGGCTTCCCTGGCACCTCTGACCTCTACCCACCTCTACAGCCCAGCTGAGAACCGTGGGTGCGACGAGACCTCAAGGGACCGGCCATCTGCAAGACTGCACGACTTCTTTCCAGCAAGCCCGCCGAGTAATCTACTGGTGAGTGCTTTGGGGTCCGAGAAGCCCCGACTCTGAGCAGCTCCAGCTCCGAAGTGCAGCCCCCCAGCATCTCCACGATCTGCGTGGGGCCCTTCTGCTTTCCGCTGCTCACCGCGTTGTTTGGCTACTAGCCCGTTGGCTTGTGGCCTTCCTGACGACGCCCGACGACATTTCTGCTGCTGGTCTGGTTGCTCCAGACTGGCCCTTGCTCCCTTCCAGAAGAGGAGCACCCCGGACCCTCCTGGTCCACTCAAGACGCCATTTTGAGTCCACCGCGTGGGCTTGAATTAGCCAAGGCTTGTTGCCCAATCCTGGGTAACTTCGACGCCAACGACTTCATCCTTCGTGGGACAGCTCGCACCTCCATCCTGGTCGCCGACAACGCCTCCTGGTCCGAGAGACTGCAGAGCCCAGCAGCGCCCACTCACCTGACTGCGGTGACTTCGCCCGGTGCCATCCTGGTGCCCACTTAATCACTGGCTGGTGATTCAAGAACTTGGTCCCCTCTGCTTTCAGGTTTTCTTCTCCCTTGATCCAGGCTTGGATCCATCGAACTTTCCTTCACTGGTCGCCTGCCAGCAACTTCTTCCTTCCAGGCTCCTGGTCCGGCAACGAGATCCCCGACGTCTTTTCAGACCTATGCAGCTGCAGCCCCTGGGCTAGGTAACTTCGGCACTCCGGTGTCCCAGCATAGCCTCACTATCCAAGGGTCAGGATCCACTGTCGTTTTCTCCCTACCAGGTCGGGTTCGCCCGTGAACACTAACTTTGTGAATTCTAGCTTCCATAGACTTTGTCCCGCATCCCGCGTGAGAGTGCACACTCTGCACCCGAGTCCCCTGGGCCTCCTAGTAATAATCTAACGATTCCCTAGTCCAGTCCTAGCGATTCCAAAGCCTATTAGAACTGTTACTTACCTGCTAGTAATTCGCATTCCACTTTTAGCGTATATGGTTTTTCGTGCCCCTCGGGCATTTGTGTAACGTGCTAACTTAAAAGTATTTTCGTAAGAGTTTTGTTGTGTGCTTAGCTCCCTGTCTCATAAAGAGCCAGGGTAGTCTTGTTATAAATAAATACACTGTTTATTTTCATAACAACTTGTGTGGTGTCCTTTCACTGGGTGTTCAAGGGGTAATGTGATGGTAAAACAGCTGGCTTAACACGCCCTCTAGAGTCTGAGCCTTAGACTGCTCGTATCCATGCTACTAGGATAGCTGGTCTATAAGGTTGACTTACAACCAATCATCAATAAGGGTTGTTTGGACTGATATATAGTGATCACTAGAATAGTGAGCACTGCACATCAGGCCAACTTCTCACAAGCGCACAACAACTCCGCGCCCTCTGTCCTGGTTATGCTAAAGCCTGCCTCCACAGTCTTAACGCAGAAGATACCAACAACTGCAAAGTGTGTCAGTATAATTGGCACAACAGACCTCCGACTAGGGCTGAGAACATTAGGCTTACATGTGGTCTACTTAACACCAGATCCATGAGGAAACATAGTCTTGATATATTTGACCAACTCACAGATATGAAACTTGATCTTCTGTTCCTCACTGAGACCTGGCTTGATTCCAACTCAGAGCCGGACATAGTTGCTTCTCTTCCTGCTGACTACACCTTGGTACGCCTGAATAGATCTGAAGGCAGAGGTGGGGGGATAGCTATAATATCTAAACAGCCATTGTGTTGCCAACTTGAACCTCTCGCTATCGCTGATAGTGAGACAGGGGCCTTCTCCATTAAGGTTAACGCTGGGAACACGTTGAATGGCTTATTGATTTATCGTGCACCTGGTCCTTCTACCCATTTTACTACCAGCCTGACCGAAGGCATAACGGAAGCTGCTCTGCGTAGGGACAAGTTTTTGCTCTTGGGTGATCTGAGCATCCATCTGTACGATTCAACAGACAAAGGAGTTACTGACTTCTATCAGCAACTACAGTCCCTCCAATTATATATTGGATCTAAGGCCCCAACCCATCAAAAAGGCCACTTGTTGGATCCCATCTTTGCCAACTGGGAAGGTATAGAAGTTAAGTCCCCCGTCCCTGTCCCTTGGTCAGACCATTTTTTAGTACCTTTTATAATAACTATCCCTGCTAGTAATCCCCAAAAGTATTCCAATACTTAATACCTGAGTTGCAAATGGACTGCGTTTTCCAAAACTAAGTTAGATACTGCCCTGACCAAAGGCGGCAGACCAGGAGGTGAGGATACTGTCACGGCATCAGATAGATTAGATGGTCGTATTACTAATGCCTTGGATGACACAGCCCCTCTGTCAAAAAAAACCTTGTAGTCGACCCCATAAATCCGCCCCCTGGTTTAGCGAAGAACTTCGCCTAGCTAAAGCTGAATGTAAACAACTAGAAAGATGGTGGAGGGTGGCCTACCTGGATCAAGCTAAACTGAGATATATAGGCAAACGCAGGGAATATCATAGCCTGATCAGGCGTGCTAAAACTAACTATTTCTCAGGTAGGATAGGAGAAGCTCATAACTCTACCAAGGAGCTATTTAAAATTTATAAGGAAATCTCTTTATGCGGCTCATCTGTTGACCCTTCTTCGGTTTCAGAGAAATCCTGTAACCGCATTGCCACCTTCTTCTCTGACAAAGTGGCCACTATCTACTCCGCTTTTTCAGGGGGAAAGGAAAAGGCAACAGAGTTCAGTGAAAATATATCGATTGATGTAGGTGCTAATAGGCTAGGCAACTTTGTCACCCCACCCTCTGATGAGCTTCAGCAGATTTGCCGTTCCATCAAGTCAGGATCCCCCCGTGATCCGGCATCTCCGAAACTTCTTGGAGAGTATTGAAATCCTGGAACCTTACATCAGGGATGTTTTGGATCTTTCTTTTGAGTCCGGGACCGTACCCAAAAGGTGGAAGCAAGCGATTGTGCTCCGCTTAAAAAAAAAACGAATCTCAGTTGGGACAGGCTGGATAATCTCTGGCCCATCTCCCTCCTCCCCTACATGGCCAAAGTGGCAGAAAAGGTGGTAAATCTCCAACTTATGGCATTTGTGGAGAAAGCCAACCTCCTCCATCCTACTCAGTTTGGCTTTCGCTCATGCCACTCCACGGAGTCCGCGCTGCTCATGGCCACTGAGACCATCAGGCAAGGGGTAGATGAGGGACATACTATGGCTCTCATCTTACTCGACCTGAGTGCCGCCTTTGACACTGTAGCACACGTCACCCTGCTACAGTGTCTTAATAAAGGCGGAGTAAATGGGGTAGCGCTGAGATGGATCCAATCCTTCCTGACGGATAGGGGCTTTCAGGTCAGACAGGGAGAACACTATTCCCGTGTGTTCAATCTCGACCAAGGGGTTCCCCAGGGCTCTGCCCTGAGCCCCACCCTGTTCAATCTTTACGCTTCCCCTGTAGCCACCATTGTGGAAAGTCATGGCATCCAACTAGTATCTTACGCCGACGACACACAGCTGGTCATCTCACTGTCACGGGCACCCAAAGTTGCAGCATTCAGCTTCAGTGCTTGCATGCAGGAGCTTGCCTCCTGGATGTCTAACAACTGCCTGAAGTTGAATGGGTCCAAAACTGAAGTGCTCGTGGTGGAAGGTGGTCCGACTGTGTGGTCCTCGGCATGGTGGCCAGACTGCCTGGGCTCTACTCCAGTGCCTTGTCAACAGGCCAAAAATCTCGGGGTACTATTTGACTCCGAGCTGTCTTTCGCTCCCCAGGTTAATCGGGTGGTTGGAATGTGCTTCGGTATACTCAAGAGCTTACGTAAGGTCCTTGACCTACTTCCTGTTGGTGCCAGGCAGACTCTTGTGCATGCCTTGGTCACATCGAGACTCGATTACGCCAATCTTCTATATCTGGGAATTATGGCTAGAAGCCTTAACCGTCTCCAGGTACTTCAAAATGCCACAGCCCGGCTGGTGCTGAGGCTTCCTAGGAGAACGTCCTCTAAAGCCGCTCTGAAGTCCCTTCACTGGCTTCCGCTCAGAGAAAGGATCACCTTCAAAGCTTTATGCATGTGTCATCGCATCTTTGGAGGCAGGGCGCCCGCCCCCCTAAACAGCCTCATCAGCCCTTACAGACCAGAGCGGATGCTTAGATCTTCTGGCACTGGTCTGGCAGTTGTCCCCAAAATCCGCAAAGCTCGAATGGGGGGTAGATCTTTCAGGCTCCTCGCAGCCAAGAACTGGAACTTGCTTCCAACTGAACTCCGCCTCGAATCTTCTGAGGCCAAGTTCCGCAGAGCTCTAAAAACCTACCTCTTCCGCCTAGCACTGCTGTAACCTCCTGATCCCATTCTTCCACTTGTTCGCTTTCAGCGCGGGGACACGCCGGGGCGCGTAACCAAGCGTGTTATAAAATTCCATAATAATAATAACCCCGCCTGACTCCAGTCCGCCTGAGGACATTAACAAAAGATGGTTCATTGAGAAATGTGGTCAACAGGACACAATGTAATGCTTGGAAGTCCATGTAAGTATGCTAACATCTTGATGGCAACGGTCACAGAAGTACTAGTGCTTTGTTGTGTTTTGTTTCTATTACAACTGTTTCTCTCATCAGAGGCTTTTGTGCTAAGTGATTTAAAAATATAACAAGAAGAATAAAAAAAACAGTGCAGAAACGTACAGCAGACCTAATGCAAATATTTCTAAATATTCACAAAGATCAGACTTAATGGGTGTTTACCCCACTTGCATGGCCTATTCCTGAAAATCTACTAGAAGGATAGACTATGCTTCACCCGCATCACCAATGCTGGAAAATCCACACATGGTAAAACCTCTGCTCACATATTAGCATTTTCACACAAAAAACACTTGGATCCTATTTTGTGAATCAGGATGAGATTATGTGAGTCATTTGCTATTTACGTATATCAGGCTGCACGTGCAAAATATTTTGTGAATTGTACTGTAGATATTTGCCCACTTACTACTCCCTTCTCCTTGATCTTTTTAAATCGGTGCTCGTCACAATACCAAGGCACCATGGTCTGCACACGTACTATATACAAATACCATAATATCATTGGTAGCTCTCCACAATGACTTATCTGTCACAATAAAACACAACACCGTACTTGGATAATTCCTGCAGCCGCCTGCGGTCGAGCCTCGCCGCCAGTTCCCATCAAACTTCGTTAGGCTCCACTTCTTGTATTTGTCAGAGGCCAAGGTGTCCGGAGTGAGGTTGCAGATCTCCAGCCGGGAGTAATTTCTCAAGAAATCAGTGAATGACATCCTAGTTAAAACAAAGGGATAGTCAATCTTACACTAACAAATACTTCATTCAGCGCTGTTGACATACAGTCAAAATCAACTGGCTGTTTCCCAAAAGTTGATGAAGCATTATGAAGGATTGCACCTAGCAAGAAACTGGACCATTCAGCACTTTGTAACTTGGATGTAAATGGCACAAGACATAGGACCATATCACCCAGAGAACCAGAACCAATTTCCTTGAAGGATGGTAAGCAGGACCACATGGCAGCTTCCCTCACTATCCTTCACTCCCCTCCATGCAGAAGCTTCACACTTCTGGGGATAGGACAATAGATGCAACTGCCAATCATGCACGACATCCTCACGCTTCCTACATAGCAACACTTGCACTCCTCATCCTTCCAAACAGACAATACCTTGTAGGCTTCACCCTTCCAACCAACCATTATCTATTGGGTAGTATGATACATGCTTGTGACTGCAGTTTGCAAGTCTACGTTTGCCAGACAAATCTCTACCAGACACAGTCCAGAAACTCATAGCTTGATGGACTGTAAACAGCAAAATGCTGAAAGCAATTCTCATGAAAGTTTATTAAATTCTAACATCTAACACGCTGATTGATATGAAGACCATGAATCAAATCATGGATAGATGATACATGGCCGTTATTCAATAAAATGCTTTGACACCCTATAGCTATAGTAGCACTGTAAAAGAACCTTAAATGCATAAATAAATATGTATTGTTTTGAAGCGCGCTCTACTTCACCCCACATAATGAAACATCCATAGATATAAATCTCTTTGTCTGGTTGTCCAACTTACAACCTGCCTGACTGATGAATTCCCTTTCTCTAATAGACTTCCTAAAAACCTTGAAAATATTCTTAGCTAGCCACCTTCCTTTGTAGATTACTTGATATTAGCCTGTGCTCTAAATCATCAAGTAATCTAATCACTCCTTGGTTTTAAATGATAGGTCTACAGTTTGTAATAATTTTCTGTTCTTCCGTATGTTTGTTATTTTATTGAACTAAAAGTCACAGCGGCCAAAGCGGGCTGATCAAAACTTGAAAGCTGTCATTACAGGATGGATTCTAACATGTCATGCACATTGATATACTCGCTCTTAAAGTGGAAGAGGGTTTGGAGCAACCGTCTGAAACTGAACTCGGACAAGACGGAGGTACTCATCCTCGGGCCCACCCCCTCAGCCTGGGACGACTTCTGGTGGCCAACCACACTGGGAACAGCACCAACACCCACCGACCATGCACGCAACCTAGGATTCATCCTCGACTCCTCCCTCTCCATGGCTACGCAGGTCAACGTCATCTCCTCCTCCTGCTACAACACCCTCCGCATGCTCCGCAGGATCTACAAGTGGATCCCGACCGAAACAAGAGGAACGGTGACACAGGCCCTCGTCAGAAGCAGACTGGACTACGGCAACGCACTCTACGCAGGAATCACAGCCAAACACCTATAAGGACTACAACGCATCCAAAACGCCTCCGCCCGACTAATCATCAACGTCCTCTGCCGCATCCACCCCCCACCTGAGAGACCTACACTGGCTCCCCGTCGACAAGAGGATCCGCTTCAAGCTCCTCACCCACGCACACAAAGCATTCCACAACGCCGGACCAGCCTACCTTAACAGCAGACTCAGCTTCTACACCCCCATGCGCCAGCTCCGCTCCGCCAGCCTCACCCTCGCCACCGCCCCCAACGAACAACCTCCAGCGGCAGATCATTCTCCTACCTCGCCGCCAAGACCTGGAACACCCTCCCCACCCACCTACGACAGACCCAAGACCTATTCACCTTCAGAAGACTCCTCAAGACCTGGCTCTTCGAGCAGTAGCAGCTCCCCCTCCCCTCAGCGCCTTGAGACCCTCACGGGTAAGTAACACGCTCTACAAGTACTCTGATTGATTGATTGATTTGTGGTTGGAGCGCTTCTTAATGCAAATTAAGCACTACCTGCCCCACTGTGTACTTAATCTTTTGCCAATGGAGTTTTGGCTTGTAAATTTTACATACTATTGTAACGGCTGTCATTCTAGTGCAAAAGCTATTGTCTTTCCCTGTAGAAACGTTGCAGCCTACTCGTCAGAGCTGTATGGCCTGGACTAAGATCTCACAACCATCACTTTGGTTATTTACATACTTACAGGTCACATGCAGTAGTTTGGTCTTTTTTTCACTGAATGGCTAGGTTTTAAAATGAACTAATTTAAAATAAATTAGAACTTAATTTTTCTTGTAATTTTTATTGCATCAAAACTGGTCTTTGTTGAAGTATGCATTTAAGGAAAATATTATGATGTAGGAAAAAAAACTGTTACAAGTTTCGCCTTAATCGGCTTAATAACTAGACACATTTTTCTGGTGCTGGGGCCTCACTACCTCAAAATTTGCTTTGATCTTTCTTATGTCCCTCCAGACGGATGAGCGTCTTGCAGCCCCATCTTGGTCAGCTACATTGTGCCGGGTTTGCAGATATACAGCAAGAAAAGATTGCCAGATAGCACAAACAATAGGTCAGTTGCATCACCCATTAAGAGCCAGTCACCTGAGCTCCAGAAAGCACTATTTTGGCAATATGCTAGTCTAGACAGCCAAAGATATAACCACAAATGAGCTAGAAACCAAAAAGAGGAGATTATGGACTCCAAAGAGTCCTAGTTGAAATACTATCATGTCATTGCTACGCGTGTGGAGGGTCTCATGCCTAAAGACACATCACCACTATATTGAAGTACCGGTCTCAGGAATCTTGCCAAGCAGAAAAAGTCTTCCCATTTCTCGGGCACTGCACTGCATGAAGCATGGCATAGTGGCCTGTTACTAACTTTAAATCCACTAATGGGTAGAAATTAATTTTGAAAGTACTTCCACGCATGCTGCGATTCAAGCAGAATATAAAGTTGCGTTAAATATCTTCAGGCGAATTATTCTGTGATGATCCGCTCACCGACTATACGCCCCCTCATCAGTAGGAACGTTTCTTCTATTTAGCTTGGTAGGTGAACCCCCTCACAGGAAAGCTGGTGTCTGCTCTTCTGGGGCTGATGTTACAAGTTACAATGTTGTGACTTATACGACACAATTTATACAATCCATTTGGGACTTAAGTGTGAGAACATGATTCATGCCGCTTTGCCTTCTGTGTTCTGCAGTGTTTTTTTAGTTCATTTGTATGGAAGTATTTGGGAGTTTCTTATACAGTCAGACTTTCATCTGTAATCAGTTGACGTTAAAATTGTGTTATTGTTTAAGTTTCATGTGCCTTTTGTACATCTTTTTCGAAATCAGGGACACTGAAAATTCTTGTGTACTTCATTGTCGGTAGTGCCAAATCCCCTCTTTACCAGCATCACAGATTTCTAAGGTGAATGATAATTTATTCAGTTTATTGTCAGTCACTTGCTACTTTTGAAGGTCATGTTAAGTTTGACCATCCTACCACCTTCAGGAGTTTCCCCACCAAAATCCTCCTGTTTCACATATATTTGTATCAACTCTGACAGTTATTCTTCTGATGCTAAATGCATTTCTTCTTTCTCCCTCTGAGCTTTCATCTGCATTGGTCTCCCCCAAAACCCAAGCTGCTGACCCAGTGCCAGGCACCACTTTGGAAATCATTACTGGCCGAATATCAATCACACAAGCATTTTTTTCATTTAATTTTTTTAAAACTTTTAGTGAGATTTTACTTTAAATATGTGTGGTACTGTGGATTTAAATGTTGCTTTTATCTGTTATTAGCTTAATTTAACAATCTTTTTTGTGGCAAACTAATTATTCATATTGTCATCATATTCAACTGGATAATCTTACCAAAATTCTCCATCATCACATCGTTTTATTAGCCTGTCCCGCACCTCCGGGTCAACTGAATTCCACTCTGCAGAGCTAGAAATATAGAAACACGCATTGGTGTCAAGGTTTGGGAATGAATTTACAAATGAACAAATTAACGATGAAATCTATAACATGTCTTTACCATTCAGATTTTTGGGTGCAATTCATATAAATTATTGTTTTAAAGAGGACCATACTCAGAAGTAGGATTGCAACTCTAAAGTACTCATAACAGAGCTCAAAATAGTGAAAGAAGAAGTGGAAATTGTCAAAATAGCAAACAATCCTGAATCGTGAAAGTATAGGAGACTTTCATAGACTCACTTGTCGCTCCATCTCCCAGTCCATTCCACCTCTCCCCAGGGATTCCGAATTCGGATCAGCTTCTCTTGACTTCCTCTATAATCCACCTGTGGTTCAGATATGCAGAAGGCATTAATGAGATTCACACAGCAGCTGCATGTTCCAGAGAATTAGCCTTCATCTAGTGTCTACAAGCAGCAAACCCAAGGATCCCAGATGGCGCTGTACAACCTGCGTCAAGCTCTCTTCTGCAGCGTTCATTTATCATCGGAGATGGTGAATTCACCAGCATATGTGACTTAATGCTTATATATGCGCTATATAAATACAAAACTTTCTCCTCCTCTATCCTTTTGCTATCATTCCAAATCCAAATAACTGACTAACCTATCCACCACTTAAAATGTACTTGCATGTTTCACTATACTAATTCAACACTAATTCTCTATGGGTCCCGGAGTAGCGTTCTACTCGCCAAAATTGCGCTTCGACGCCTCGTCAGGGGTAGTAAGCTCTATAAAAATGCAATTACAATTCTAGCACAGTGTAGCCTCTTTCTGAAGCGGACGCAACAAAGCAAGGATTTTAGAAAATAGTAAGAATTTGCACGTTCGGGTTAGATGTTTCAGTTCACTAACATCTTCTTGCATTCTTCCTACAAGAAGAACCTGGCACCTGATCGTGGAATATTTTGTCCACCCTAAGCGTGGAAGGGTATACTCAGATGTGAGTCCCTTGCTCATTGCACCATCAGGATTCAAGCAAGCCGGGCCGACGACGGCTGAAATGCCAGAAACCGGTCCCCGGAAGCTTGTTTCCTTCCCAGTGTAAGAATTGGCTTGGTAGTTTGGTTTGCCCTGTTCCCATCATGCACTGGGACAGGAACAGACTAATTTGCATATAGCCAGGTTCTGAACTGGGATGGTGCAGTGAGCTAAAAAACGGTGTTGGATCTAGCCCTGATCTCTTGACTGGGTGAGAGTATTCTGCTTAATTCAGAAACTCTGTCCATCACCACCCCTTGTTGTTAAATATTTTGTCCACCCTAAGCGTGGAAGGGTATACTCAGATGTGAGTCCCTTGCTCATTGCACCATCAGGATTCAAGCAAGCCGGGCCGACGACGGCTGAAATGCCAGAAACCGGTCCCCGGAAGCTTGTTTCCTTCCCAGTGTAAGAATTGGCTTGGTAGTTTGGTTTGCCCTGTTCCCATCATGCACTGGGACAGGAACAGACTAATTTGCATATAGCCAGGTTCTGAACTGGGATGGTGCAGTGAGCTAAAAAACGGTGTTGGAGCTAGCCCTGATCTCTTGACTGGGTGAGAGTATTCTGCTTAATTCAGAAACTCTGTCCATCACCACCCCTTGTTGTTAAATATTTTGTCCACCCTAAGCGTGGAAGGGTATACTCAGATGTGAGTCCCTTGCTCATTGCACCATCAGGATTCAAGCAAGCCGGGCCGACGACGGCTGAAATGCCAGAAACCGGTCCCCGGAAGCTTGTTTCCTTCCCAGTGTAAGAATTGGCTTGGTAGTTTGGTTTGCCCTGTTCCCATCATGCACTGGGACAGGAACAGACTAATTTGCATATAGCCAGGTTCTGAACTGGGATGGTGCAGTGAGCTAAAAAACGGTGTTGGATCTAGCCCTGATCTCTTGACTGGGTGAGAGTATTCTGCTTAATTCAGAAACTCTGTCCATCACCACCCCTTGTTGTTAAATATTTTGTCCACCCTAAGCGTGGAAGGGTATACTCAGATGTGAGTCCCTTGCTCATTGCACCATCAGGATTCAAGCAAGCCGGGCCGACGACGGCTGAAATGCCAGAAACCGGTCCCCGGAAGCTTGTTTCCTTCCCAGTGTAAGAATTGGCTTGGTAGTTTGGTTTGCCCTGTTCCCATCATGCACTGGGACAGGAACAGACTAATTTGCATATAGCCAGGTTCTGAACTGGGATGGTGCAGTGAGCTAAAAACGGTGTTGGATCTAGCCCTGATCTCTTGACTGGGTGAGAGTATTCTGCTTAATTCAGAAACTCTGTCCTTCACCACCCCTTGTTGTTAAATATTTTGTCCACCCTAAGCGTGGAAGGGTATACTCAGATGTGAGTCCCTTGCTCATTGCACCATCAGGATTCAAGCAAGCCGGGCCGACGACGGCTGAAATGCCAGAAACCGGTCCCCGGAAGCTTGTTTCCTTCCCAGTGTAAGAATTGGCTTGGTAGTTTGGTTTGCCCTGTTCCCATCATGCACTGGGACAGGAACAGACTAATTTGCATATAGCCAGGTTCTGAACTGGGATGGTGCAGTGAGCTAAAAAACGGTGTTGGATCTAGCCCTGATCTCTTGACTGGGTGAGAGTATTCTGCTTAATTCAGAAACTCTGTCCATCACCACCCCTTGTTGTTAAATACCTGATCGTTAGTGCCTGTTTACAAGTTTCATTTCCATCACGTGTGTTTGCTTCCATTTAATTGCATTGAAAAAATGTATAAACGTAGCACTAAAATGTACGAATATTAGCATTAAAACCTCGAGCTGATCGGGGGCAACTGATCCACTGAAACAGCAATTGCTTTGCTTATTTTGCATGCTTGATGCAGTGGTGGCCGAGACAAGGGAGTGCGGGAGGGGGAGCGTGTGTGTGTGTGTGTGTGTGTGTGTGGGGGGGGGGTGAACACGGAGTTAATAAACATTTTAAAAACTTACCTAAAGCTGCTGGTTGCCTTGGAGTTCCTCTTCTTCCTGGTCCCAGCAGACACTGGGACACATCAGAGACTCCCTGTGCAATCCCTGCGCTGCTCTCATGCGAGAGCAGCGTAAGGATTGGCCAAAGCGGACTAGTTTAACTCTCGGTCAGACACAGGGAGTCTCTGCTGTTTCTCTAACCTGGCTGTGCAATACAACCGAGGTTGGAGAAACCTAACTGTGCATGTCTCTTTGGCTTGCGGCCGGCCAAAGACACGTGCACGCCACTCCTCCTCCCTCCGATAGACGAACCCACCCCTCCCTGCACATGCTGGCTGAGCCAGCTGCTGAAAAATAAAATAAAATATGGTTTTCTTTTTCAGCTGCTGGCTCTGAGCCAGTGGGGCAACGCTCCTCCGCCGTTGCGGAGGAGCCACCGCTAGCTTGCTGTCTATTTTTGCATTTAAAGGCTTCTATCTAAAGAGACTTCTATGCACAATGCCAGGAATTGAGTTTTCTTTCACACAACCAACTGCGCTCAGGTAGTTGCAGTTCTGATTCCGAACGACGAAACCATTTGGACTAATCTGCAAAATGACAGTGGTGAGTAAAAGCAAATCAAGGACTAGACCTTTGTGTCCTTGGTGAAATGGAGTCCTCTGGTAAACCCAATTAACAGGGACACGAGCCATGAACATCTGACCATCCTGCATAGATTTCTTTGTATAGCATTATGATGAAAAATTGATGACTAGCACATAACATTTTACCTCTGGGATATAGTGAAGATTATATATATATATAGACCACAGCCACACAGAAAATCATTAGGATTCTATTAGGCAACATGGTCCACAGTTGCATTTGATCAAATTCCCTCGCATGCATCCTCAATTACCAGTCCAGAACTTAAATATCAGGGCATTTATTTGAAGATATTTGACAAAGGAACAACTCTTCTTTGCAGGAAGCATTTCATGAGAAATACCATTAAATATACACTTTCACAATGAAGATGCTACTTTATTTATTAATATTTTTCCAGTGTACATTGTGTGCGCCAGGTATTGCTTAGTTTGTGCCGGTGGTTGCACATGGTGGGCATCAGCACTCGGTTTTGGGAACAGGGACTTACTTTTCATGATCAGTCTTTCACTCAGCGCGAGAGAAAGGTGGCAAAGGGCCAAAGAGGATATGTTAGAGAGTTTGAGGTAATGTTAGATAGTTTTATTAAGCGCTCGAAAACCAGGGGGAGTCTTGGCGCTAGCAACCTTGTGGCAAGAAAGAGTAGGAAGATAACCAAACAGTGACAGTAGGAGAACATAAACAAACTCTCAAGAGTGGGATAAAGAGACAATTTTATCATTCGCTTTTTCATGGATGCTTTTATCTTTAAGGTGTTATATGTGGCCGGGAAGCAGAGGAGTGTATTGGCATGGGCTCGGGACCTTTGTAGTGTACATATAACTGCACATTTAGGTGTTTAACGCCTTAGCTGCGGCTGTTATTTCGGCGCAGTGCTGGGCGTTCCGAAGAGTGCATCGGCCGTTGTACGTTCGCAGCACCAGCCAGGTAGTGCTCCGAACGTTCAGCGGCTGACGGCAGCAGCTATGAGGTTAATCTGGTCAATGCCAGTAGCCACACAAAACCTGAATAGAGAAGTGTGAAAATGATGGAAGTATTGACTACAAAGCTGACCCTATTATGAGTCTCCTAAAGGGATGCAATTCATATTTCTGCAAATCTTGATTTAGTTCCAATTATCAGCCAAGCTGCAATTACCTTTTCCTTTCTCTTTTGACATTGATGAAAAGTCTTATTTTTGACTACTGACTTCATTTATTATATGAAGGTATTGAGGTAGCAAATTCTGCATTTACAGCCACCCAGTAGGCACATTGTACAGACAGCGACTAGGCCCCGTCACTGGCAGAAATGCGGCAGCTGAACCAAAGCAGGATTTATTTTATTGTCAAGAGGACAGACCTGTTGACAAATGTATTTTACTTATGGGTTTATTTTTCTCCTTTTAATCTAATGTACTTCTTTTAACAATATTAACTCAAACATCCAATAGTCTACCCATGTGAAACTGGCATTGTGTCTCCTTCGAGCCCTTTTCATTTCCTTGTGTTAGTAGTTTTAGGTGATTCCTTTGCCCTCTATAGGTCTGTTCAACTGACAACTCAGCTTACCGATCTGCATCCCCATACAGCATGCGTGCACTCTACTTCACCATTCAATATGTTTCACCCAATTCAGGGTGCAGCCTTGCTAGCCTGCCTCAGGGCTCTTATGCAAGTTGTAATGCCACATAGTCAGCCTTCATGGGAGGAATTAAGAAAGCTGTGTTTTAAAAAAATAATCTGTCTGCAGCTCAGGTCTGAACCATCCCAACCCATGGCCATATTGGACCATTGGATGCCAACCCTATGAGAACATCATATACTCTTAACTAATACGGCATCTGGTCCTCCTCAGATGACTACAGTAGGTAATACAACCAGTAAGTGTCCTCTGTTAAAAGCTTAGATTTAGTTGGGAATTGTCTAATTGCTAATCCTCTATGGTGAGTCACGTGTTGGTCATTTACCCATCGGATAAACCAGGGTTCTCCAAAGTCGGTCCTGGTTGGCCGGATCCGTGCCAGATTTTTTGCATTTCCCAATTATATAAATGCAGTTATCTTACAATTCTGGCAGGGATCTGGCCCTCCAAGACCGACTTTGCAGAACCCTGGGATAAACTATTCCTAACAGCATACTGACCGCTCAGTTCCAGATATGAGGCCACCTTCTTCCAGATGTCTCCTGGATTTAAGACACTGCAGAAGAAATGCCTTTGTGGCGATTAATACAAATCCTGTCCATGTTACTGCTCACTTTCTCCTTCCTACGTTCATTATTACCTCTTTGATTAATGCGATCAAAGCTCCTTCCACAGATTCCTTCTCTGATAGGATTGCTAATTTATCAGTGGACCTCAACCAGCTAAGGCAGCTGTCAGATTCTATCACCTGGGCTGGGACAGCTGATCCCCTGGAAACCAGTAATTACACAAGCAGGACAGGAAATGGGAGAAGGGTTTACTCATGTATTAGATATGTTCAGAGGTTGGGGCTGTGAAATGCTAAGCATGGCAGAGGTATTTGGGGGGGGGGGAGGGGAGGGAGTATGCTGCAATGAAAAACACGCTTTAAAACATACCATGACTTCCTTACGGAGCCCTCCAAAGTTTTTGTAATGTTTTCAGTAAGGGTGTGCGAAGCTGGGAAGTCCAAAGCTTAGCAAGTTTGTATAATTGTTTTTAATCTTCACCAGCACCGACAAAGAGCCCCCCAGGACCGTCAGGCATTGCAGCGCCGGCCGGACGAGGGGCGCCCAATGATGAAGCAGGACACCCTACTAGGTGTGTTCGGGCACCAAGATCTGATATTCAGGTCTCCCCGCGACAGTAGTGAAAGCTATGTGGTTCCATCCTTTGTGACCACCTGACCAATGAGGCACTACCCCTCCCATGATAACTATTGTTTTTAATCTTCACCAGCTTCACAAAGAGAAAAGCTAGTACATTTCAAAAACAGAATTGAATGGCGGCTTGCAGCTCATGGCTGTGAGCCTCCTTTTAGCGCTCAACTACAATATCCTGCCCAAAAAAACACCCTGCTCTTTGGTATGGGACTTCCGGCAGGCAGGAATGGACATGTACAGTCCATTAAACAGTTGCCCGCTGCAATCCGGGTCTATGGGCAGCCCCGACTGTTAGCGGAAAGAACTCCTCCCATTAGGCAGCCATTTCCAAGCAGTTTGACATTCTGATGTGCATTGCAGACATGAGGAGATATCTAGCAGAACTGGCCCAGGGAAGCTAAACTTCACCTCGTCAAAATCTGGAAAAACCTAGATTTCACAGAAGCCTGTATTTCAGAAGCAATCAATAATGAATGACACAGGACAATGAGATGGGAGATCTTAGGTGCTTCAGCAGCAGGGACACGTAGTATGATTTAGGAGAAAAGTACCCTGGATTCTTGCAATCTAAACCATATGAAAAGATTTTTTTAACTGTAATTCGTGGTAGAGAATGCACAGAGTATACTCACACACAGAACACTGTGTGAAAAACACAGAATATGAGCCCAACCCTGCCGCTCAGCACACTTACAAGCAAGCACAATATTGCCATTTTCGAACTTCACAGCGGTGAGAGACATTTTATTGTAATTTCTGTGCATTCATGAGATAGCCAGAATGAGCCGACCTCATGAACCCCAACACTTTCATACTCAAACAATTTTAGGCACCTCTGCATACTTTTAAACAGAAAATAACAAATAATGCAATACAGTTTTTCTCATTACAATTCTGAACTAAAGATGTGTTAAGTAAACAGACTTCCCTTTTGAAAAGGTAGGTTTGTACTTGCCCTTGTGGGACACTTCAGCCACATACCTGAAAGTTGAGATATCTTGCTCTGTGAAGTACTTGACTATTTTTGTGGTCTAGTACAGCAAGTAACCATTCCCATACACCCCATTAAGAAGACATTATAAGAGGCTGAGTCCTGCGTTCTTCTGTTTGCGCTTACAAAGTACCTACCTCTTCTGCAGCGGTGACGGAGTAGGCGTGGCCCTTCACCAGCTTTTGGGATGTGACTGCCTCCGTCTCAGCTGCACTGGTGATCTGGAAGCACAAAGAAAAAAAGTGAATAAAAACCCCACTACGCTTTGAAAGTCCCCTTTCTAAAAAGTTCTGGAGCTCACCGTATGTCTATGAGATAGGGCTCAACTTAGAACAGAATGGCTTGGGATCCTCAGCCCGTAGGATGCATGCGAGGCATAACATATCCTGCTTGGGCCTGTTTTCTTTTACCCACTGCTATTGTTGCAAAGAGTTACTTTGTTTGCAATGGAGGCTTTCTAAAATAAGGACTTTGACTTGTTGGTTTAACAAGTCCGCATTTACGGCTGCAACCCAGGGCTGTCAAGGTATGGTCCTCATTTGCTGTTGGACATTTTACAGTGTTGTTATCAAGTAGTCTGTGGACTAAAGCTGTGTGACTTTCTTGAAGGAGTGGAGGAAGTCATTGGTGGATTTAGCCAGCTCTCAGTCCCCGAGATGTAATTCCGTATTCTCACTTTTTGGTTTTGGTTTATGAGAATTGAGGAAACCAGCACAAGACAAGAAATGTAAAGCTTGTGATGCTCCAGAGTACAAATTATAAAGTTGAATGTAATATATTATTTAAATTGATTTGTTGGTATTAAGTTAGTTAAATCGAAGTGGATCACATGCACAGTATGTGCCGCTGGCATCCACTTTTTCAGCACTCTAAGGAACTTGGAGAAAGCTCTTGAAAGAAAAATACCAACAGCACAACTCACGTCAATAGAACAGCCCAAGAGGGAGCCGGTCTGCAGGGCCTTCTGGATGATCTTGAAGAGGTTGGGGGGAGCCTTCTGCAGCTCGTACCACTCTGCGAGTCCACCAGTGAAGTCCTCAAACCCTTCAGTTGTTGCACCTCCTGACAGAGCTTCATAAGATCCATTCAGCCTGCATAAAAATGATGTGTTAGCAGACACCCTGGATTTGTGCATTGCTTTATTTTTTTAAGCTCTTTTCTGCCTCTTCTGTAACATGGGAAGCAGTGTCTGGTCCATGTTAATGTGTTGAACCCACTTCAGTCTCTAAAGTATCAATGTTCTGTTATTTTTAGGTCTCAGTTAGACCGTGCATGTTGCGCGTGTTGTTTACAATCAGTAAGCTACAGCCTAGGCTTACCATTTGCTCACTCCAATGTCTTTCTTATCCTTCCTTGCAGTTTGTCCATAGTGTAAGGTTTGGTGAGGAAGCTAGGCCCTCATTCTGTAGCTATGTAAATGAGACACGGACACAGTGGCTGGGGATAGGTAATGGGCCCTGGAGCACGTGCGCTCAGCCCCTTTATTGGCCAAGGTCATCTGACCTGTGACGCCTGGTGGTGGGTGGGTGTTAGGTGTATGATTACATAAGAACTGAGACACTAGACCGTGTCTTCCGACAGTACATCCCTCCCAACCTTAGTTAATAAAATTACACTAACTAAAGTCCAACCTGTGGGAAAGAAAATAGAGTTCACACAAAACCCATAACTCAAATCACGACGACTCCCACGTGGTCTTCTCCACTGCTGGTCACGTTGATTGCTGGCAATGTTGTCTCTTCTTGCCTTGGCAGACTTGCAGCTTGTAAGTGGGCTTTACAGTCTCTCTCGCTCTGTTCCACATCCTGTCAGCGTGCAGAAGTATAAATATATATTGAGTCCCAATTGTGTTACTTTTCGCGGGACCGTCCTTGTTTCAAACTGGTGTCTGTTCCTGACGGGACCTTCCGCTGCAGGTTATCCCTCTCACGGATAGCCCTCTCTCGTGGGTGTCCCCTCTCACTGGACGACCCGGAGGCCTTTCTGCCAGGCTTCCAGTGGACCGGTGGACATGCCGCCTTGCCTCTTCAACATGTTGAAGGACGTCTCTACGGGTCTTCTTCTCCGTGTCCGAGTTCCACCTGAAAGGGTGTTGTTGGCACTGGTTCCGTCTTGTGCGACCTTCTGTCTTCCAGGATCTTCAGCGCGAGCGTCAACAGTCCGTCTCTCGTTGGGGACCCGCTGCCACCGGAGTCCCGGAGGCCTCTGCCCCTGGATTTCCGCGGCCCTTGTGTCCGTTCCGTTCCATCCCAGAGGTGGGTGTTGCCAACAGACCGGCCTGCTCGCTTCCGTCATTCCTGGATGACTGTCGGGTTCGCACGTGGATTATTGCTTCCAGTGATGTTACTTATCCCGGTCGTGCGTGTGGACTGTCGTGCACCTCTCACGTTCTCCTCGGTGTTTCCCCTTTTTGTGTGTCGTAGTGTCTTGGTCCACACTCCTCTTTGCTCTACTCCATTCTCATTGTCTTCCTGTCGTCGTGCTTCTCAGACCTCTTCTCCTTTCCTTCTCTTCGGTGGTGGCAGACGTGCCAACCAGACCTCTTCACCTTTCTTCTTCTTTGGTGGTGGCAGACGTGCCACTTAGACATCTTCTTCCTCCTTCCATTTCGCAACGCGGTCTGGTCACCTTCCTGTCTTCCTCTTCCTGGCCAGACTTCTCCAGGCAGCGTGCACTCCGCCTGCTTCCATTCGGTCTTGTCCTGGTTCACGGACACTGTCTCTACTCATCTGTGACTGGACCGGGCATTGCGATCTTCTCTCTCTCCTTAGACGTTGAGTGTTGACTTGTGGTTGGTGAAGTTCGCTAGTCGCTGATCGTGGACTGTATCTTGGTGTTCGAACTTCTTGGACCTCTTGCTGGTCCACTCTGCCGATGCTGGCAGGCTATCTTCGGTCCTCTTGTGGGATACTTGCTGTGTTACGGTTTGTTGACCCTTGCTTCGGTCACCTCCTTTTGCGACTCCCGGTGGATCAGCTTGTGGTGCGGCCATCTGGCTGGCCGGCTTCTTGGGTGCGTCACGTCGTGTGACCGTCAAGTTTCTTCGTGCGACCATCTGGTTGGTCGGCTTTTGGTGCGGCCATCTGGCTGGCCGGCTTCTTGGGTGTGTCACGTCGTGTGACCGTCCGAGTTCTTCATGCGACCGTCTGAGGGGTCGGCTTTGTGGGGCGACCATCGGGGTGGTCTTCTGCGTGAGTCCTCACGCTTTGCTATCTTCTGTTTGGTCGCTGTTCGCTCCGTTCCGGTGCTGTAGCGTTGGTGCGCTTTTTGTCCGCGCTTTTCCTGTGCTTCTTTGGGTGCGGAGGGTTACGTCACCGCTCCGAGCTTCTTCGTGTTCAGGTTGCTCCTGTTACCTCACGGGGTGTGCTTGCTTTCTTCGGGGACCTTGGAGCAGTGTCGGCGGTCGGCGCGCTTCCTCACTGTGTCGCACTTGCCTGGTGGGGAGTTCTTGGGATCTCTTTATCTTCGGGTGGTGGTGCCGCAGTCTCTTCCCTGCGGTCGCAACGACAACCTGTGGCCATCAGGTGCCGCTCCGCCTTTGGTTGGTCTCCGTTTGGCTCAGTGCGTCCAGTGGTCTGTGCTTCTGCTCCGTCGTCCTTTTCCTGGTGCTGGGAGTTACTTCACTCCTTGCGCCGTCCTGCGCATCAAAGTGCTGTGCGTGAAGTTCCTTCACTCCTGGCGCGCTTCTGCGCCTTGTCACACCATCCTCCAGGCCTTGGGTGCTTCTCCTTGTCGAGCGGTGAGCTCTCTGCTTGCAGAGTGTCCTCTGTGGGAGTCTGCTGTCCTGTGGCACACTTGGGGCTGCTAGGGTACAGCTGTAGTGATCACTCGCCTTGCTGCAGGCCTATCTGGAAGCTGTCTTTTCTCCTGCACACATCTCTGTGCTTGTGTGTTCTGCTGGCTGCAGTGTTGCCTGCTGGCCACTGGGTGGCAGTGTTTCCAGTCTCTGCAGGGAAAGGGGTCATGGCCGTTGCTGCTGGAACTCTTCTCTGGCGCCAGCGCGAGGTCCTGGCCTGGCTGCAGCAACTCCTCGGGACTCCCCACTCACACGGGCACTCAACCGAGGTAGGTGCCTTCCCATTTTCTCACTCGCTGCTCCAGCCGCTGCATTCTCTCGCCTCTCCCCGCCCGCAGCAGCCCTTTAGCTTACAATCTGCGCGCGGGGGGGGGCAGAAAGGTCGGTGCTGTTGGGGGTCTGCTCGCTCCGTCCTGAGCAGTCTCTCCTGGCTAGAGTAGCGTGGGAGTGCTGGCGCTGCTACGGCCATATGCGGGTGGGCTCCGCTTTATGTCTTGGTGCCCGGCAGCTCACCTCATGCTGCGGGCAGTGCTCCGAGTCTCCTCACTCTTTCTTCACCCCACCGCCGCAGCAGCTTCAGTTATACGCTGCGAGGCGGGGGTCGCTGCAGGCAGGCCGCGGGTGGGCTTCGCGAGTCCTGCTTTATTATCGATTTACTTTCTGCCACAGCGGGTGGGCTCTGCTTTCACTGTTCTCTCGCCGCCGCAGCTTCACACTACACACGCTGCGCGGCGGGAACTAGGGACGCTCCTAGCAGGCCGCGGGTGGGCTCCGCTGGCCGTGCTTCACGGTGTGTGGCCTCCCTCGGCCAACGGCTACTCTTGCCACGCGGGTGGGCTCCGCTTAACATAACTTCATGAGGGGGGGTCCGCGTCTGGCTCGCGCGGCCCTTGCAGGCACCCCACAGCGTCCGGGCTCACCTCAGGCCCACGGGTCTCTTCAATATCTACGTCCGTGGCGGGTGGGCTCCACAGGCTTTCCTCGGGTCCGGCCACCGGTGCGGCTTCTCCAGCGCTGGGGCTCACTTTCAGCCGGCGGGCCTGTTCTACCACGCAGGTGGGCTCTGCGGTGGTCGCATCTCAGCGCAGCAGACTCGGGTGGGCACCGGTCAGTCTGCTTATCGTCCGGCAGACGTGAGGTGCGGGTGAGCTCCCGGTCACCTCGTGTGGCATCCAGGCCCGGGGCACGGCACACGCCCCGCGGGCCTCACTGCAGGCCGGCGCCGATCCTGTGGGGGAGGGCGCCTCGTCGCCATTGTAAGGTTTGGTGAGGGCGCTAGGCCCTCATTCTGTAGTTATGTAAATGAGACACGGACACAGTGGCTGGGGATTGGTAATGGGCCCCGGAGCACGTGCGCTCAGCCCCTTTATTGGCCAGGGTCCTCTGACCTGTGACGCCTGGTGGTGGGTGGGTGTTAGGTGTATGATTACATAAGAACTGAGACACTAGACCGTGTCTTCCGACAGTACACATAGCTTGCATGCATCATGCCTCTTTTTGTGTACGGCCCTCCCCTAGAGCATGGACCAAGCACTTGTGTCCATCCACTGCTTCTGTTTTTGGAGCTACTTTTTTTATTTGTCTTTGAGCACTGTACTCAAGAGCTCGTGTTTTTACTCGCTCAGTTTCTTCCCACGCTCCCCCATCCCGGTTGCTTCTTTCCCTCTGTCGTTCGTGCTGTATTGTGTCTTTCTTTATCTCCTCCTCACCTGTCCATGCTTCTTTATTCCCCACACCCGCCCTCACACCGTTTCTGCACAGGAAGCCGAAAACCTCTTCGAACAAACCATTCTGTTTCTTGCTTTAACGGCTGCCCCTGTTGATACTCATCATTTAAAGGACATCCAAGAAACCATCACTGCAGACAAGCTGCTGCTGCCATGGTTTAGTACAAGGAATAGAATAACTTTATTTCTGCTGCTCATGCTGATGCATGTGTGCAAGAAACATGCTGCCAGAGGCAAGCTGCAGAAATGCCACTGGCTTCTAACCAAAGTGGGACGCAGCCTCCGGGAGAGCATGTCTCTAGCAAGAAATAAACCTGCAGAACTAATCTGTTTTAGCAACACGTTCCACAAGAAAATAAATGCTGAAAACAAGCTGAGTAAACTATTTGTGAAAAGAAAGGGGGCCCCTGCCTAAAAGGATAAACCCTAGCAAGGAAACTAAACTTGTTTAGAAAGAAAGAAATTGGCACCGGGTTATGTGCATATATTTACATCACACTAGTGAACGCTAAAAATAATAAAGTCAATGCCTAATTAAATTTTGTATGAAAATATTTTTATTTTATTTTATTATAATTATAAACTTTTGTCGGATATTTGAAACAATTGATAACCGACTGTATAATTTTTTACATGTGTATAATACAAATTAGTGCTTTACAATTCAAAACAAAAACAAGATAAATTGTTCCAAATAATACAGAATTAATTCCCCTTCAACGCGTTTCGGCGGTTAGCCTTCCTCAGGAATTCTGTATGTGCAAGTTGATACTTTTAGCAAGGCTTGAAAGAGCCTTGGATAATATCTTTGTCCGGAAACTCTCAGTCGGATTCTGACTGGTTGGTGATTCTATAATAATTTCTTTTAGCCAGGCTGGCGAGGGCCTTGGATAATATCTTTGTCCGCAATCTCTCGATTGGATTCTGTCTGGTTGGTATTTCTATAGTAATTTCTCGGGCCACCTTAAAATGCGCCGAGATGGAGGATGAAAGGTTGTGGCGATCCCCAATTAAAAATTTAAGGTGCGAGCCACGCTGTGATACATCTCAGTTAGGGTGTAAGATCCCATCTTGAAGAGCGGGGCTGCAATTATTTATAAACTCGGTGGCACCCTTCCGCGCGGCGGTCTCCTGAAAGATTATTGCCATAATACCAACCAGACAGAATCCAATCGAGAGATTGCGGACAAAGATATTATCCAAGGCCCTCGCCAGCCTGGCTAAAAGAAATTATTATAGAATCACCAACCAGTCAGAATCCGACAGAGTTTCCGGACAAAGATATTATCCAAGGCTCTTTCAAGCCTTGCTAAAAGTATCAACTTACACATACAGAATTCCTGAGGAAGGCTAACCGCCGAAACGCGTTGAAGGGGAATTAATTCTGTATTATTTGGAACAATTTATCTTGTTTTTGTTTTGAATTGTAAAGCACTAATTTGTATTATACACATGTAAAAAATTATACAGTCAGTTATCAATTGTTTCAAATATCCGACAAAAGTTTATAATTATAATAAAATAAAAGAAAAATATTTTCATACAAAATTTAATTAGGCATTGACTTTATTATTTTTAGCGTTCACTAGTGTGATGTAAATATATGCACATAACCCGGTGCCAATTTCTTTCTTTCTAAACAAACAAGCTGAGTAAATACAGAGGACTCGAGGAGCTCCCTGTAATCACCATGTGCCCATCCCCCAGCAGAGCTCTCTTTGAAACTTCAAAGTGGTGATAAATCCAACAGCCCAAAGCAGGAGTCATCTCAAGACTCAGGCTTGCAGTAGAGGCATTAACAACTGCTGGATGACATTCACAGGTGTGAAAGGACAGAAAAGGAAAAATCTTGTCCCACTTCCCATGAAAGCGACTCCTTCAGCACTGCAGGAGATATGCTGCCTGCATTCCAAGTCAATGGCAATCTATGCTCCACAGAGATCACTGAACAATATTGCCAACCCGTGCAGCCTGTGCTCCGCACTCAGCTGCCCCGTGGAGACAACAAGCATACAACTCCACATAATTCAACACAATGCCACACAATTAAGTGCTACGCAATTCCACAACACACAAATCCACCCACATAATTCCACTATACACTTCAACATCTCATTTTGCCACGCGATACAATCCACTCCACACAACTCAACTCCACATCATCCCACTCCATGCCAAATAATCACAACCCAACAAGTTCAACTCCACATATTTCCACTCTGCTCCATGCCACATAATTCCACTCAACAAAGTACCACTACACGCAACAGAATTCAAGTCCGCACAACATAATTACACTCCATTCAACACAATTCAACTCCAGATAATTCCACTACACACAATTCCACTCCAACCTACATATTTACACTTCAGGCCACATAATTACACTTCACATATATACACTCCGCTCCAAAACACATAATTCACTCAACAAAATTCAACTCTGGACCATGCTACTTAATTGCACTCCACATAATTCCACTCCACACCATGCCATATAATTCCACACAATTCCACACCACACATTTCAACACTATACAGTTCTACACCATCCAACATATTTACACTTCACATAATACCACTCAAAACAACATAATTTAACTCCACATAATTACACTCTACTCCATACTGCATAATTATACACCACAGATCCATTCCACGCCACATAGCAACATTCCACATGAATACAGTCCCCATCATGTCACATAATTCCACTCAACCTAATGTCACTCAGAGCCACACAATTCCACGCTAACATTCAAACAATTCCATACCACATAATTCCATGCCAAACCACATACTACCACCTCACAACACAATCCCACTACAAACCACATACATCCAATTCACCCCACAGAATTCCACATAATTCACCAACATGCCCCATAATTCACTCCATGACATGCCACTCAACGACACACAATTCCCTTCCACATAATTATCCACCATGACACAGAAAAGCACCACACAATTCCACAACACTCAATACCATATAAATACTATCCACATAATAACACTAAAACTACCTCCACTCAACACCACACAATTCCACTCCAACCGCATAATTCCATTTCACACCACATAACTGCAATCCACACAATATAATTCATCATGACACATAATTCCACACCACTACATAACATTCAATGTCACACAATGCCACTCCATGTAAATCCACACCATGAAACACAATGACACTCCACACCATGCCACATATTTACTCAACACATTACATACATCCAATCCACTCCATAACACAGGGCTAAAAGACATCGAAATTACAATAACTCTTGGACTGCCGAGGCCTATTGGCTTTGCCAAAGCTGGTTATGTTTTGAGTGCAATACATCTATGGGTAGTGGCGGCTTGCAGGAAACGGGGGCAGGTGTGGTGGGGGAACTGGATGGTGAAAGGGACAAAATATTGAGAGAAAAAAAAGAAAACACCTCTTTGCTCCATCTCCCCCCCCCCCTTGCTGAATCAGGAAGCACACAGGCTCCCCAGAGCCAATCACAATGCTCCAATGCAGCGCTGTGGTTGGTCTGAGCGCTGTAGATAAGCGCTCGGACTGGGACAGGGAGCCCGTGAATGTTCCCTAGCCAGACTGTAATGCAGCATGGCTGGGGAACATGCAAACCGCGCAGGACTGGTTGGCCGGCCCGAGAAGGCCGGCCAAGCAGGCTTGCGCACTTAGTGTTATGTTAATCTATTTTTGTATAGCGCGCGGCTACTCCCAGGAGTGTCCCGGCGCTAGAGCAAAACGCAAAGACCACATAACATCAAACTATTCGCAGCCGCGACACAGAGCTTCACTGCTGGAAAAGGCACGTTATCAGACTTTCTGAAAATGAGGAGATCAGGGCTCTGTCTGATAGCAAAAGGTAGGCTATTCCACAACCTAGAGGCCACAGCATGAAAATATCAACCCCCCCAGCCGGGAGAATTGAGCCTTAGGGACAGTAATCAGCAGTTTTCAGATCTCAGAGTGCGTTGGGGGAAGATAAGGCTGAAATCTGTCCCCAAGGTAAGGTGCTCCCAACTTGAGGAAAGCTTTAAAAACCAGGACCAGGGACTTGAAGTGTATTCTTTTCCGCACCGGAAGCCAGTGCAGTGAGGACAAAAGCTGTGCCTCAGACCACTCCTCCTCCCTGAGCCACCAGCCCGGCCCCGCCCTAACCCAACCCCGCAGAAACAAAAAATAAAATGCTAATAACTTTATTATCCTTTTATTTTTCCCTTGTGGGGGCGACGCTTCCCCGCCTTAGCGGCCTTCTGAGGAGCTGCCCCTGTCTTTGGGTCACTTTACAAGAAAATAGCCTTCTCTCCCCTCCATCCACCCCCAAACAGAAAAATCCTATAATTTCTTTACTATCTGTGAAAATCATTACTTGAAAGAAAAGAAATTCAACTTGTTAATAGTTGGGAGCCTAGTCTGCTTCTCTCTGGTGGCAGCCTTGTGCCTTTTTGTGACAATCGCGGAAACTGTCTGCGATCAAGAATCTCTAATTCCGATTATAGGAGCCAGAGCAGATAGACATACTGGATAGTATTATCTGCAGTGACGTGTTATTAGTAAAGCGCAAGCCGTGCCAAAAGGCAGCGGGCGCTGTACAGGGGCAAATGTGCAGAGGAGTGATTTTGGAGTGGACTATTTTTTGGCAGAGGTGCACGGTTACTGAATTATGATGTAGACGTGCCAACTTCAACAAAAACCTCACCATGTGAGGAGGGGGCGGGGCCTCGTGCCTAGAAGTACATAAGAGGCACTTTTGCCCCAACCCGGCCCCAAGCCCCCTCTAAAAAAAAAAAAAAAGAAAAGTTCTTCCTCGCTGAGACTTTTCCCTTTGTCTTGGGGTGTTTTCACACTCCTTAATGGACGTCGACAGTTGAAAGCCTCTGAAAACTACTGGTTACATTGGTTTTCAGCTTGTTTTTCCTGCCACCGTGTGCCATCCGCTCCTCACCGGGTAACCGTGTGATGGGAGCAGTTATTGTATGTCACAAGGGGGCACTGTGTGAGTTGGCAGGTCTGGTGATGTACCAGGTGGCTGATGTAGTGCTTGGAAGCACTAATCATATGGATACATAACATATACAATCTTTGTGCATAGCTGACCAGAGGATGGATCAATGAGGAACGTCTCAACATGCAGGACACATGCTCAGGGAAGACAATTTAACAGTTTGACTTTCTAAACAACTGGAAATACAGCAAATAATTAAAAAGAATGAATAGTTTAATGCAGTATGATGCTAGGGTTTTAAATGGAGAGGGTTCCTCGGGGGTCTCAGACATGGCAATACTTAACAAGCATTTACAATGTAACGGTTTCGCCTTTGAAAAAGTTAGAGCTATTGGCATTGTAAATGATAACATTTTTAGGGCTCGGACTCCACCCCACTGTAAGTGGGGGAGGAGTTTCGAGATCCTAATGTTAAAGAAGAAAAAAAAGAAGTATCTCCTAGGGCCTTGGCGAGAGGAATTCCACACATTCCTTAGCGTTTTCTGTCATCTGGCCAGTGATTCGTCTTCCTTGTGTTTTCGTTTTAATAGGCTTGAAGTGATAGGGTAAATGTAGTTTTGTTCCGCCATTTTGGGCATATTTCGTTCGTGCTCGCGCAAAGAAGTACCTAAATTATAATTAGGAGCTGTCAGGGTGCCTCCGTTAGTGAATCCAGATGGCCGGGCGCGTTCACAATTCTGCAGCGCTCAGCGCGCAGCTTCCTTGTTCTTGCATGTTATGACTACGTTGACGGATGAATTGTTTCAAGTGGCTTAAAAAAAATACAAATAAATAAAAAGAGACCCTTTTTAAAAGGAAAGCCCAATGGAAACGAAAAACATTTGTGTGCAAAATTGTGCCTCTTGGGCTCCCGTACACATCCCAGCACCAGACGCACGCTCCCACCCCGTTCTCCCCCCGCCCCCCACTTCTGGAGTCCCGAACTTCAGGAAACTTCCTGCGGGGCTTGCAGCGGCCGCGAGGAATGCGTGCCACATCTACACCCTGCAGCGGACACCCACCTTTACCCCTCGGTCTGCAGCGCGCGGAGGCGAGGCGGACCTGGGCGCTCGACCACCTTGAGACCTGGGATAAGCGGCTTCTCCCAGACACGCCATTCCTCGCACACCACCGCCGCTCCGGTCTGTCTGAAACTTTTCACAATGTCGAATGACCTTAAACAGAGGAAGAAAGCTCCCCCTTCTAAGCCTACCGAGGGAGCGAAGGCAGAGCAGGAGCGAGGGGCCGCCAAGGCAGGGAAGGAGACTTGCTCCCCGGCGTCTCTGAAGTCCAAGGAGTCGCGGAACGTGTGCCCGGAGCCCCGCACCGCGCTGTGCCTGCTCTCCCTGTGTGTCTGCCTGGCGTCCAGCTTGTAAGTGCAACACGGGAAGCGAAGACCCCAGTGACATGAGTTCTGTGAAGGATTAAGTAAGACCGCGGTAAAAGGCACTTTTTAGAAAACGTGTTAAGTTATTTATTTAACTATTGGTATTTATGGGTCTCTTGACAGCTATGGAAAGAGGGGAGGAAGTCGACGAATCTCTGACATTGTAGTGAAGTGAGGCGGGAACTCATGTGTTCTAATGAATAGAAAGTGCCGAAAGTGCCCCACTCCACACTGCAGTAGTAGTCCAAGACTACTACTGTCTTTTAACCAACTGTTAAGACATCCCTCCATCTCAGAAGACAACTGGAACATGCAGTCCAGCAGCGTGACTGTTATTCCCCAGTTATACATGTCACCCCTGAGTTCTCTGCCCTCATAAAAGGTTGTGCCTGCATCCTATTGTTTCTGTATAATGATTGGCTAAGTAAGTGCTCAAGGACGTGTCTGAGAAGGTCTGGTGTGTCCGCTTCCTGACTGCCTGAAGAAGGGGCGCTTCCTCTCAGTAGCTTCAGTGACACACTGCACAGCAGATCTAATATACGTGAACGTAGACAAGTTTCTCCTTAAAATGCCCCCTGCTAAATGGAAATCGCTCACTAAGGGTTAAAAAATCCTCCTTGGCACGTCTGATTAAAGATGAGTATTAGTACCGAAGAGACTAGAAATACACCAAACTCCTGCTAACATCAGAAAGGAGAAAAGAGTAATGAAAAGGTGTTAAACTTCAGGGAGCAAAATTCGGGGACAAAAAAGGTATAAACGGCATGATGCATGTGTCACAAATAAGCGTACAAATGTGTTGTGATTCACCCTTCACTTTGAATGTGCCTCATTCGATATGGTGCTAATTGAAACAGACATGACTGAATATATTCTGCCTTTTCTTGGATTTGTAACCTGTGTTCATATCCACTAGGCAAACCACCATATTGGAGAGGACAAATTATGAGGATTGTCTACCCTCCTTCTGGAAATCATGACGCTTACATGGCAAACGAACAAGCTCAACATTGACATATTTCGACCATCGTTGCTTTTTACAATCCAACCGCAAATCACACTCCTACTCCAAGCAGTTGAGGGCCATCCCTCTGGGTGACCATGAGCATGGTGGCACTAGGTAGGTTCATAATATGGTGCACACGCTCAGTACTTAGCAGAGTCCACTGTCTTAGAACATGCTGCTTGACAAAGTGAGCAGCACTTATTCCTCTTTAGCTCACACGGGGCCTCCAGTAAGCTTTGGATTCAGTTTTCTGCTTAGATAGAACACTTGCTGACTTTCAGTAGCTTTATAATGTACTATATAGGATCAACATAAAGACAACACTCTTCAACCACACTCTACATGGTGTTGCATGCTACCGGTGCAGAGAAGCGCACCATCACCCCACATAGGACTAGTAAGCCCTATATAAATTATACAATGGGGATACTTTACCTCATGTACTCTTCTTATTCAAACATTATATTTATATTACAAGAGAGTTTTAATGTCAGAACTCGCTTGTTATTAGAAATAAAAGTTCCTTGTTTGTTTCAGTGTGTTACAGGTGCCTATTGATGCCACACTGCACCTGTAGGCAGGAGGAAGTATTTGGCACAAACTGAAGATAAATTGACCGGCAGGAGGCCCTCTGCTGAGTGTGACATTTTTTAAAATTTTGATTCTGAATATTTTCCATTGTTTTGATTCAAATGACATTTCAGAGTAAAGAGAAAACAATTCTAACAATAAAATGCCATAGGTGAACAAGAGAACCATTGTGTAGAAGCTAAACATCAGCATACCTCACCTGTCCCCTACTTGTCAACTAAAGTCAATTGACCGCGCGCCCCTCCCTGGCACCCAGGGGCGGGCTCGCGCTCCTTGCCGTGGTCACCCCCGCCTTGCTAGAGATGAGTTCCAGCTGTCTGCCTGGGGTTCCGCGCTGCACATCTCTCGCGTGCCCTTTCTCATGCTCTGATGTCACGTGCTCCCCGTAGATCGGGCACCCTTCCGATTCTGGGCAAAGGGCCGGGCCTCTTTCCTTTCCAAGATTGCCGAAATTCAACGGGAAACTACGGGATCCAGCCAGTGGGCATCTCGGGCCGACATTGGTGCCACCCGGGTGCTGCTGCAGCTCTCCGGTGCATCGTGGGATTTGTAGTGTAACACTTCCTCTTTACCCTGCTCCTAATCCCCATTAGTCACCTAGTGTCAGTTCTCCCTTCTGTGCCTGTTCCCACACAAGCTTGCATCTTTCCTGTTCTTCTCTCCTGTAGTCTTACGTCTCTCGTTCTCGGTACCTTCTGGGAAGGAAATTTAATAAATAAGACATACCATTCTATTCTGTATACCACGAACATGCCTGGAGATAATGTGTTCGGGTTTATGCTGTAAAAATAGCATTTGCCTGCAGTTATAGTTGGACCAGCTTGGAGGTCGGCCGCTCTAGCTGTTAAGCCACATCCTCTCGTCTGCCTGTTAAGAAACGTTAATATTTTTTGGGACCTGTCTGTCTACGCGTTTTTAGCCTTCAACTGAAGTCTGAAGCTTTTCTTTTTTTCCTCTCCCCTATAGCACACCAGTTTCTCTCTTTCGCTTTAAGCTCCTGTTCTGCAGAGCTTGGCGGCACGTGGAGCACAAAGAGCTAACACTCTCCACTAACACTCTCCACTAACACTCTCCACTAACACTCTCCACTAACACTCTCCACTAACACTCTCCACTAACACTCTCCACTAACACTCTCCACTCTCCACTCTCCACTCTCCACTCTCCACTCTCCACTCTCCACTCTCCACTCTCCACTCTCCACTCTCCACTCTCCACTCTCCACTCTCCACTCTCCACTCTCCACTCTCCACTCTCCACTCTCCACTCTCCACTCTCCACTCTCCACTCTCCACTCTCCACTCTCCACTCTCCACTCTCCACTCTCACTCTCCACTACCACTACCACTCTCCACTACCACTCTCCACTACCACTACCACTCTCCACTACCACTACCACTCTCCACTACCACTACCACTCTCCACTACCACTACCACTCTCCACTACCACTCTCCACTACCACTCTCCACTAACACTCTCCACTAACACTCTCCACTAACACTCTCCACTAACACTCTCCACTAACACTCTCCACTCTCCACTAACACTCTCCACTCTCCACTAACACTCTCCACTCTCCACTAACACTCTCCACTCTCCACTAACACTCTCCACTCTCCACTAACACTCTCCACTCTCCACTAACACTCTCCACTCTCCACTAACACTCTCCACTCTCCACTAACACTCTCCACTCTCCACTCTCCACTCTCCACTCTCCACTCTCCACTCTCCACTCTCCACTCTCCACTCTCCACTCTCCACTCTCCACTCTCCACTCTCCACTCTCCACTCTCCACTCTCCACTCTCCACTCTCCACTCTCCACTCTCCACTCTCCACTCTCCACTCTCCACTCTCCACTAACACTCTCCACTAACACTCTCCACTAACACTCTCCACTAACACTCTCCACTAACACTCTCCACTAACACTCTCCACTAACACTCTCCACTACCACTCTCCACTACCACTCTCCACTACCACTCTCCACTACCACTCTCCACTACCACTCTCCACTACCACTCTCCACTACCACTCTCCACTACCACTCTCCACTACCACTCTCCACTACCACTCTCCACTACCACTCTCCACTACCACTCTCCACTACCACTCTCCACTACCACTCTCCACTACCACTCTCAACTACCACTCTCAACTACCACTCTCAACTACCACTCTCCACTACCAATTACCACTCTCAACTACCACTCTCCACTACCAATTACCACTCTCCACTACCACTCTCCACTACCACTCTCCACTACCACTCTCCACTACCACTCTCCACTACCACTCTCCACTACCACTCTCAACTACCGATGACAGAGCACACTTACACGAAGGACATCACAGGCAGCAGCTGTGCAAGCTTGTTACACTCACAAGGATACCACAGGCAGCTGAGGTGCAAGCTTCTCCCACTCACAAGAAGGATATCACAAGCAGCAGCGGTGCAAGATTCCCTCACACACTCACAGCAGGTACTGTGCCAAGGCAGCAGCAGCAACAGAGCAAGAGTCCCTTATAAAGAACAGGCACAGCACAGAGATGCACAATGCAATCTTCTCATACTCACAGGCAGCAGCTGTGCAAGGTTCTCACACTCACAACAACGACATCACAGGCAGCAGCAGTGCAAGCTTCTTACACTCACAAGAAGGACATCACAGGCAGCAGCAGTTCAAGCTTCTTACACTCACAAGGAGACCACAGGCAGCAGAGGTGCAAGCTTCTCACACTCACAAGAAGGATATCACAAGCAGCAGCGGTGCAATATTCTCACACTCACAATGAGATCACTGGCAGTACACACCACATGAACACACTCCATAACACATAGCAACAATACATTGGCATTTACAATGCCATTAGCTCAAACTCAAATAAATCCGAGCCCGATTGCATTTCTAATGCTTGTTATTTATGTGTTGGTTTTCAAAACAGATAAATAAATGGCACTGTCATTTACAATGCCAATAGCTTAATCTCTCGCAAATGCCACACACAAACACACAGACGCACAGGGTCCCACACACACACATACATACATACCTGCAGAGCCACACACACACACACAGAGCCACACACACACACACACAGAGCCACAGACACACACAGCCCCCCTCCCGCCGTTGGGACGCACCCTCCAGGGCCAGCATGGACGGGAAGTCCTTGCAGTTTGCATAAAATGGAAAAACGGTGATGTTTCAATTTTGCTAAAAGCAGTGCAATTACCATTCTTTCACCCACACACTGTGTTACTCTGGCTGGAATTATGCCAGAAAAGCATATTATAAATCAGTTATCTTACAATCACTTTTCATTTGTAGGGATCGTTTTAAGCATGTTCTTATGTGAGGGTGTTGGTTATTGTGAACATCATACTTTGAAGCCTTGAATTTGCATCACAAATATTGCAGAGACCCCAGTTTCATTTGTACAAATAAAAGTCCTAGGGCCAGAGGTCTGCCACTGCAGCTGGCATTAACCACAGCTCCTCCAAATGCCAGTGTCTGTATTACTGTGGCAGCATTACCTACAGAAGCTGACATTTTGCACAATTCCAGGTCGCCCCGAGCTTTAGGAAAGGCCCCAAAGTGCTATTTCTATTTATGTTTTTATAGTACATAGCATTGGTTTGCTAAAAAATAGAGAGACAGCGTCGCCTTGTGGTTTACTGTTCTAAATAATTGTCGGTGTTTAGAAACAAGCAACGGTGCCGATCATTGGCAAACACTGGCACTAATTAACCAATGACAGTGGCTCAAAACACGTCAGAGGATCCTAGAGCAACCTGTTGCATCCACCGCCACCAGTCGCTACTACCTCCAGTCTAAAGTCCAATGGAACAGTATTTAAATGTGCAGCAGTGTCCGACTGCATCACCACATGCCGCCGGAGCTTCACGCAGGAACTTTTAACCACAGCACCTCATCTGTTACTCGTTATGTAGTGAAATGTGCGACAGGGGTGGGTTTATGGCACATTTTTAAATGAGGGCGGTCGCTCTACACGCATGGCGTTGGCATTCTAAGCATTGACTCTTTAGGCTTGAACCAACATCGTTCATAGTGATGATATGAATGTCACGGGTTCAAATCCAGGCACGGCCAACCCACCCTTTCATCTAGTCAAGGTCAACCCAAAAACAACAGGTAGTCCCGTAAGAGCTCACCAGAGAGGGGGATCATGTACTTTCGATCAACGCTCTATAGCGCACTCCAGTTTGAGATGCTAATCAACAACCAGTCAACCGTCAATGGCTCAGGTTTCATCATCAGGGCGGCCCCAGAAAGCAGGCACATCATTATATTATTGACATTTCAAGGGCGGGGCCTTGTAGTACGCTTTACACACTGGAACCACCACTCCCCTTTGCCCCTCCCCTACAGGAAGGCTCTGACACGCTCCACACCCCCTCTGGGGAGCTCCTGCCCGGCCTGTGGTGCAGGCGAGAGGCAGTCTTGACTTTTTCGCCAGTCTCTGGGCCACTTAGATTCCTGTGAGAATCCAAAAAGGCCTTAATCAACAAAAAAAAGTGCCTATTATAAACATTAAGACCAAAAAACTAGCACGTCAGTGATCTGTTGTCTACTGAGCTCGGCCAACGTGTTACTGAAATTCTAAATAATGATATTCGTTTAACACAGTATGGGAAAGAAAAAAAAACAACCTTTTTTAATTTTCTGAACTGGTAAAAACAATCAAGTACGTCAATATCATAGAACTCAGTTATAAGGCATTTTGTGCAACACAGACCAATGCAGCTCGACAATATTACATTCAGTATGAGGACTGATGGATTAGAAGTAGGGATGAGAAGCAAAGGTGAGGACTGGTGGATTAGAAGTAGGGATCAGAAGCAGTTATGAGGACTGGTGGATTGGAAGTAGGATCAGAAGCAGTGATGAGGACTGGTGAATTAGAAGTAGGGATGAGAACCAGTGATGAGGACTGGTGGATTAGAAGTAGGGATGAGAAGCAGTGGTGAGGACTGGTGGATTAGAAGTAGGGATGAGAAGCAGTGGTGTGGACTGGTGGATTAGAAGTAGGGATGAGAAGCAGTGATGAGGACTGGTGGATTAGAAGTAGGGATGAGAAGCAGTGAGGAGGACTGGTGGATTAGAAGTAGGGATGAGAAGCAGTGGTGAGGACTGGTGGATTAGTAGTAGGGATGAGAAGCAGTGGAGAGGACTGGTGGATTGGAAGTAGAGATGAGGACTGGTGGATTAGAAGTAGGGATGAGAAGCAGTGGTGAGGACTGGTGGATTAGTAGTAGGGATGAGAAGCAGTGGAGAGGACTGGTGGATTGGAAGTAGAGATGAGGACTGGTGGATTAGAAGTAGGGATGAGAAGCAGTGGTGAGGACTGGTGGATTAGAAGTAGGGATCAGAAGCAGTTATGAGGACTGGTGGATTGGAAGTAGGATCAGAAGCAGTGATGAGGACTGGTGAATTAGAAGTAGGGATGAGAACCAGTGATGAGGACTGGTGGATTAGAAGTAGGGATGAGAAGCAGTGGTGAGGACTGGTGGATTAGAAGTAGGGATGAGAAGCAGTGGTGTGGACTGGTGGATTAGAAGTAGGGATGAGAAGCAGTGATGAGGACTGGTGGATTAGAAGTAGGGATGAGAAGCAGTGAGGAGGACTGGTGGATTAGAAGTAGGGATGAGAAGCAGTGGTGAGGACTGGTGGATTAGTAGTAGGGATGAGAAGCAGTGGAGAGGACTGGTGGATTGGAAGTAGAGATGAGGACTGGTGGATTAGAAGTAGGGATGAGAAGCAGTGGTGAGGACTGGTGGATTAGTAGTAGGGATGAGAAGCAGTGGAGAGGACTGGTGGATTGGAAGTAGAGATGAGGACTGGTGGATTAGAAGTAGGGATGTGAAGCAGTGGTGAAGATTTGTGGATTAAAAGTAGGGATAAGAACCAGTGGTGAAGGTTGATAGATGAGAAATAGGGATTAAAAGCAAAGATGATTCATGAGAAAAAGGTATGAGAAGTAGGGGTGAAAGATGAGTAGCAAGGATGAGAAGTGGGGGTAATGAGGAGAAGTAGCGATGAGAAGCAGGGGTTGATAGATGAGGAATAGGGATCAAAAGTAAAGATGACGCATGAGAAATAGGCATGAGAAGTAGGGATGAAAGATGAGTAGCAAGGATGAGAAGTAGGGATGAGAAGCAGTGGTGAAGGTTGGTAGATGAGAAATAGGGATTAAAAGTAAAGATGATCCATGAGAAATAGGCATGAGAAGTAGGGGTGAAAGATGAATAGCAAGGATGAGAAGTAGGGGTAATGAGGAGAAGTAGCGATGAGAAGCAGGGGTTGATAGATGAGGAATAGGGATCAAAAGTAAAGATGATGCATGAGAAATAGGCACGAGAACTAGGCATGATAGAAGGATGTGACATAGGGGAGATGAGGGGAAGTAGTGATGAGAAGCAGGGATGAGGGGTGTTACATGAGAAGTAAGACTGAGAAGTCGGGGTGCTGTCTGAGAAGTGCAAGAGCTATCCACACAGTGCAGGCCACAGTTCGAACACTTGTTTAAACATACCTAAGGCGTCAAACAGCAGAGCTATCCAAAAGTTAGTTAATTCCCAAAAAGCACAGCTACCCCTCCAGTTACACAAGTTCCAAGGCTCTTGATAGCAGAGTTCCTGCACTGCCTCAGGTGCTCTACATTGTTCAAAGAAGATGTGGGTCACAGGCAGAGCCATGGCATCTCCCCAGGGCACCCCATTTGTCCTGCAGCACTTTATAGCAGGCACACCCCATCTCCGCACCGGACCCTTGGGGTGTTGAAGTTGCACAGCTAGGGGTCGGACCCTTTGACCTCAGTTGAACTTGATAACGTACAACTTTATAAAACCTAGACCTCCTGTGGATACTGGAGAGTGATCGCAGTTTTCAGATTGAGCACTGAGCTGCAGACTGCATTCCATCTGGTATTAAATAAGGGTGTGCAAAATGTGTGCAATTTATGCGTAATTACATAATATTTCTGAAAAATTACATGAAATTATGCATATTTATGCAAAATGCAAAACTAGAATTTGCTACTATAATTTAGCATGAACTGCGTCCACCCGTCACACATTTCATGCAAAAAATTTGAGCAAAAAAACACAAGCACCGCAAACAGCAGCTGATCACGTTCTGCTTCTGCGCATTCCCATGCGCTTAATGTTTGCCACAAACAGCGTATAGTTATCTGTCGCAGGCATAATAGAGTCATTTATGGAATTCTACATAGCAAGCATAACACCAATGTATGCAAAATAATGCCGGCATAAACGAAATGTTGCCCAGTATTAAATCGGGCAGAGAAATGAACAGGCCGAATGGGCCCTGGTCACTGATGTGCAGGGCTCAACTAATCACATTGCAAGCAACCAAACAAGACAATAGATATAGAGGGTTCCATTATTTCAAGCCTCCCCACATCATCAGACAGGTTCGCCTCTGCTGTCTGTGGGGTACTTTATATGGTATAATCCTGTGCACCAGCTGCAAAGATCACGCAGCATAACTTCTTTTTGCAGACTCAATTGAGCAATGAAGCTCAAGCAAGCTCACTTTCATGCGACGAGGGTTGAGCTGTCCCTCTCACCTACACCTCAAGTCTCTGACCATCTAGCCCTCTTTTAAAGAACGTTTATTTCACCAACGCTTCGATACATAAACTGTAAACTGTGTGGTGGCTATTTTATAGATAAGGTGGAGGGCGCCCCTTCAAATTTAGCACTCACGAGTTATACCATTTCTTTAGGTATATTTACGATATTTGAGAGTAATATCTAATTGCGTGTATGCAAACTAAACTTGCATTCGGTGTGTTTTTAAAAATATGAACTAATGTTATCATTAAATTGTGAAGTAAAGTTATCGGGTTGCCGACTACTTCCATCCTTTCTCGCCATGGGCCTATCGGGGTTTAGAACCAGGCGCGATGCCGGGGGAGGGACATCTCTGTTATGTGGCGAGGGGGGCGGCGAGCTGGCTATCCAACATTCCGCAGCGCGTGAATCACCCTGGCATTGAATATACTTAGAAATGCTACCGATGCCCGCGCGAGGCGCGATACTTGTATTCACGAGAGAGCGAGAAGGGACTTCAGCCGAGAGGATTTAAAAGGCCCAACCATTAAAAAAAAGAAAATGATGACGTTAAAAGACATACATGCTTTTGTACGGCGCATATGATTCTTCGGCTCGATGTACACAGTTTATACATGATTTGAAACAGAACTCTACTGTTTTGCATTAAAAAACTTGATTCGCATTTTATAAACCACCGGTTACACTGATGTTTCCAGCAAGTGCATTAATCCAGTGACGAGAAAGGAAGAGTTCGAGACCCTACATGGTACTAGACCCGCTGCCCGCGGGAGACTCGCGATTTTTAAAGAAACAAGCACTCACCTGGACTTTCTCCGGCGGTGGTCGGCCGGGAATGGCCAAAACAAACCTGGACGGCAAAAAAAAAAATGAGCCCCGCCCACGGCCACAATGACGATGCGAAAAGGGTGGAGAGGGAAAGAATCGTCGGAAACGCCCACCAATCGCCTCGAGAAATGACGGACAGTTCTCTCTTCCAATGGCTAGCCTCCATTTATGGAGCTAGCCAAAGGAAGAGAGAGGCTGAACTAAAGCACACAGTGTAACTCAAAAGATTTCGACCTGTGCCGAAAAGCTGCGCGGCACAGCTTTTCGCCAGGTCGAAACCTAAAAACTGACATTGCAACAAGTCCCCATCGGGCCCTAGAGGTCATTAACTTTGCAGACAAAAACGCTGTTGACTTAATCTTGCATTTCCTAAGAGTGTTTGCAGGATTTTGTGCATATTACCTTAGCGAATGTGTGTATTGGGAACTGAATCGCCTCCAAGTGTCTGTGAGTTCAGATTGTGGGTGGCAGTGGCGGCTGCTACTTAACGGGGGTGGCTGATGAGAAGGAAAAAAAATAATTACTTACCTGCAGGCCGGCTGCCGCCTCTCGGTCTGCTTCAGTCGACTCCAGAAGCAGGAAGCACATGCTTTCAGACTCATCTAGCCAATCAAGATGCTGCTGTCACCAGCATGATAGCATCATCGTGACTGATCTGCCCCGGTTGTGCAATACAGCTAGGTGGAGAACATGCTAAGTGCGTATGACTGTTCCGTCATGCGCACTTGAGTGCCCTCCACTCCTCCTCCCCCTGCTCCTGTAACAGCCCAGCCCCGCCTATAAAATATTAAACGAGCTGAGGTGACGCACCTCTGCCTTAGCGAAGGGAACCGCCACTGGTGGGGGTTTGTACGAGCTGCGAATGACAGTTCTGAAGTGAAGACTGAAGGCAGTGCAAGCTTCTCACAATGCCGGTCAGTGGGTCAACAAGATGTGCAGAATACACGCGCATATACCCATGACCCCTGCAGCTCGCGCAGAGCAATGGTCATATGTGCCAATTGCTATTCCATGAAGCTTATGAAGGAGGCATGCGGGTGTTGAAATATCAACAGGGCGAAAGGAAAAAGTGTTGTGTGTGTAGTTGTATAGTAAAACTAAGAAGATGCAAAGAAGTACAAACAGGAGAGAGGGAAACGCAGGTGCTTAAGAGGAAAGCGGTGAGGTTTGAGATATGGAGATGGAAGGTATCAAAGATGTGGAAAGAAAAAGGCGTATAGTTCTAACTGAGTGGCTGCAGTGGAAAGAGATGTGAAGGGGAGAAACAGAGAGATGGGACACTCTGAACACCACTAACCCGTCCACAGACTTTAGTAATGTTTACTTCACAGTCATATTTGAATTTGAATTTAAAAACATTTATAAAGCGCACTTTTACCTAACGGTTTCATGGCGCTAGGACTGCTGATTTTCCAAGCCGAAACATTTTCATATTCAATTATTTACAACAAAATCATTGTAGTATCTTATTCATCGGACACTGCTAATAAGCACTGGCAAAGCAAATAGGTTTGGCTTTAAGGTGCATGTCTGTTACTGTATGATATGTCTGGATTAGGTAACAGAAAATTCATAGAGAGGAACCAAAATACTGACTGGGTAGTATGAAATGGGAAGCATAGGATGTTAGTTTCTGTGCTAAAGCCGCACCCTCAATTATTTAGGCCACACCGCTTGACAGGGCCGTTTCTAGGTGTTTTGCCACCCTAGGCGAGAATTGAAAAATGCCGCCCCCTCCCTTTTACTACAATCACTCTCTCCCCCAGTCATCCAGGCTAGAGAGGCACACCCTCTACTGCAAAACACTTCCATGTTACTCTCATTTACTATCAGGAAACACGATCACAACAGTCAGTCCTGCAAACGACCTCAACGAAAGGCCCAGGCCAGACCGTTACGGTAGCCATACACTCACAGAACTATGTACACCGATGCCCAATAGAGCCTTTTGTTTAAATACCATGAGGCGTCCAGTGCACCTCGTTTTCAAAACCAGAAACAACAAAAGTAATAACTTGCTCCATCTTACAAGGCCAGACCCAGTGGTATTGCCCTGCTTGTTTTTTTTCTTTCACTGAGGCACCTAAGATAGTTATCATCTACCATTGTATCCATTTAAAAGAGGCTGATCACAACAATTAAAAGATTTCCATGTCAGGGAGATTATAGTTCATGATGCTCAAATCTGCGCTAATCAGAGACTATGGCAAGACGTTAATAAAGTTTGGCGTACAACAGAATGAACTGCTTCTTGGCGCTGTGAATAGAAGTTATTGACAAGCTTGTGCGTGGTACCGCTATAAGAGTAATCCTGACCAGAATTTGAGCCGGTGCAAGGCAGAATGCACACTTCACCATAGTTTACAAGTGGTTCCATGTGGTGGAACACCTTTAACCAATCCCGGGTTTGCGGCCACCTGTGAACTGCATTCTGGGATTTGTAGTCTTACTTTTAACAGGGTAAGCACTGGTTAAAAAATACCAGCGTGGACATTGACGTTGGCCTAAACAGTCCCTACCAGATGACGGTATCGGGCATGACACTAGGCTAGTGGTCAGTTCTTTTTTTTTTTCTCAGCGTTTTATATAGCGCTAACTTGATCCAAAAGTATCGGGTACCAGAGCGCTTTACACAAGCACAAGTTACGTTACATCATGAGGACACATTCATTTTTATCAGGCACGAACAGCCTATTATTATGACAACAGGCGCAAAGTTCCCTGAGCTGCCAATATTTCAACCCAGAATTCCGAAAGAGAACAATAACCCCTTTGAATAGTTCAAGGCATGTTAAAGATCATGCCAACTTAAGTGAAAATCTCTAATCATTCAGTTGTTAAGCCATTAACCAGTTACCAGTAATTAAATGCGTAAAGGTTACAGGATAAGAGGCAATCGGCACGCAGTTACTCAGCTCAACCTTCCAACAATGTCTTCAAAAAGGTACTGAGCGATTAAAGAAAAATATGAATACGGGTTCAGAAATAGCTCCGGCGCAGACCTAGCACCGTGATAACTTCCACACGTGAGTAGCCAAGCATGAGGTGGTGCTCGCCCTCTCCTCCGGGTTGGAACTCTGCGCAGAGATGATGAGAAGTTCCCCCATAACTTTTTAAACCAAGTTGACCAAATCCATTTTATTTCAGCTCCTTGGTGAGAAAAATTTGAAAGTTCTCACACCGGTATTGGGATGTCTCGAGCACCACAAAGCCCAAAAGGGCGCTTCGTGAAAGGAGCCAAGGAAATCCGAAATATTAGAGTAACTGAAAGTGGGAACTACCGCCCACCAGAGAAAGAAGAGAGCGAAGTTTGGTTGGTAGATTCCACCCACCCCTTATTTAATTGAGCTTTTTTCAGCAATAAAGGAGCCAGTTAAACTGACAGTACTGCAAAGAGCAAATGCCCCGAAGGGCCCGGGCGGCTTGGCATCATTCCTAGACCCCGGGGATCTGCTCATTGTTGTGCCCTGGGAGCTGAGGTCACAGTCTAGGGGCTGAACAAAGGGAGGTGTGGGGCGGAAAGACAAAGCAGGTTTTCATTCATCTCCGTAGTGAAGTGTTGCAGGAGGAGCACGGCCTTTCTACCATTAGGCAAGACTAGGCGGCCACCTAGCTTTACTTTCGTAGGTTCAAATAAATAAAATAATCCCCCTTTTGCCGCCCCCTCCCTTTTGCCGCCCTAGGCGGCCGCCTAGTCTTGTCGAATGGTAGAAACGGCCCTGCCGCTTGAAAAGGAATGCTAATTCTGCTTAGTAGGCGATGCCCCTTATAAAGACCCCAACTTTTTCCATCCAACTTAAAACCCTGCATGTTGCTATCTTTTTTTAAATTGAAAGGTGTCTTTAATGTCTTAGTGTCATCTGTTACTCGTACTAATTTACTAAACTATGCAAATGTATTGCAAATTTCCATATTACTAATAAAAAGATTAGCGAAATTAGTTTGCAAAGACTTTGTCGAAATAACACTTAAGCTACAAAATGTACCACAAAATGATACACATGTGAAAACTTTTTTAAAATGGACATTGTAAAGAAAACTGTGGGTAAAGTGATAGTCAGATCTTTGGGTAAAGTGACAGTCAGATCCTCACAAACAGTGTGAAATTCAAAAGTTGAGAAGCATGGAACTCTTTAAACCCTTGCAGGTTTCCTGGATACCAGCTTACTTACTTGGCATATGCCTTCTCCATCAGGGCACTCCAGAACTCGTTGCCCTCCTTGGAATGAACGAAGACCAGTTCTCCATTCTTGGTGGGCAGCCTGTCGTCGATGACCACGTCCACCCACTCGCCATACTGCCAAAACTGAGGGAATCGGACAAGGTTATTTAAAGGAACCATGCTCCAACTGCAAACAAGGGATGTTACACAAATACACCAAGACAGTGGGGCAATGTAGAATAATTGACAAGACACTAACTAGCTGTCCCTGTAAAAAATAAAAAAATAAAAATTGTTTGCAAATGCCATGTACTGTCACTGCTCATTCACTTATTGGCAGTTTTCTGTACTGCAGACTAGACAAAGGGGCATAGAGTGCATTACACAATGCAAAGTTCTAGTGATAGGTTATAGACCCTTTGGTTATAAGACAGACCCTTTGGTTATAAAACCCATAATTTGTACTCCAAGGTAGGTATTTTTTTCACATTTCTGCTGAACTTATCCATCTCTGTCTTTTGCTCATTTCATCTGTGTTAATTCATGTTTATTTTGTGAAAAAATGAAGTTAAAACTGTATATTCCTATATTTATGTGCAGATAAAGGGACATTTATATTTAGATGACAGACATGTTTTAATCCTATAACTCCCAATAAAGGATGCATCGATAATCTGCAAACATGAGCACTGAAGCACAAACACATGCACATCTGCAGCGGTTCACACTTTATTAGGAGACCTCCCTTTTCAGGTCTGAGGCTGCCAAGTCCTTTTGATTCTACTAATATATATAATATTGATATAGCGAAACGCGTTGGTTGTCCTTGTGAAATCCTCGTGTGCTAAATTGGATTAAACTAAGAAAAAGGAGAAACTGAAACCTGTGAGTGAGTTTTTATTGTGAATTCTGAACGGGATTCTTGTGGAAATAATATATATAAAATATTCTTACTTCTAGGGGTATTGGTCTGTTACTGTGCCATTCACGTTTTTCTTCTGCTCACTATAGCATTTAACAAGGGACAGTTGGTGAGCCCACTTCAGCCATTGGCTTACTTCACTGTCAGTGACATCATTATGCCCTTTCACAGGGAGAAAAGCCACATACAGGATAGTTCTCTAATGTGCCAGTAACTACTATGGCAATGTGTGCTTTCTGAGAACATAAAACATGTTTGCTTTTAGTAAATATTGTTTTAGACGGATGAGAGCTGCTTCCCCACTAATAAACTTTTGCAAAAACATGACAAAGAACAAACACTAACAAAGCAAAAGGCTGGCAGACAACACCAGACCTATTGGTATTGCCAATATTTGTTTGAACTCTCTTACCTGTTAATCTGCACAGTCACTGGCCTGGCCATCATGAGATTTGCGCAGAAAAAGTTCTATTTTCCATTTCATCTATATATAGATTTAAATACAGAATGGCAAAAATGTTTTTGGGCAATATTTATCTGTAATAATGGTGAACACTGAAACTGGTATGTCGGCTACATTAGTAGAACTGGATTGTTGTCATAAGTCCCTAAAGGTGGAAGGAGGCAAAGGTGCTCCAAGGGAAATTGCTTTCTCAGCTCGGGTATGCCTTATGTTTTTACATGGAATGTGCTATGCTCCCGAAAGGGTGTGGAGCATGAAAGGAACTCCTCACTGAATTGTTCTAGGTGTCATACATAGTGAAAGAGGTGTGGCGCAGCAGCCAGAGAGCCGGACTCCGGACCACGGGGTTCAAGGTTCGATCCCCAGAGGTGGCGGCAGGTCAGCCCAGCACCATGTGACTCTGGGCAATAGCTCGCTTAATCTTCTAGACGACCCCCAGTGCCGGGACACCTCTCCGGAGGTAGCTGTGCGCTTTACCAATACTGGTATTTCTTCTATGCAATTTGCAGGTGTGAGCAGATTAAGAGGTACTGGGCTGGGATCACTCAAACGTACAGTCTGAGGTATGGGCTAAAACATCGAGTTGTCCTCCAAAACAGCCCTACTTGGGCTGGCAGAAGATCTGGAATATGGGAGGAGATTTAGAATGCTGATCAATATCAGGATGATACTAGCCAAGAGGGGGAGAGCAAGGCACTGGAGACCGCCCGAAGACCCCACTAGGGCAGGAAGGCTGTGAAGGAAGGATAGGTGCTCCCATTTATTCTGCCCATGGCCGTCTATGAACGCCGTCAAAGATGTGTGTGGACCTTGTTCAAATTGTCCTGAGAAATGATCTATCTTGATATATTCTTGGACGCAGAATATGCTGTATTCTTACCCATCACAAATCCTCTTTGTGGACTCCAATATGGTCTTCCATAGCTACTGCCAATGATTGATAGATGCACTGTGTGATATGACATGTCATGTTGTTGTTATGTTAAAAATCATTGGAATGGTTTATAAATAAAATGGAAACTGGGTGTATTAATCATAAAGTAGATAAAGCAATAGAAAAAGAGGGGTAGCCTGCCATATACAATAAGCAAAACACTGTTGACATAAAATAGTTTGAAACTATTTTCTGGGTTGAATGAATTAATACGTTCCAAGAGCTTGAGCAGATGCTGAGTTCCTTAGAGACCAATGCGGTTATGTGTACCTATTTAAATTATTGGCCAACGACAACTATTACGCTACGGTCCACCATCAGAGGTGTATAGAGTCAAGTCACGGCCACGATTAGTGCTCACAACGAGAACTCTGTCGCAGCAACTTGATTTGGGTTCGGGAGTAGTGGGGCGGGTTGGAGGAGGGAAGAAATGGCTAAAAGGAGAGAGGTTCCGAAGGTTAAAAGAAAATAAACCAAGGACGGCTCCCTTTGGGCTCATTCTATCTTTCAGAATATTAAACAGAGTGGAGTGATCAAAACTCAGCTGATGGGTCAACGAGCCACCTTTACCTAGACTGTGAAGTGCATTGTGAGCTAGCTTTAGAAATGCTGTTTCCGTGATGCATTGTGATCTTGGGTCAGATTGAAGCTCAACAAGGAGGTCATTTTTAGAGAAGAAAAGGTTGAGTTGAACCTCTGAGCAGGGTTTCAGGACATTCGCGGTATGTCACTTGCAAACTGTGCACACATGGTCAGATCATCAGGATCCCTGCCTCTTCCTTTTATTAAAGGGGTGGGGGGCATATGCCCTATTTTAGCCAGTCTGGAACAAAGCCTGTGACACAGTGAAACACACAGTTAGCAGACAAAGAGTAGACCCTGGGGTAGCCCCCCCTCAGCCACTAGACTTGTTGTGAGTGTTTCTTGTATCTTTGGTCAGCTCACAGGACTGTCGACGGGAGCTTGGAGCGGGGGGGGGGGGTTTCATACAATTCGAGTGATGGCATTTTGCCTAGTTGCATGTTTAAACTGCACTTTGGGACGTGGCCAGTCTCTCTTTTTAAGCAACTTATCTTCCAATAGAAGACAGAACAATGTTTTGTTTTGCTTTTTTTAAACTAGGGGGTACTTCTGATGATTTTAAACAAAATCCAATAGAAAATCTGGAAATTATTAGCTCAGGAAACTAATGTTTCGCATTAAACAGCAGGAATGGTTTCATACATATTTTAGCATCCAAAGGGGGGGGGGGTGGAAAGCTGTTGGCTGGCGTTTGTAAACTTGACATCACTTATGTATTTCTTGTCTGCATACATTACTACAGTGTAGGTTTTTTCTTTTTGTTTCCTTTATGTGATTTCAGTGAATAGGTGTGGGCTTCCTTTTAGAGGCTGACAGGCTTTTGTCAGGCAGTGCATCTGTTTTTTTCTATATTCTCTCTGGTTTGGTGAAAGGAATTCCAGCTATGCTTCCACATTTCTCTTGCCAAGTGCGTTTTGCGTTGCTGGCAGTACGCGATCTTATGTTTATTTAATGACCGTGTGTGGCCTCTTGGCTTCCAATGTGGTTATCGAGTAGATTCCATCGAGGGAAGTTTGGATGTAGTTAAATTCGACAAATTCCTTTCCAGCAGTAACACACCACTGACTTTGTCTAATAGAGCGTTGGGCAAGATTACAATGTCATATCAATTTTTTAAACACTTCATTAATCTATCTTTGGGCTGATCGGTTTAACCAATATCAATTAAACAAAGTTTTAGAAAGTGCCAGAACTTTGCAAGCGCCACATGACAGTAAGCTTCTTTCATGGTCGCTGCCAAATGTTTTTGCTTACTCGGATTTAGTCTTACCCTCTACGTTTTACTTCATCTAGACAGATGCTCCAACTCCTGTATTATTCTACTCTTGAGTTCAAAAAGATTTGTATCGTATTATTCTACTCTTAATACTATTTACTCCGAATCATACTCCCAGACATACTTTTAATCCTATGTACACCTACTATTCCTTATTCGTACACTTGCTCCTACTGACTACTGCATGTAGTCATACATGCACTGCTACTATTACATTTATTTATACATAGACCCATGCTTACGCCTACACTTACTCCAACTTTTACTTACTATCACATAGTTCTACGCTTACTTCGTCTCAGACTTACTCCCACAATTATTCCTACTTATGCCTACTTGTACTTATACTTAAACATACACTTTCTTTTAATTACTCCCGCTCTTACTCTACACATATTCCTAATCGTACTCCTACTTCTACTCCTCTGTACATCGGATCATACTCCCACATACTCTTACTCCGCCTTTGACATTTATTCCTCAACTTACTCCTACTGCTGCTTCCAGGTAAAGTAAAGTAAAGTAAAGTAAAGTCCACATTTGTAAAGCGCACAATCACCCGTAAGGGTCTCTAGGCGCTGGGGGGCCGTCGGGAAGATTAAGCGAGCTATTGCCCAGAGTCACATGGTGCTGGGCTTACCTGCCGCCGGAGCCGGGGATCGAACCATGGTCCCCAGATTCCAGCGTCAGTCGCCCTGGCCGCGGCGCCTACTCTCACTCTTAAACTTACTGTAACTGACACCTCATTGCTCCTGTCAGTGCTGCCAAGAACAGTTCAAACACACATACTAACCATCACACTCTAAAGTGCGAAAATGCAACTATTCCAGGCTTACAACCTATAAGAATGCTTTGGTGGCAGGTATTAGTCATTTAAATGTATATAGAATTAATAAACAACTTTTGAATCGCTCATCTCAAAATAAGACAAACAGCGCCACCGTGTGACCGACTGTTATAAGTGCCGCTGATGGCAATTAAGTGCCGGTGCCGAACACTGGAAACCATCGGGTCAGATTAAACTGTGTGTGTGTGTGTGTGTGTGACCTCCCTTAATGCCCTACTTCACACATACACTGAGTGAGGAGGATATTGAGGTGCCCGCAATGATTCAATGTACTGCGCCTGAGAGTGTCTGTTCTGTATTCAGTGCTATCGTGTGAGAACAAGCATTTTATTGAGGCGGGTTTCATTTTGTTTGCCCTTCGTCTCATTGTTTCCGTTCTACTGCTCCATGTCTGTCTGAAAGCAGTCTGTTGTCGGTCTCGCCGCCCTTGCTTAGTTATCTTACAATTTTTCCACTGTCGCTATTCCCTCTCTCTCTTATTGTTCAATGCTAACTTTTGATTCAGCAGCAGCTGACGTCATCGCCTTATTTTGGAGGCAGGGAGGCAGGATGTCAGACACGAGGACAATCACTGCCCGAGTTATTATGTGCCTAACTCAGCAGCGGCTCCCTACTGTCATGTGCCAGGGCAGGGCCTGTCACGTGGTGTTATGCAGCAGAATTACGACACGGACACACTACTGGTATTGGTGCCGGAAAGACCCCGAGCGGTCTTCCGCCTCTTTATTTTATACCCCGGCGCGAGCCCGCCCCGGGGGTGTGGGGATGCGTGTAGGGAAATGGCTACATTGTATAGAGAGGCCCGGGTGGCTCTCTACATCCCTCCTTCAATTTAGACTGACCCTTCTGGCCGGGGTGCCATCAGGGTGATGTCCATGCGAAGTCTCTTAGTCTATGGCTCGGACCCGGATTGGGTCGTAGGTTGTATCGGCGACTTCGGACAGCCGGGGATGTCACAACCCCAGCCGGGGTTGCCTCCTCACTCTTGATATGTGAAGCAGGGCACGATTGGCTGATGTTGCGTGCAGTGTTTTGACTTGCTTCTCCGAGTGAGCCTCCTCCGACTTGTGGTGACGAGCTTGAGAATGATCCTGCGAACTCCTGCGTGTAATCGTCTTCAGGTTCCTGATCGATCACTGCCTCTTGCAGGGGGGCCGGCCGGCCCTCCCGTCTTCTTGAAGCACGACACGTTTCGTGTCACCACCTGATTGTCTCGCCGGACAGTGACCATAGTCCCCTGAACCTTGTCTACTATCCACACCTCCGGCTCGTAGGGTGTTCGAAATTTCCAGCCTGGGTGTCGATCGCGTACCACCACCGTGTCTCCTTCCTGTAAGATCGGTTGTTGAGCATGCCGTGCTTCACTCGCTTTCTGATTGGTGGTTCGTCTTCGAGCTTGGATAGCCTCGCCATCTCTTGCTTCCGGGGCCCATGTGCGGTCGGTCGGGATGCTGTCCCGAGGCGCCCTCTTGAATAGCATGTGCGCAGGGGCACATCTGGTAGTGCTATGTGGCGTCTGCCGATAGGCACCCGGGAATTGGTCCAGAGCTGCTTCTGGATCCTCTCCGCTGTCCACAGCAATCCTTAGAGCTCTGTTGAGTGTCCTCATTAGTCTCTCAACTTCCCCGTTTGCTTGAGGCCATAGCGGAGTGATTTTTCGGTGTCTGATCCGGAGGTTCTCCAGGTAGCTTTGGAATTCTCTTCCTTGGAAAGGTGGTCCATTGTCCGACTTGATCTCTTGGAGCCCCATTGTGGCGAAGATGCGGTTCAGTGCCTTCTTGACTTGGGGAAAAGCAACTGATGGAATCACTTCCACCACCGGAAATTTGGAGAATGAGTCCACCAGAACGAGCGTGTGTCGACCATCCGGGAAGCTTCCAAAGTCGATGCTAAGGTGGGTCCACAGTGTCTGGGGAGCCTCTTCCGTTATCACCGGTGCTGGCTCCGGGTCTCCGCCAGTGATGGTGCAGGCATGACAGGAGAGTACCATCTCGTCCACCATGCTGTCCATGGCCGGGAACTAGACCTTGCTTCTCAGACGTGCCTTAGTTTTGGCAATTCCCTGATGCCCGGTATGTGCGATCGCCAGCATCTGACGCTGAAGACTCTCTGGCACTACGATCAAATGCCCTCGGAGGATGACCCCTTCGTCTCCCACGCTCAGCTCACTCCGGATTTGCCATAGTTGCTGCCGGGAATGACTGACTTGCGGCCGCAGGTTCTGGGCCCCGTCCAGGAAGTGCGCCCAGCGGTTCCCCTCGAGAGCGTGCCGGACTCTGGAAAGTGTTTCGTCCTTGGCGGTGGCCTCACCTATCTCCTGCAACATCATCGTGTCGGGCATGCGACTTGCGAGATCATGTGGACGAACTCCTCCACTCCTGGCCCATCGACAAGGGGGTGGGCCTGCTTCGTCACGTCCGGATGCCGGGAGAGGTAGTCGGCGGGGTTTTGCGCCCTCGGCCGGAACAGGATCTTGAAATTGTACCCTTGTAACTGAACGGCCCAGCGCTCTATCCGTGGAGGCGCAAGTCTGGACGATTCTGCAAACAGAGGCAACAGAGGTTTGTGGTCTGTCACCACATTAAACTCTTGTCCACACAGATATAGGTGAAAAAGTTGGCACGCCCACTTTATCGCCAGAGCCTCGCGTTCAATCTAGGCATACCGGGTTTCGGTGTCCGTCAGGGCCTTACTCGCATAGGCGACTGGTTTCCACTCATCCATGCCATATTCCTGTAGGAGCACGGCTCCGAGGCCCACCGGGCTGGCATCCACAATCAGTTCTGTTTTGCGGCGCGACTGGAAATATGCCATCACTGTCTTATCTAGAAGGCTTGCTTTAATGTCTTGGAATGCCTTATTGGCTGCTCCGGTCCACTCCCACTTGTGGTCTTGTCGAGTGAGTGCCCTCAGGGGTTCTGCCAGGGCCACCAGGTTAGGGATGAAGCGGCCACAATAAGTGGCCATGCCTAGGAAGCTCCGCACTTCAGTGGGATTCCGCGGAGTGCTCGCGGTCCGGATTGCTTCCACTTTCTTGGGGTCAACTTTCAGCCCGTCTCGGGTGAACGTGTAACCGAAAAAGTCGATGGATTCTTGGTAAAATGAGCATTTCGACCAATGCAGAGTCAATCCATGCTCCACCAGCCTTTGCAGTGTAGCTCTCAAGTGGGTGTGATGTTCCTCGAGAGTGTTGGAGTATACGAGGATGTCGTCACTAAGGTTGATCACCCCGCTCAGTCCCGACAGCACCTCGCGTATGGTGTTCTGGAACACCTCCGCCGCTGAAGACACGCCAAAGCTTAGCCGCCGGTACCTCCGTAACCCTACGTGGGTTGAGAAAGTGGTTATGTAGCGGCTCTCTGGCTCCAGTTCGAGTTGATGGTAGCCGGAGTGGAGATCCAGCTTCGAAAACCATTTCGCACCATTCAGGTCAGCGACGATGTCGTCCATGGTTGGGGTAATATGCCGTTCTCTCTTCACGGCTGCGTTGGGGAGTCTCATATCAACGAACAGCCTAATTGCACCTGGTTGTTTGGGTTTGGGTGCCACCACCAGTGGAGACACCCACGGGGTCGGACCTGACACCTTTTCTATTACCCCGAGATCTTTTAGCCTTTTGAGTTCTGCCTCTACTTGTGGCCGGAGGTTAAATGGCACCCGCCTGTGCCGGAGAGCGACAGAGCGCACTGAAGTGTCTATGTGTAGACGAAACTTCTTTCCTTTTAGTTTCCCCATGCCATTGAACAACACTGGGAATTCTTGCAACATGTTGTCTGCATGTGATTGATGCACTTGATTCGCGAAGAATACGAGTCCTAAGTCTTCTGCGGTGTGACAGCTCAGAAGGGTGCCTTTCTTTCCTTCGGTGATGTGGAAGCAAGCTTCCGTCAAATATTCTCCATTCACAATGGTGGTGCTGATCACTCCACGCAGTGGCAGCGGGTCCGTGCCGCCATAGGTGTAGATGCGCACGCTGGAGGGAGCAAGGACGGGCTTAGGTGACATTTGTTCGTATTGTTCCGAGTCCATGACGTTTACGGACGCCCCCGTGTCTGAGAGCTCTCATCTCGGTGCCTTCAACAGAGACTGTGCACGTCGGCGGCGGTCTCCTTTTCGTGGATACTCGGCTAACGTATGAGATGACGTACACTTCATCATCGTCATCCTCATACCGTGGTCGTCTTTCCTGGGCTTGGTTCTCGGGGGGCGGTGACTCTTGTTCTAGTGACAATTGTCGGACTCGCTGCGTCAGTTGTCTGGGTCCATGCGCTGCACGGGACCTTGGTGCATTCGGTCTGTACCTCCCGCCTTGGCACACTGCTGCAAAGTGGTTCAGTCTGCAACACTTTAGGCACGTTTTTCCTTTTGCGCCGCATGTCGCTGTCGCTGGATGGTCTTCACTGCAATAAGCACACTGTGTTCCGATTGGGCATAAGTCGCTGGCGATTAGACTGGGGCCTCCTATGTATCGCATCTACCCTTTCTTCCTTGATTGGCGTCATTTTGGTCACTGCGGGAAGAGCCATCGGTGAGCGTAGGGCGATCTCCATTTCTTCGGCCCGCGCATCAGACAGTTAGTGCGAGCGGGCGAGAATCAGTATTTCATCGAGCGATATTCCAGGCTGTCTGAGGATGAGTTTCCTTAGCAATTTTGAGCGACACCCCACAATGATCTGATCTCTGATTTCGTCTCTTGGATTGAGAAAAGGGCAGGTGCTGGCCAGCCGGCGCAGTCTTGCATAGTACATGTCATCAGATTCGGACTCCGTTTGCCATGCCCTTTTAAACTTGAACTTCTCGAAGTCATTGTTGAGTTGGGGGTCGAAATGGGTGTTCAGTGCGTTGACTGCTGCATCATAGTCGTCGTCCGGCCCGGTGTTAGGGAGTGTCTCGAAGAGGTCGTAAGTTTCTGGACCCCCGTACAGGATGAGGAGAGACCTCTTGACCGTCCCGTCAGTTTCGCGGGTGCCTTTGAAGTAGAGGTTGAGCCTTCCGAGCCACGCCCTCCATCTTGGTGCCGCCGTCGCGGGGTCAGCCGACTCGCTGAACGGGGGAAGAGGCGCAACGCCGGTGTGTGCATGGCTGGACGATTGGGGGGCTAGCACCACCGCTTGGTTTTGGGAAGCTCCTGCAGGGCCGGGTGGTTGTTGTGTGATTGCTGCACCCTGGTTCTGACCACCGCCTGACTGGCCTGACCCTGTCGCAGGGTTCGACATGGTACGGCCCTTCCTCGAGTCTTTTCGCGGTTCTCTGGAGTGATGGGCGCGTTGCACACTGCTGCCTTCTTCTCACGTGGACGTGAGTGCGCTTTCTCTGTGCTGCTGTGCACGCACGCGGTCTGGCTAGTGGGCAGCGTGAGGCAGCTCTAGCCGTTCTTCTGCACCGTGCTGCGTTGTGCATGTGGGCTTCAGTAGTGTGCGGCAGGTGGGGTGGAGCAGTGTAGATAGTGTGGCCTTGTCACTCGCCCTTGACACGCTATCGCGGTGTCTCAGGGACTTGGTACTGCTTGACGCCACCTTCTAGGCCTCTTGCACTTGCCAGTGCTTGTTGGGTGTCCAAGGTGCTTGAATCTGTCCCCCTCTTGTGTTTGCTTACTTTTCTTCTTTTTTTTCTGTGCCTGCCGAGATGCGTGGCCCCTCGCTGGCTGGGGCGTGATGGGGGCTTTTGGCTGGTCCGCCGAGGAGCAGACGTGCAACGTCGCTCTTTTTCTCCCCTCCCCCTCGAGGCCGCAGTCGTGCTTTGCGCGCACGCAGGGGGAGTGGGGGGGCCGTGCGCCACGAGGGGTGCACATGAGGCTGTACAGGCCGCAGGTCGTCTGCGCGGGCAGGGGGCAACAGGAATGCCACTCACATGACGCGCTCGGCGAGTCCCGCCAGCCGAAAGCGCTCCCTGGAAGGAGACGCGTGGGCGGGCCTCCAGCCGGAGCGCGAGCAGAGAGATGGTGCAGCCGAGCTTCGGGTCAGCGCGGGTGGGCTCCGCGGCTGTCCTCGTCAGGCGCTGGTAGCGCGCCGATGCTCCAGGGACAGGAGGCAAAGCGGGCACACGTGAGTTAGAACCGGCCACGTCGCCAATGTCGTGTGCCAGGGCAGGGCCTGGCACGTGGTGTTATGCAGCAGAATTACGACATGGACACACTATTGGTATTGGTGCCGGAAAGACCCCGAGCGGTCTTCCGCCTCTTTATTTTATACCCCGGGGGTGTGGGGATGAGTGTAGGGAAATGGCTACATTGTAAAGAGATGCCCGGGTGGCTCTCTACACCTACGACATCAAAGCAGCGCGGGTGCCCGGGCGGAGACCAGCCACGTGTCCGTTTCTTAGCGTCGACTCCAGCCCTGCCCCAAGTAAAACTGAGCATCCCTGGCTGCAGCTGCACGAAACAGAACACCCCGCACCCCCTGCAGCCCTTTCACAGGATTTCACCTCAGACCCCTCAGTGCAATAGGACTAGAGATTTCAATTGTGCGGGATGCCGAGGTCACCTCGTCTTTAGCACTTTACACAAATGTTAAAAATTTTCCAAAAACGGTCTCTTCTGTTGAGCGGCAGGTGGCGCTGTTCACCCGCGCGCAAGTCTGCTCTATAAGTGACAATAAATGTAAATGTAAATGTATAGGCATTTATATAGCGCACTACTTACCCGTAGGGTCCCAAGGCGCTTCGACCGCTGCGAAACCCTTCCTGGCTTCCCTGAAAGACGGTCCCTTAATGGGTATCTCCAGGGTGAGACCAGGCATCCCCGGCGGTCTGGTGGGGCCGTTAGTGAAGATGAGGCAAGCTAATGCCCAGAGTTGCCGAGTGTGAACGCTGATCAGAGTGGGCACCGAGGCGAGAGAATTATCGAGTCCGCTGACTCTGGTCCAGAAACCTGCCACGCCGGGAATCGAACCCTGGTCCCGGGCCGTCCTCTGCTCTCGGGTCTGCCGCCTCTAACCAGTGAGCCACACTACTTCACAATAGAGTATTTTCATTGGTATTCTATAGAATAAATATGTTGTCCGTACCTGGAAGTGGAAGATGCCCGCATAGTTCTCCGTGAAGCTCTGATCTGGGGGAACGACGCGGGTCAGGATCTGCTCGTTGAGGGTGAGGGAGGCGATGGCGGCCAGGAGCCAGCAGTCACCTGGAAAGAAAGCCACAGCAGTGTTACTTTAATTGGCACATGGAATGGACATGACGCATGATTTACAATTTGATCCAGCAAGATAAACCCTCGCAGGCCACGAGTACGAATCTGGCCACGACCGACCACACAGCCTCCTTTCAATGATGGGAAGTGGGTACCATAGTTTGGGCCAGACAGACACAGGCTGGCAGATTTTCTATCGTAGAAAGTGTCCCATGTGCCTATAACGGCATCCTATTGGTAAGGGTTGGCGTATGATGTTGGGAATCGCCAGGCCTGCTGGCTTCGTGGACTATTGCGCCCACTCTGGGGGCCGGTGTTGGACCTCATTGTCACATGTTCAAATCCCATCGGAGCCACTCAGCCTTTCATCCTTCTGAGGTCGATAAAATGTGTACAATTGAGTTCAGTGTAACAATAAACATCCGTTATTCAGCGGCAAGATACCCTTCTGGGTGAAAGTGCACTTCACAAATACGCATTTTATGTTATGTTAAGTGTACAAAAACAGAGATGGGGGACTGCAGGAACCGGCTAAGTATCTTCGCTGCAGTGGAAATGTTCTCGTATGGTAGCCCTCTGTCCTTTATAACCAAAGTTGCTACTTTGACAAAAAAACATGCACCGGCAAAGCCAACAGCTATGTCCTTAAATATGCAATGTGTTTTATTTTTTTAATAAACATATGCAAAGTGGAAAACAATTTAGTAACAATATATTTAAAAAATATGAAAAAAGTAGTGGTCTTGGCATTGAAGTGCACTCATTTTCAGGTGACTGTGCAGGTGTGATCAGGCGAAAGCTGTCACTCAAAGTGCAAAAGACACAAAGGATGACATAAGCTCTTCCCCATCCTGTATGTAGTGGAGGGTGGAGCAAAATCTGAATGACACTTAAACAGACTAGTTGGCTGAAAGGGCTCACTGAAAGGGTACCATGTTTGTACCTATGTCTGGTTTTTGTTATGATTTACTGGGAAACTTGAGACTGGCATGACGGCTAAAGCTGTATCTAAGCCCACACCTGAAAATGCGCAAAAAAGTTTAAAGATTATCTTCATGCAGTGGTTTGCAAAGGGTCATACAATCCGAGTCAAGTTTGGAAGAAAAAGGTAGAACCAACTTTTTTTCAGGTTTCTTGGTCGACAGTATGCAAATAGAAAATAGACCACATGCACAGAAGTTTCGTTCAAATCACAGGTTTAGTGTTTGCACAGCATCTGCGCCCCAAGCATACTAATCCGGCACAGCTGAAGTTATTGCAGCAGACTTTGAGAGGGAAAACCTTTTGTACGTCTGGCCCACATGCCCCTGCCGCCCACCAGGCAAGTTATGCAACTGGAGTGACTGTTGAAGACAAACATGTCCACAGTGCATACTTTACAGTGGATACTTACTTTTCTTGCAATAAATACACTGGTGCCCTTATTTAGCTGCTAAACAGCGCCATGCATGCTTGATATCTTTGATTAGGCAGCAGCATGTTGTATCCTGGGACTTGTAGTTTTGCTTTTTTTTTTGTTGCAGTTTTATATAGCGAAAATTCGACCATAAGATATTGGAGCGCTTTATGTGAGCATTAGTTACATCACCAAGGTCAGTTTCTTTTTTGTTTTTTTGGTATGGTGAGATTAACTGATTTGCCAAGAATCACAGGATGTTGATCTAATGCAGAGAACCTGGTTCCCCAGTTTCAAACTTGGCAGCTCTGGCCGTAAGGCCACATCCGCTATGGCCTCAAAACGTCCAGCATGCATGATAAACACCACGACTGGCTGGAAGAGTCACCTATGGAAGGGGAGTTCCAGGAAGCAATAACTTTGGTGAGTAAGTAGCTTGGATCCCACACTCCTCATTGTCCTTACCCTCTTAGCAGAATCTGCCAAAGACTGCAACTCTCAATAACACTTTTCAGGGTAGTTTTGTTAAGTAATTTGAAGCCAGCAGGTAGCTAGCTGCGGCATAAATAAAGTGGTGGTGGTGGAAGAAGGGGGGGGGGGGGGGATGCACGGGTATTAGGGGAACGAAAAAATAATAAAAAGTAAAAATAAACTTACCTGTCAAGGCCGGACACTTAAGCGCTCTTCTCCGGCTCTCCTCCCGGCATTTACTGGTTCACAGGCTCCCCAGCCAATCCTGGGGCTAATCTCATGCTATACCTAGTATGAGAGAAGCACCAGGATTGGCCTGAGTGGCCTGGTTTACGGTTCCAACAGTGCCGTATTGGAGAAACCTAAGTGCGCATGTCTGTTTACCCAGCCAAAGAGGGCTGATCAAACCAACATGCGCATTTTACAGTGCCCATCACTCCTCCCCCTGATATAGTCCCGTCCCGCCCCGCCCTACACTGACACGGAGTCAGTAGTCAGCGGCAAATAAAAGGATAACATGGTTTTATTCTTCGCTGAGTGACTTGGACAAGTGGGGCGAAGCTCCTCTGCCAGTACGAAGGAGCCGTCCCAGTGGCGTAATGAAAATTGAGGGGGCCCCCCAGCAAGGTACCTGGAGGGGCCCCCTTCGGACTTGATCAGGAGCTCTCCGGCTGAAGTGCTGTGCTGAGAGGCCCCCTGGAGCTTGGGGTTCCCCCCGCACCGCGGGGGCTGCGGGGGGCCTGTGTTATGCCCCTGAACCACCCCTGGAAGCCAAGCTGGAGTCAGGAGGCTCACCAGCTCTGCATGTTGAATATTTCACTAATACTAACACCACCTCTGACAGGGCTGAACTGAGATGCAAAAGCAACCCTGTCAAAAATGTTAAACCCTGCTACTGTCCACTCTTTCTTTCTCTCCCCACCCCCGTCCTAAAGCATCTGTTGTGACTGCTGCAATTAATATGGGGGTGCTGGCGACAGTGTATGTCATGCTTTTACCTTTAAAAACCGTCCTCCAAATGGCTCCAGCCCCCTGGGGAAATGCCCGATGGAATGAATGAGCAGTCCGGCCCTGCTATCCGACCACACAAGCCCAGATTCGGACCTTCACATCAGCCACACAAGCTTCACCGAGAGCACCTTTTTCAACAGGTGTGGCTGTACCTGTAGGTTAAGGATGTCTGACGGCTCTGGCACGTGCTGACAGCACTTGTGTAATCAGAAAGACAAGAAAGACGAGGGAATTTCCCAGTCCTACAGTAAGTTGTAGAAAACAATTCAGTCCTTCTGGACTGCGCACAGGTTTGGTGGCATTTCTGATGTTTGTCGTGTTACAGACATTCATTACCCTGGGGTGTCACATTCAGAAGCCTCCCTGTCTATGGCAGAACTTCGATACATTAAATAACAAAACAATTAAACAAAGTGGTCCCATGAATACGGTGGTGGCCCTGAATGCCAAGGTACGGTGCCTGGTTAGATTACCAAAAAGCCTGTTCATCACGGGCTCTTCCAGTGGAACGGAAGTACCTGCTTCGGCACACCTCTTAGCACGTGGCCAGGAAGAACCAACACCGGTCTGAGCGACTGAGGGATTGTGTTCAAGACTGGGACTAAGTTGACTCTGATTATACTAACATTTGGGAACTCAGCAAAACTTGGCCAACTCTGAGGATCACGTATGATCCGCACCCACATTTCATATTCTCGCTGTCTGCTGGCACCACGTGTGAGAAGCCGCAGCCCCCCCGAGTGGATTCGGGTGGCCCAGGCCCTGTTGTCTGTGTCAGTCTGCCCTCCCTGGCACCAGCGGAATTATAATAACTCAGGTAAGTTTAGAATTAACTTGGGCAGCTGCAAACTGTGCAATGGATCGGGCCCGTTTTGGCTTCACTATAGACTTAGAGCCCACTTACAAGGGTTATACTGGTTGTGTAAGGATCTGAACCAGAGTTATAGGCCCAAGCGCAGGCCTACAAAGAGGTACAGGGCCTTTAACAACTGATATAGCCTAAGGCGGAAGGGCTATAAGGCTATTAGAACATTCCACCCACTGAGGGTAGAGTGTTCAAAATCAAAAAGGGAGAAACAGAAAGACAGACATTAACATTCTGGAGCAGAAGGCTCACACCATCAGACCAGGTCAATATTGCTGCTTCTGTGCACATATGGCTATTTATATAGTGTTTTTTTCTCCAGCAAATACAACTGTACCAAGTGGTAGGTGCATATGTATATGTACTAATTTCAGAACTTCTTTATTAAAAATGTTTACAAATCCTACGTTCAACCTTTGTTCCATCCCTCCTCTCTCGGACTCATCCAAAACCTTTCTAACTACTATGAACCCCCAAACATCCTTCCCAAACTTTCCACACCTTTTTAGGTCGAGCGACCTATCTCAATGCGCATGCGCATTGAGCGGGAGCTCGATATATAGCAGCTTAAACAGAGCTTACCGAGATCAGGCGATTCCCAGGCGATTTCTTGAAGTGCATGTGAAAGCGCGTGCACAATGCCACCAGCCGCTTGCCTGCATTACCACATCAAAGGCGGCCGCGTCTCAGGCCCCTGCTGCTTCACACCCTCATGCCGCTCTCCCCACTCCGCCCATATTTGGAAGCCAGCGCTCTGAGCCGGGATCACTGAATCTTTTACTAGCATACATTTCAGCAAGCGCTCTGAGCCGGGATCACTGAATCTTTTACTAGCATACATTTCAGCAAGCGCTCTGAGCCGGGATCACTGAATCTTTTACTAGCATACATTTCAGTCTCGAAAACAATCCAATTTGCTTTGTTTAAAAGCCTTGCTTTTGCGCTTCCAACATCTTTTTCTGCATCCTCCTTTCAATTGCCATTTTACAATCAATTTGAGCTCAGTTTTGTTAAAGTTCTGTCCTGAAAGACTGCAACTGACCGAGTGGCATGTAAAAACACATATGTATTTATGTGCAATATTTGACAAGCTCTATGTCAAAACTGCACTTATAGTCATGTAATCTGCAAACCGTATTTTACACAATACAGTCAACAGTTTCCTTATACTTTGCAGCAAGTTCACTCCTTCTGGCCCTTGTGGTGCCTCGCACAACTACCACAGTGCTTTGGAACAAACGAGTGACACATGAGCGTGCATCACGTTATTCAGTAAGGAAGTTTTAATCTCATCAACATGTCGGAGACATTGGAGCACCACAAACATTCATCCAAATAAAGATTTTCCCTCCAATTCCACAGTTTCTCCGACATGTTAGGGCAGCTGCTGTGCCAGCGCATCTCTCCTTTACTAGAGAAATCAACAGGTCCAACAACCCCCACCCCGAAGCAGCCATGATAGTTCCTGGACACCAAAAGGGACCAGAGGCAAAAAAAATGATGAACCAAATCAAAATTAGGTTCCTAAAAATGTTTTTTTTTTTTTAAAGTAAAAGGCTGCACATCTGGATTCTGATTAACAGAATTAGAATGAATTGTCATTGGAACCCTCACACGGAGGTTAATACTACAGACAGTCAGTGGCGGGGCCTCCATACGAGCACCCCCCCCCCCCACACACACACACACACACACACTGCTGCATAGAAAGCTGGAAAATAAAATGGTTTAATACCACTTTCCTTTTCCAGCTTTCTGCCGAATGGAGAGTGCAGGGCCAGTGCGTCATTGTTGCTAAATGCAAACAATGACGAGTGGTGCCTTCACTTTGAAATGCACATGTTATTTTGGCCAACTACCTTGATACGGCCAAACCGACATGCGCAGTTCAAACTCTCCAACCTGCGTTGGAGAGCAGGCACAGGACCCCAGTGCCTTTCAAAGCGCTGAGCTAGCCTGCACCAGCCAATCCAGATGCTGCTCTGAGCAGTGTCTGGGTTGGATATCACCATATTGCAAGGGCATGTAGGTGACAGAGCTTCAAAGGCCCCTATACATTAACACATATTCCCCATAGAGACGAGAAAAATCCTTTCATACATTAGGCCCACAGAGACTATCTATAATCCACAAATTGCTGTTTTAGGTTTAACTGTATTTTATTTCATGGCCAATACATATACCATTTCCTACAACCATCTGGTCGTCGAGGAGATCAAATAGATGAACTGCAATCACATCATTTATAAACAATCCAACCCAGGTAACACCACCACCACCACCGCATCCACCAACACCACATCCACCACCACCACCACATCCACCACCGCATCCACCACCACCACATACACCACCACACCCACCACATACACCACCACACCCACCACCACCACATCCACCACTACATCCACCACCCCATCCACCACCCCATCCACCACCACCACCGCTGCATCCACCACCAACACCCCATCCACCACCACCACTGCATCCACCACCACCACCGCATCCACCACCACCACCACCACATCCACTGCATCCACCACCACCACATCCACCACCACATCCACCATCACCTCCACATCCACCATGACATCCACCATGACATCCACCACCACATCCACCACCACATCCACCACCACCACCACATCCACCACCACCACCACATCCACCACCACTTTCACCACATCCACCACATCCACCACCACATCTAACACGTCCACCACCACATCTAACACGTCCACCACCACTTCCACCACCACTACATCCACCACCGCATCCACCACCAACACCACATTCACCACCACCACCGCATCCACCACCACCACATCCACCACCACATCCACCAACACTTTAACCACACCTACCACACCCACCACCACTACATCCACCACCTCCCCATCCACCACCACTGCATTCACCACCACCACCGCATCCACCACCACCACATCCACCGCATCCACCACCACATCCACCATCACCACCACATCCACCACCACATCCACCACCACATCCACCACCACATCCACCACCACATCCACCACCACATCCACCACCACATCCACCACCACATCCACCACCACCTCCAGCATCACCTCCACATCCACCATGACATCCACCTCCACATCCACCGCATCCACCACCACATCCACCACCACCACCACATCCACCACCACTTTCACCACATCCACCACCACCACATCCACCACCACCACCACATCCACCACCACCACCGCATCCACCAACACCACATCCACCACCACCACCGCATCCACCAACACCACATCCACCACCACACCCACCACCACCACATCCACCACATCCAACACATCCACCACCACCACATCCACCACCACCACATCCACCACCACATCCACCACCACCACCGCATCCACCACCACCACATCCACCAACACCACATCCACCAACACCACATCCACCACCACCACATCCACCACCACCACATCCACCACCACCACCACATCCACCACCGCATCCACCACCACCATGTCTATATGTGTGTGTAGGTGTGTGTGTGTGTGTGTGTGTGTGTGTGTGGCTGTGTGTGTAGGTGCAAATGCAATGTTCTTGGATTTTCGTCACAATAAAATACACTGAACATAATCTTCACAAAAGTTATTTACAAACGTTTAAGGGATTGCCATTATAAATTACAATAACTTTTATTTAAGTATTAATTATTTACAAAATTAAAAGCCATTGTTATTTGTAATATCAATACATCTAAGTCACGTAAATACAACACACATTGCATTACAAATGCTATAGGTGTCACATTTGCGAAAGTTAAAACTATTGACATTGTAACTGACAAAGCTATTAATTTTGCTATTTTCAAAACCAACACATAAATAAAAAAAAGTGTCATTTACAATACCAATCGCTCAAACTTTCCTAATGCGAGACCTATTGCATTTCCAATGCTTGTTTAGTCATGTCACCCAACTAACAGGCAGACACGACCACTACTTACATAAACAACTTACTACTTCCCTTGCTAATCCATTACCATGATTCTATGCCAGCTCTAAACTCTCTTAAACACACAAGAAATCAAGCACACACCTAACACAACTAATACACACAGGAAAAAAACAAAAAACAATTACTCAACAACTATTAACCTCTAATGTTATTCTTGGGTCCCGGAGTAGGGTAGTAATCTCTGCAAAGCGCTTTAATGCCTCGTCAGGAATAGTAAGCGCTATATAAATACAATTTACGATTACAATTTTATCAGCCATTATTAACCCTGAGAGTCTCCATTGTCTTCAACGGAGCTGCCAACATGCCAATGATCTAATAGAAGTTAATATCCAGATTTGTCCTTTGACAGCTTTGGGCTTTCGAGGAGAGCTGCAAATGAAAATTCTGTTGATTCTAATGTTTTAAGGTTACCAGAGATGAGCTTATCAATCAATCACTGCATTTATAAAGCACGCTACATACCCGTGAGGGTCTCAAGGCGCTGGGGGGGGGGGGGGGGGGGGGGGGAGGGCGCTACTGATCGAAGAGCCAGGTCTTGAGGAGTTTTCTGAAGGCCAGCAGGTCCTGAGTCTGTCGTAGGCTGGTGGGGAGAGCGTTTTAGGTCTTGGCGGCGAGGTAGGAGAAGGATCTGCCGCCGGCAGTGGTTTTCCGGATACGGGGCACTGTAGCGAGGGCGAGGTTGGTTGAGCGGAGGGTTCGGGTGGGGGTGTGGAAGCTGAGACGGTTGTTGAGGTATGTGGGTCTGGCGTTGTGTAGGGCCTTGTGTGCGTGGATGAGGAGTTTGAAGGTGATCCTCTTGTTGATGGGGAGCCAGTGCAGGCATCTCAGGTGGGGTGTGATGTGGCTGCATCGGGGGACGTTGAGGATCAGTCGTGCCGAGGTGTTCTGGATTCGTTGAAGTCGTCTCAGGAGCTTGGCTGTTGTTCCTGAGTAGAGGGCGTTCCCATAGTCGAGTCTCCTGGTGACGAGGGACTGGGTGACGGTTTTTCTCGTGTCGGGTGGGATCCATTTGAAGATCCTGCGGAGCATGCGGAGGGTGTTGAAGCAGGACGTGGAGACGGCGTTGACTTGCCTGGTCATGGATAGGGTGGAGTCGAGGATGACCCCCAGGTTGCGTGCTTGGTCTGTGGGTTCCAGGGCTGTGCCTAGCGATGTGGGCCACCACGAGTCGTCCATATGAACTCAAAATCCATACAGATTGCATATCCTTTGGTGAAGATGATCAACTTGGCTCGGACCCCAAGCGGAAAGTTAAGAGAGAACATTTTCTGGTGGTTAGTCTGAAAATCTAACATTGCTCCAGGCCTTCTGGACTTATATGTGCCAGGGTGGTCCAACACTGGCCTATGCAGGGGGTGGGGCAGGTTTCTGGATGTCCACTGAACCTATTTCACATACAATTAACCTGATTCTGGGTTGCCTACATTATGCCCAAGAGAGTCCATATTCTCAGAAGATGACTTGCAAACATTAAAGTTGAACAGAAATCATGACGTGTCCTGAAAATATGTGCTTCTGGGCCAACACTGGAAAACCCTAGTCTAAATGGAAGTTATTCACTTAAGCTGTTATTATCCTAAAAACTTCAACTCCAGACAAACCTAAATAAAGACTCATATTTTCTCAACTGTGTCGCACATGATATATTGGCGTGCATGTACACCAGTTCAAGTCAGGTTCATTTCAAGTAAAACTACAGCAGAAACAGATAATAAAGTGGGGCCCAAACAATGGTAGATAACCGCCACCCAATAGGGTCTCCATCTTGGCAACCTTGAAGTACAATAGTTTAATTCAGAATGTCTCTTTTCTATACCTATGTATTATAATTCTACTGAAGGTCTTCTCATTCCCGTCTGATCGGATGTGCTTGTTTCATGGGTGTAGTAGCTACTTGAATATATACCAAATGTGTATGGTGGAAACCTTGGGAGTTCTAGTCATATTTTCTTCTGTCCCTGAAGAAGTCGTGCAATTACATACCCCAAAGACGAAACATGCTGGTTGGGGATCTTTTTGATGAAGATCATTAAAGTTCGATAAACTGAAGCTGTCATCGGATTGTTTTTGATACCTGCGGACATGTATCCCAAACACATGTGATTTGTGTGCAAACATTTGTTTAATATAAACCTAAACAACAACGGTACAGTAGAGTCTACAGGTGAAGAAAAACCTTCAGATCACAGGTCTTTAATTTGCAATTCTTCAAGGAGAGAGTATGGGGTTGTGAAGCGGGGAGGGGAGGCGCTGTGGAGTATTCTTGCCTTGCAGAGCCCACCCCCATCAATCAATCAATCAATCAAAGACATTTATAGAGCGCACTACTCACCCGGAGGGTCTCAAGGCGCTAGGGGGGGGGTGCTGCTACTGCTCGAACAGCCAGGTCTTGAGCTTCTTCCTGAAGGAGAGGTGGTCCTGGGTCAGGTGGAGGTGGGTCAGAAGGGAGTTCCAGGTCTTGGCGGCCAGGTAGGAGAAGGACCTTCCTCCTGTTGTCGCTCTTCGGATGCGGGGGACGGCGGCGAGGGCGTGGTTGGTCGATCGGAGGTGGCGTTTGGGAACGTAGAAGTTGAGGCGGCTGTTGAGGTATCCTGGGCCTTGGTTGTGTAGGGCTTTGTGTGCGTGGGTGAGGAGCCGGAAGGTGATTCTTTTGTTGATCGGGAGCCAGTGCAGGTCTCTCAGGTGTCTGGAGATGTGGCTTCGTCTGGGGACGTCGAGGATGAGTCTCGCCGAGGCGTTCTGGATACGCTGGAGTCTCTTCTGGAGCTTGGCGGTGGTTCCGGCGTATTATTATTATTTTATTTTGTAGAGCGCATAGTCACCCTAAGGTATCCCAGCGCTAGGCACCCTATCTCTTTAGTTTGGGCCGGTTCAAGGACGGTTGAAGAAGGAAAGGGGGGGACCGGGGATCAATGTTTAGAGTAGGTGTAAATCATTGGGGAAAAAGATGAGTTTTGAGCCGCTTCCTGAAGTGAAGGTACCGTGTTTCTAGTCTCAGGTCGCGGGGGAGCGAGTTCCAAAGTCGTGCAGTTTGGACTGAGAAACGTCTTCCGCCTGAGCGGGTTTTCTTAAATCTGGGGGTGGTGATGAGATTTTCTGTGTCCGACCGGAGAGATCTCGTGGGTCTATAGGGTGTGATAAGTTTACTGAGAACGGGGGGGTCTTGCTTTTGAAGTAGTTTGTGGGCTAGGCACAAGGCCTTGACTTTGACCCGCTCCCTTATGGGAAGCCAGTGGAGGATTTTGAGGGCAGGTTTGGCGGAGGTTCTGGCATGGGTATTTGTGATAATCCGGGCCGCAGTATTCTGGATTCTTTGAAGCTTGGTGAGGGTCGCTTCAGGGGCGCCTAGGTAGATCACATTACTATAGTCAAGCCTTGAGAGTATCAAGCCTTGGATAAGCAATTTTTGAGAGTTGAAGGGCAAGAGGGGCAGGACTTTCCTCAGTGATTTCAGGAGCCCGAAACAAGTCCCGGCTACTTTGTTTGCCTGCACAGTGAATGAGAGGTCCGAGTCGAGCCATACCCCTAGACTTTTTACCTCTACTTTTGGGTCAGGGGGGGGGCCCATACAGGCTGGCCAGATGTTCGGGGAGAGTGTAAGCCCTTTTGGACCGAGGAGCAAAACTTCGGTTTTTGTCCCATTTAATTTTAGGGCTGAGTTGTTCATCCAGAGATGGACCTGTGAAAGGCAGTTAAATAGGTCTGCTGATTGTTGTCTGGGGTGAGATAGGGACACCACTAGTTGTGTGTCGTCGGCGTAGCTGACGACGCTAACTCCGAATGGGGTGATAACCTCCTCCAATGTGGACATATAGATATTGAATAGAGTGGGGCTCAGGGAGGAGCCCTGAGGCACCCCACATTGGAGGGGAATTTCGGAGGAGCGGGCGTTCTTTTCCCAGATCTGATAGGTCCGTTGATCTAGGAAGGATGAGATCCAGGAAAGGGCTGAGCCTTCCACACCTACTCTCTTGAGTCTTTTGATGAGAAGTTGGTGGTTTACGGTATCGAATGCCGCGCTGAGGTCGAGGAGGATCACTGCCACTGATCCTCCCTCGTCAAGCAGTGTTCTGGCTTCCTCAACCGCGGCCAGGAGGGCGATGTCAGTGCCCTGCCCTGGACGAAAGCCCGTCTGTGAGCTCTTTAGTTTGTTGTTACTCTCCAGAAACTGGGAGAGTTTCCTGTTAACCAACTTTTCAGCGATCTTGCTTACTCCCGGGAGTAGGGAAATAGGCCTGTAGTTGGCCAAATTTTCGGGGTCGAGGGAAGGTTTCTTGAGTAAGGCTTTTACGACGGCCTTCTTCCAGCTCGGGGGTACAACTCCCTGTTGGAGTGAGGCATTGATCAGATGTGTCAGGGGGGGGGTGATCGTGGGGGCTACTTCCTTGAGAATCCGGAAAGGGGCGGGGTCCCTAGGAGATCCACTCTTTATGGCATTCAACGTGTTTCCTACCTCCTCAGTTGTGACTTGTCCCCAAGAGGAGAGACAAGTAGGTATTGAGGGGTATGGGGGATCGTTTTCATCACACAGATTCGTAAGGGGGATTCAGTCGAGAATTGTTTTGATTTTATCATGGAAGAAGTTAGCCAGTTGTTGGCATTTTTCCTGATCGGCTTTGGGATCTGTGGGGTGTCTTGGTCCCTGTTCTGGGGTTTTCAAAAGCTCTTTGAGGATGGCATAGGATTCCTTACTAGAGCATCCCGCTTTCTCTATTCTTTCCTTGAAAAACGCGCTTTTAGTTTTTCGAATAGCGGTTTTGTAGGTTAGAAGGGAGGTCGAGTAGCTATCTTTGTCACTCTTCGATTTGTTTTTTCTCCAAGAGCGTTCTGTTCTCTTACACTCTTGGCGCAGAGCTTTAAGTTCTGGAGTGTACCATGGAGCCGATGTTATTCTTTTGGGATGTTTGAAGGTCGCCGTTTTAGGGAGAAGTGTATCTAAGGAACAGGTAATCCACTCCTCAAACTGCTTATCGGCCGTAATAAGGTCGGTGGAGAGCTCGGGGGTGGATTCTGCAAGGACGGCGGCCCATTCCCCAGGTGTGAGTTTATGCCACCGTCTGTCGGTTACCTGAATTTTAGTGGTTGGGAGGTTCAGGGTGAAGATTTCCCAGGCGATAGGGACCAGAAAATGGTCCGTCCATGGAAGGGACACGGGTGGTTTAGTGGTGATAGTTGCTACATTTGTCAGAATGGGATCCAATAGGTGTCCCTTCTCATGGGTAGGCTCGTTGTTGACCAATCGGATATCGAGTGACATTAGGTCTAGCCGAAGGTCAGAGGCTATCCGGTCCGTAGGGTCCATGAAGTGGAGGTTTAGGTCACCTAACATGAGAAAGTTGGAGGTGGCAGATGCTAGTTGTGACACTGACTCAACGACGGCCTTGATGAAATTGCCGGGGGGAACCTGGGGGGCGATAGATTAAGAGCCCTGACAGAGAGTGAGCTGGGGAGGTTTGGATGGAGAACTGACAACTCTCGCAGTCCTCAATGTGGGCATTGGAAGTTCTACAGGTATATTTGTCCCTGAAGATTATGGCTACCCCCCCTCCCCTCCCTTTTGGTCTATGTAAGGCTTGGCAGAGGTACCCAGTGGGGAGGGCCGATACGATGTCTGAATCGGAGCTATCTGATAGCCATGTCTCCGTTAAAAAAAGTAGGTCAAGATCCAGATCTTGTATTAGCAGGTTGGTTTCAAGGGCATGTTTGGGAAGGGAGTGGCAATTTAGGAGTCCGAGTTTCAGTTCGGATTTAGTGGAGCTCCGGGGGGTCGGATTGCCGTGCGCACAGTTGGAAAAGGGTGTGCCCTCAATGTGTTTGTAGTAGCAAGCGAGATCTTTGTGAGGTTGGAGTGCGCGGAGCGCCTCTCCAGAGTACACCACACGGCCATGAGGGCTGTTTGGCAGAGTCCCTAGGCCTGGGTCCGTCTGGGCCCGGACGGGCCCAGACGGGCTTGCCTTTGGCGCGCCTTCGGCGCGCTGACGGCGCGCCCGCTGCGCCCGTCCGCTGCGCTCCCTGAACTGACACATTATTTATGCGCACAAAAGGGAGGGTGGTCGAGGTGGGCGTGGCCACCCGGAGGGGGCGTGTCCTAGTCTCCTCGCGGCCGGCGATGGCGGCGTGCGAGTGGGTCCTGTGCCAGACAGCGTTCAGATCCGCTGTTCCCAGTGACACAGGTGAGTGCAGGGGGAGGGGGGCAGAGTGCGTTTAAAATACACAAATTCACACAGTTTTAAAAGCAAATACAATTTTTTTAGCAGCAAGCGTCGCTCCCGGCTTCCGCCTCAGGAGATTAGGGCAAAGTGCAGCTCTAGTGATCAGAGCGCGCTTTTAAATGATTTTTCGGTCAAGTGGGCGTGGCCACCCGGAGGGGGCGTGTCCTAGTCTCCTCGCGGCCGGCGATGGCGGCGTGCGAGTGGGTCCTGTGCCAGACAGCGTTCAGATCCGCTGTTCCCAGTGACACAGGTGAGTGCAGGGGGAGGGGGGCAGAGTGCGTTTAAAATACACAAATTCACACAGTTTTAAAAGCAAATACAATTTTTTTAGCAGCAAGCGTCGCTCCCGGCTTCCGCCTCAGGAGATTAGGGCAAAGTGCAGCTCTAGTGATCAGAGCGCGCTTTTAAATGATTTTTCGGTCAAGTGGGCGTGGCCACCCGGAGGGGGCGTGTCCTAGTCTCCTCGCGGCCGGCGATGGCGGCGTGCGAGTGGGTCCTGTGCCAGACAGCGTTCAGATCCGCTGTTCCCAGTGACACAGGTGAGTGCAGGGGGAGGGGGGCAGAGTGCGTTTAAAATACACAAATTCACACAGTTTTAAAAGCAAATACAATTTTTTTAGCAGCAAGCGTCGCTCCCGGCTTTCCGCCTCAGGAGATTAGGGCAAAAAAAAAAAGAGGGCGTTGCCGTAGTCCAGACGGCTGGTGACGAGGACCTGGGTGACCGTCTTCCTGGTCTCGGTGGGGATCCACCTGAAGATCTTACGTAGCATGCGCAGGATGTTGAAACAGGACGAGGAGACGGCGTTGACTTGTCTGGTCATGGAGAGGGAGGAGTCCAGGATGAAGCCCAGGTTGCGTGCGTGGTCTGTCGGTTTGGGTGCGGTGCCCAGGGCGGGGGGCCACCAGGAGTCGTCCCAGGCGGAGGGCGAGGAGCCCAGGATGAGGACTTCCGTCTTGTCTGAGTTCAGTTTCAGGCGGCTGGTTGTCATCCACTCGGCTACGTCTTTCATCCCTTCGTGAAGGTTGGCTCTGGCAGTGGCGGGGTCGTTGGTGAGGGAGAGAATCAGCTGGGTGTCGTCGGCGTAGGAGATGATGTTGAGGTTGTGTTGGCGTGCGATGGCCGCGAGGGGGCTCATGTAGACGTTGAAGAGGGAGGGGCTCAGCGAGGATCCTTGAGGGACGCCGCAGATGACTCCGGTGGCCTCTGACTTGTACGGTGGTAGCCGGACTCTGTGTTCTTCCGTCGAGGAAGGAGATGATCCATTCCAGTGCCTTCTCATGGATTCCGACGTTGCTGAGGCGCTGCACTAGGGTGCGGTGGCAGACAGTGTCGAAAGCCGCGGAGAGGTCTAGGAGGATGAGGGCCGCTGTTTCTCCGTTGTCCATCAGGGATCGGATGTCATCAGTGGCAGCGATGAGGGCGGTCTCGGTGCTGTGGTTGGCTCGGAAGCCAGACTGTGAGGGGTCGAGGGATCCATTCGTCTCGAGGAAGGTGGCCAGCTGTTTGTGGACGATCCCATCACTCCTCCACAATATATACCACCCTCAACCATCACACTTCCCAGCTCTGTATACAGTTTAAACTCGCCCACACCTAGTCCAGTGTGTTTCTTCTGAAAAACAAACTATTCTGGGAAGTACAGATGGTTTAATATAAAAAAACAAGAACCAAATATATTAGATTTATTTTAACTGCAGCAGGTTTATATTCGCTGATATTGCAGCATGCCTGCGCCCATCCCACACCAGTGCACCACATAATACCTGCAATCCTTGCACCATTGGTCTGGACTTCACCGATGACGTGGCTCCGCTCAGAACTGCAAACATACCATGGGCGTTTGTCAACACTGGAAGCACTTTAGAAACGTGCTGTCTATCTCTGTGCCAGCTCTGTGTTCATGTGCCCAGGAGGCGGTGCTTGGGGAGATGGATGTGAGCTTATGAAGCGGCAGACTGCTGATTGGCTGAACCGCTTCCAAGTCTGGTAGAGCGGTACTGCAGCGTGCTATAGGCCAGTTTAAGGAGCGGCAGACTGCTGATTGGCTGAACCGCTTCCATGTCTGGTAGAGCGGCACTGCAGCGTGCTATATGCCAGAGATGTTTCAAGGCATGGCCAAGGTGGACTATTGCATCTTCCAATGGGCCCCCTGGGAAAGGGAACTTTTTCTCTTTTTCACTTATTTACCTATCTAAACCCCTCTCCCGCTTATTTCTGCCTCTGCTCAGAGTCAGCTTAAGGATTTTTGAGACCCTGGCAAAATATATATTAACTGTTTTTGTGTGACCCTTCACTGAAAGTTTGATGGATGTTTAAATATGGTTTGCCATCATGCAGAATTGAAGTAGGTAAAAAAAATGGGTAATAACATCCGAAGTTGTGCATCAGGTGTTCTGGTCAGGGGACCTCAAAATATGCTTTGACCAGGGCCCCAACAATCTTAAAGACGACCCAGTATGGGCTCCTAAACCACACAGCAGAAACAGAAGCACAAGAGCTCGCAAGTTTTTTCAGGTTTATGCTGGAGTAGCTGTCCATTCCAGGTTTCTTCTTTGCATTCTGGGAACTGTAGTCCTGATTTTATAATGGTTCCACTATACTACAAATCTCATAATACAAAGAAAAAAAACAGACTGGATAAGATGCTCACGGTTGGAACTGGGAAACTCGAGCGCTCAGAAGGTTGTGAAACGTGTGCCTGTTCATTAGTAATATTCATCAGTGACACAGACAGTGGGATGACTGATGCAGACATGACTACATTCACAAGGATATTGGCTATTAACATTTGGTGTGTTATATATTTATATAGCACTAGAACCACTAGGTATCCAATAGTAGTAATTCACAATTTAAGTGATGTACAGCAAATCACCTCTGAGTTTTCTTGGTACTCCAAGATGCCAATGTGCCTGTAGCAAGCTTGAAGTTTATGGGAAGGACCCAAAGGTGGTCACAGACATCGGCATACCCATCCACCCCCCCCAACCCCGATGCGCTTCCTTGTCCCAGCCGTTCATCCATGGAGATTTGACTGGGGGAGTGGAGGTGGTCTGCACCTTCTACGTGCCTGCCACTGCTGCAGACCCTCACTTCCAGTCGGGTGATCGCAGGTTCCATGTTAACTGGCAGGCCTATCGGAGGAGACGCGGCCCTTGCCATGGCGTCCCTTCTGTTTCAGCAGTGCACTCCTTCAGAATGAATGTGAGCTGCACCGTCATGTTGGGACAGTCTGGCGTTGATTGTTAGTTTTGGGTTCTGTTACGACTCGAACACTGATTTGGGTCTTCATTTATTCATTTGCTGCCTTGTTGCACTTGTGTCTCCTTTGGCTTCCAGCAGTAAGAGGAGATGCAGCAAATGTAAAGAAAGGTTGACTTGAAGTCCTGCCTCCACTTCCTTCACCCCAGATGACTCCTAGAAGTTCCTCTTTCAGTCTGGAAGTTGAAAAGTTGGGCTCCATCTGGCACCTTGAAGTCTTATGTCCATTATTGTGCTTCTTTTGATATTTGGAGTGTCCAGCAGACGGAAACGCTTGGGACTGTGACCCTGCCCAGAGTTTACTGATTATCCAGGAGAGCTTTGATTTGTGTATCACCTTTTCCACATGCTGTGTGCAATGAGCAGCCATCCGTGAGCTCTGGGCTAGGCTACAGAAAGTTGAGCCTGTGGGTGCCCATCTGTGGAAGGGTTCTCTTCGTAAAATCCTCCCCTCAAGTCTCCAGTGCCTGTGTGGGCCTATCCCTTGAGCTCTCTGCTCTGCAGACTCCTCTGTGATTGCTGTCTGTTACACTCCTGTTTCTCACAGCCATTGCCTTGGTCCATCACCCATTGACTAGGGGGCTGGCTCCCTGGTGTCCTGTACCTATTATCTCAGAAACTTTGCTGATCATTTTGTTCACCGCCACACTCCAAGGCTCATTCCTTTGGTTTAATTCTCCGTATTGCCTGAACGAGATTGTCCTGTCTGTTAATTTTTCCTGAGACACCGTCACTGGAGTCATAGTTTTAATAGAGCTGATCTCCCCAGGCCCAGCTCTCCGCGTGCTGCAGCACCGCTTTGATCACTCTCTGTTTCTCCGAGTGCTTTCTCCTGCTGTGGTCTCATTTTCTACTTCTTTCTCTTTCCTTTCCCCCGTTTTTCAACATCAGAGAAACAACCAACCTTTAACTAAAATATGTGCAAAATCTATGAACCTGCAGAGGCTTTGGCAAGACGTTTAAGCCCACATTAAATGCAGATTAAGTATAACTTCACGGTACGTTGCCTGAAACGTAGGGCTATCGGATCATGTGCATACATGCCAACAAACCCGATTCTGGCAGGAGACTCCAGATTTTTTTGAGCCAAAAATGCATTATTTGTGCCGTCTCCCCCTTACATTTTCTTTTATTTAATTCTCCCACTTTCCAGTTCTAAAATGCTGGCCGGTATGCATGTGCCACATACTCAGGGCCTTTATGTGGGACCTAACGGGGTGGCCTAGAAGCTCCTTTCACCCTCCCCCCGACAATAAAACAAAGATGTACTTTATTAGTGCCTTTCTGTCTGCTGTAAAGGACCACTTTTGCAACACATCTGTCAGCGCATTAACACGGCATTCGCTGGATGAAGCAGAACAGGTCTGGCAAGCAGCAGGGCTTGGTTAGTTAGGGAGGGGCTGCATAGGGCGTGCATCTGTACAGGTACTCTATACCTGTGCACACTAAAACAAATCATCATCTCACACAACTCCCAAGAGACAGTTGCTATAGCGCCCCGGAGTCATTGCTATCCACAGCAAGGTGAGATAATTGCATGTGGGATTTCTGCTCTTAATAGTCGAACATATTGAATTTCCCTGACAGCCTTGCAATGACTAGGCATTGGCCTTATAACAGCTGGGAAAAACGAATGCATGCAAGGGTTGAGAGCGTTCTAAGCAAAATAAAAGCTTGCCTTTTCAGTTCTCCCTGTATCACACAAAGGCATTTTGGGGGGGTATGTTGCAATTTGAAGTCACCACATCTCCTTGCCTGTCCAACACACCATCTCCAGCATTACTCACTGTGAAATATCACTTAAATCTAAATTAAAGTTAGTTACCCAACTTTCACAACAAATGTCCTTGCTGTCCAGCCATGAGAGCAGAGACCAAAGTGATGAGAGAGAGAGTGAGAGAGAGTGAGAGAGAGTGAGAAAGAGTGAGAAAGAGTGAGAAAGAGTGAGAAAGAGTGAGAAAGAGTGAGAAAGAGAGAGAAAGAGAGAGAAAGAGAGAGAAAGAGAGAGAAAGAGAGAGAAAGAGAGAGCGAGAGAGCGAGAGAGCGAGAAAGAGAAAGGATTGCACTGTTTGTGCAAGTGTGCGTTTCCTTTCATTAGTCTGAAGCAAAAACAGTAACGCAAAATTGTTATGTGCAAATTTAATTTCCATTTGTTTCACTGTATAGTTGGGTCTAAGAGTGGTGCTTTTATTATTGATGGCGAGGTAAGCAGAATGTTTGAATGTAAGTATGTATTTTCTGATTAGTTTCCGATTTGTCTGAGCTCCATTCGGAGGTCATATTGCTACCCTGGTTGGTCTTGGTGGTTTTGGCGGCTTAGGAACGGGTGTACGGGCAGTGAGCAGACAGGCTGGGAAGGCAGATGGTCTGCAGTTCGGGTCTGTGAGACAAGGGGGGATACGCAGCCTATGTAAGACTCATCTGCTCTCTACTCAGACAGGTCGGCAGATGAGGCAGATTGAAGTACCTACTGCAATATTTTCTGTTGAGCGCCTGCTGGAAACACCATAAGTTTTACTGCGATCTAACCCCAAGAAACTCGTTTCCGCTGGTTTGTATAAGGCATTATATAAGGTATCACAGATAAACTGATTTGCACACAGTTTGTCTACCAGGGAGTTTGATTGCTCCTAACTTATATTATATCGATATCATTGTACTATACAAATAACAATGCGTTCTGGGAGGGAGAGGCTATCTGCCCCCCCCCCCGGCACGTAGATCCCGCAAATCTAAAGCTCCAAGTGCCATAAACAAATCCAAGGCGCAACCTAAGGAGCTGAGTCAAACACTCATCTCACCAATTGCAAGAATGTTTGAAAAATGCTCTAAAATTCCTAAAAAATTTGACTTTCTAAAGGATCCAACAGGAGTCTTATTATCAATCCAAGGCGACCCAACAATAGGAAACCTACAGGCACCCATCACACCTATTAATGTTATACCATTTGATAATCAAGAAATCAAAATTCAACAACTTGTAATAAATGAAACAAACATGGTGGTCACAGAATCTAACAATCCAGTCAATTTTGTAAATCAAGTATCAATGAAAGCCTCGGATCAGGAACATTTACATATAACGACATTACAGGAATCTGATACTACAGGGATCACCAAGGAGGAAATAAAAACGGGGGACTCTTATGTTGTTTTGCATGGGGATTCAGGTATACTAGCCATGCCATCTAGGCTACCTATAGAAGTCAATGTCAAAATAAGGAAAAAAAACAGCACAAATTGGGATACCAGCAACTAATAATCAAACTATGTTAAACACGTTGGATAGCTGCCCACTTGAAAGTCAACTAAGAAAATTGCAAATGGATTCATCCGAAACGGAAAACGCCAGGTTATCATCAAACAAGGAAAGTAGTGAACAAGGTACTCAAATAAAAGATTTACTAAATCCCAAATCCACCGAAACACCGAAACAATTAGACAAAGCAAATTTGGACAGGGAGATAATACAACCTGTGGGAGTCAAAAGAAGACGTATCTCTGAGCCTGTACAATTATTATACTGTGAAGACTATAATAGTAGCAACGAAAAAGACCTCACTAGTATCGATCAGAAACCGCTGGGGAGTGAAAAAAATCAAAACTATTGATAATCAGGACTTGGCCTCGGTTTGGGATATTTTCTATCAAACTTCAACACTTACTATCGAAGCATTATCACTTCAGTCTAATAAAATGGATATCCAAATTGACATTTTAGGCACAATGGCTTAAACAGTTGCAGGAATAGATCTCAAACTAGCCGACCTTAACTCTTTGATAACTAGAGTACAGGCAGACAAATCAACATCCTATGTAGAATGCCCTTATACACCAATAATTAACAAACTTGCAACTATTCCAGAGATTATTGGTACGATACTAGCAGATGCTAAAACAACGCTCAATAGGAGCCAAAATTGGACAATAGACGATAATAAAGGTATGAGTTTTAGAACTGAAGTTAAACAAAATAAAAAATCACAACAACCCATGCCAAATTGAATTGTAAACCGCTAATCAATTGACAGACAGAATAATACCTAATACTCTAGAGAATGCTAAAAACACTGAAATGGGGAAGTCAATTACACAAGAAGCGGAGATCTATAAAGGATATATCGACGTTGAGGATAAAATTGACACGGACCATAATCCTTTCATTATGTCAAAAAGGAATAAGAAAAAGTTACGCAAAGCCCGAAACAAAGCAAAGTTAGTGGATCAAGTAGGTCAAGGCCCCCTAGACGAAACACTACAAAACACATCCCTTAAGGGAAACAAAGGACACCAACCTGTAAGGGAAATAACCAGGCAAATATCTAGCAAGGTGCTAACACAACCTAATGCAAAAAAACTAAGTATTACGATATATTTGCACAGCATAGAAACAATACGAATACGGATAAGAAAATTGAAAATATCACCTACGGAGAAAATAAACAAACACGACACAGCTGGCCATATAAGTGTTATAAGTGAGCTTTCGGCTGATAAAGTCGCAAAAACCCAGACTCAAATACAACCCAATTGTTACCACACAAACGGTCCAATAAAACAAGATATAGGTGATACTGTGATAGACCATACTCCTGAGGCGGAAGCCGGGAGATAGAATTAGTTTTACTTGTTTGTGATTACTACTTGTATTTTATTGTACTTTTAAAAATCGCCGTTTTTTAATTCCCTCACGCTACTCTTCCTGAGCCTTTGGAAACCTTCCCCCGACTTCACTTACCAAGGGATCGCTCCCCTCCTGGGACTCCTGACCTCCTCCCCCGGCCGATTCACGGGCCCAGCAGGTCTCAGACTCCCCTCCTCCCCAGGCACAGACAGCGGCCGCCATCTTGGGTGAGGGAGAGGACAGCGCGCTAGTGCTCAGGCCGATTTGGGGCCAGAGCACGATAAAAGAAGCGCGAAAAAAGCTGCAGGTCAGTGATCGACCATACTCCTGAGGCGGAAGCCGGGAGATAGAATTAGTTTTACTTGTTTGTGATTACTACTTGTATTTTATTGTACTTTTAAAAATCGCTGTTTTTTAATTCTCTCACGCTACTCTTCCTTAGCCTTTGGAAACCTTCCCCCGACTTCACTTACCAAGGGATCGCTCCCCTCCTGGGACTCCTGACCTCCTCCCCGGGCCGATTCACGGGCCCAGCAGGTCTCAGACTCCCCTCCTCCCCAGGCGCAGACAGCGGCTGCCATCTTGGGAGAGGACAGTGCGCTAGTGCTCAGGCCGATTTGGGGCCAGAGCACGATAAAATGGATCTCACTTCCCATCCGCGCAGCGGGCGCGCCGATGGCGCGCCAGAGGCAAGCCCGTCTGGGCCCGTCCGGGCTACGCCGGGCTTAGGGCTAGAACCAATGACCGATCACAGTGTTCGCTCCATTCTCTACTCCAGAAGTGAGCTCCTTGCCCTGAGACCACGCAAGAACAGACATTGTCACTATATGTATAAATATGAGCACACATACATTCCCTGCGATCTGTGCTGCGAAGACCCGTCTGGACCGACGCACCACCTCCCAGCCACTACAGACCTTCGCATGGCTTTACTTAATTGTAGGTCCCTCCCGAAACACTCTTGAGCTTAACCATCTGCTACAGGATCATGACCTGGACATCCTGTTTCTCACAGAAACATGGCTATCCACTAACTCTGAGGCTGACATAGTTTGCGCCCTGCCCATGGGATACCTTATCCACTCGCAAATCAGACCCTCGGGTAAAGGAGGTGGATTGGCCATTCTGTATTAAAACAACTTAACTTGCAGGATGAAAGACGGCGGAATTTCGGAGTCCGAAAATTGCTACTTCCATTTCTAGCTTTCTGCCACCACCTCCTTTACAGGCCTCCTTCTAGATCGCCCCCCAGGGAACCCTGGTCACTTCACCAGCTCTCTCTTGGAAACAGTCACCGTCCTAGCCTCCTCTGCACCAAACTTCACCATCTTAGGTGATCTGAACCTCCATTTCAACGAACCCTCAGACAAAGTAGCCACTGACTTGCTCTGTGATCTCGCATCTTATGAGATTCTCCTCATGAACACAAGAGCCACACACTACAAAGGTCACCTTCTAGACCCGATACTCTCCAATATCAGGTCACGTCAAACCAGTCCCCCGTCTCCCCTCCCCTGGACAGACCACTTTCTCCTGACCTTCACTTGGCAGGTCGAGCTCAAAACTGTACACACGCTCAGCACTCCCACCCATGATAGAATGTGGTCTAAACTCTCAGTGGAGAAGTGGACTGACATCCTAGAACGTTCACCCCCACCCCCCGCTTCGGACCCCGTTGTTGCTGACACCAATTTCAAAAACTGGCTTTCCAAGTCTTTGGACTTAGTCCTACCTAAAAAAACCCTGAGGAAAAAGCAGGTCAGAACTGGCTCTGCACCCTGGTTCACTCCTGAGCTCAGAATCCTAAAGCAAGGCTGCAAGAGGCTTGAGCGTATCTGGAGAAAAAACTGGGACACGGCCAACAAAGATACTTACCGCGAATCTATCAGAGCGTACAAAGTAGCCCTCAGAAATGCCAAATCAACATTCTATGATCACAGAATTAAAAACGCCTCTAACTCTACGAGAGAAACCTTCAAGATTGTGAAAGAACTTCTGAGGATCCTTGAGCCCCCGCTACAAGAAGACCCCTTAGGCTCTAAATGCAACGAACTAGCCACTTACTTCGACCAGAAAATAAAAAATATCATTTCCACCCTTCCCCAAACGAAGAGCCCCTCTCGCCATGAGACTCTGCCCCTAGACTCAATCCCTCAGCTGAAAGCCTTCAATTTAATCTCTGAGGCGGATTTCCTTAAAATTCTATCCAGCATCAAAAGTGGCTCCCCCAGCGACCCTCTTCCATCTGGCCGGCCTGTCTAGGGGACCCACCCATCCCAAAAAAGGAAATCAAAAGCCTGGGGGTTTGGCTTGAGCAGGACCTTTCGCTTAAGACTCATGCGAAAAAGACTGCAGGCACTTGCTTCGGTCTTCTCCGGTCCGCTCGCAAAATCCTCCCCCTCCTCCCGCAGCATTCGAGAAAGCTATTGATTCAGGGTCTAGTTCTCTCTAGACTAGACTTCAGCAATGCAATCTTCCTGGGTGCCCCGGAAGCCACAATCAACAAGCTTTAACAAACCCAAAATGCTGCTGCTAGGCTCTTAATGGGTATCCCCCTCCGGTCATCAGCCAAACCTGCTCTCAGAGCGCTTCATTGGCTCCCTGTGCGAGAGAGGATCATTTTCAAATCACTATGCATTGCCCACAAAATCATGCAAGGTAAAGGACCCCCCGATTATGAGAAGCCTAGTCACCCCCTACAAACCCAATAGACCCTTGCGGTCTGACAACGGGTTTCTGGCCACGGTGCCTAGATTCAAGAAATCTCGCACCGGAGGTCGCCGCTTCTCGGTGAAAGCGTCCTCTCACTGGAACTCCCTGCCACTGCAACTACGTGCGGAATCCGGCCATCTCCGCCTTCGAAAATCATTAAAAACCTTCCTCTTCCCCAAATAACTTTCCTCCACCCCCTCCCCGCCCTGCCATAGAGTCTTGCTCTATCTCAGTGCTAGGATGCCTCATGGTAACCACGCGCTCTACAAAAACGACATACAATACAATACAATACTTTGCAAGAAGAAAACAACTCAGGTACAATGTATGCTGAACTCACGGAACAACAAACAGTGACTCAAACTCAAAATAAAGAAGCAAATTGGAATGAACTCTCAGCAATTAAACTGGTAAGAGAAATACAGAAACAAACACCAAATAAAACAACCATAAATACAAGACAACTCCCATTGATCGTACCAGCAAAACCACCGGAACCTATTGCACTAACAGAAGTTGTGGCCGAAACAACAAAAAAAGATCAAATACTAATAGTTAAAACTGGTAATAACAAACGACTTATAACTATAGTCAAAAATGATTTGAACTCAAACAAGACACGGGATACAGAAAACCGGAAGAGGGAACAATTAATTTTTAAACCAGTATATGAATCCAGAGGACAACAAGATACGCTCAATAGAGGCAACTTATTGTGCCTTTTTTCATCAGTTCCATCTCTGGAAAAATTGACAACTAAAGATATTGATTGTGTCGGTTTCCAAAAAAATCCAGACGGTTAACTACCGATAACAGTAATAACACTTGCTTCCCCTACCGTAGCTGAACAAATTATAAAGGAAGAAGACACTTTCCGTAAATGGGGAATAATTGTTGATAGAATTATGCCAAAAGAATACCCCACACCACTTTTGAAACCACTAAATCTGTTAGGTCCGGAAAAAGGCAAAAAGGGCCATCCAACCTACTCTGTCTTAAGAAATCCAAACCAACAATTAGATAAAGGTGCCTTAACTCAAACAAAATACACTCGCGATGGAAACGAGAATGGGATAAATGATTCATGGATTAAAAGTGCCCTACATGGAAATAATACACAATGACAAGCAAAACAAGAAATTACAACTGAAAAAAACAATAAATTCACCACGGAAATAACAATTTGTTCATGGAATGTAAATGGTATAACTAACAAATTAGATAACATAACTGAATCACTCAAGAACTATAAAATAATTTTGTTACAAGAGACCTGGGCAATAGCCCCATTTATAATCCACGGTTACAAAGGATATTATGTACCTGCTACAAAGCAAAGCACTTATGGACGCCCCTCAGGTGGCCTAGCAATTTTCATCTCAATTGATCTCAATGCGGAACACGCGGAAATAGTCACAAACAGTACTAAGGTACAGTCTATACTAGTAAGGTATAGGATGTACGAACAAAAAAGATCATTGAAGTTGGTTAATATATACATCCCTCCTACGACTATCTGTAGGGAAACTATGTGTGCCTCACTCTCTACGTACTTGCTTGAGCAAAGGATGGAGGACCCCCTTATGGGTTTTATTATTACAGGAGATTTCAATCTTAATCTTTTAATACCATTCACAAGGGACGTAGTAACACAGTCACAAGACCACCAATGGTCAATCCCGGTTCAAATAACAGAGCCTTCAAATAAACAAGATCACCAACTAATGGGTATAAATTTTATAAAGGATATGGAAGCATTGGGGTTACGAACACTCAATGGAAGATTCCCAACAGACTTACCACCAGCATGGTCCTACTATACCCATAGTACTAAATCCCGTATCGACTATACTATGGTATCATTGAATATCTTTGGCAATTGCACATCTTACCATCTAAAGAAGGTCCAGGAGAGTGATCACAGTCAGCAAATCATCACCACAACATTCAAAAACAAAAATCACCAAATCTATCTAACAACTGAAGGTCAAATTGGAACCATTAATCATAAAAATTAATTTGGGAAACAGTCACAAAGCAAACGATTAACAAGCGATCTGGCACTAAAACGGCTCAGGGAATGCAGCGAAGAGGCACCATCTTCATCAGCAATCGAGCAATGGGCCAGTTTTACCTCCAGATTGCCTACCTGCAGAGGTAATCCCAATATCCTAAGAGATAGCCATATGACTCAAGCAGTAAAAAGGGTAACCCATATTAATCTCCCATATGCAGTACAGAAAATGAAACAAACTAGAAACAGATTAAGGAAAGAGCTGACTAATTTCCCAGATAAAGAACTTAAAACCACCCTAAGAGGCAAATAAAAACTTAAAGAAGATAATATGGAGTGAAAAACCTGAAGCAAATAACATTCTTTGGACTCACGTATTTTATGCCAGTAGTCAAGGAAACTCAAGGGAGTTCTGGAAGATGATTAACAGCTTAACAAGGCCGGATAAAGCGGAAGTCTCATCAGTGTTGACTGAAACAGAATGGGTGAATTTTCTGATTTACCATCTAAATCCACATACAACAGTACATGGAACCAAGGAGCACAGCCCGTGGAAGGAAATTGCAATAACAAACCAAGAATTAGTCCTGGAAATAACACAAGAACAGATTGTCAAATTAATAAAGAAACAGAAAGATGGAGCACCAGGACCGAATGGGATACCGTTTGCTGTATATAAAGAAGATCCGGAAATATGGTCAGAACTTCTTGTAAAGGTCTTTAAAGAAGTAGTTAATAAAAGGGAGATACCGGAAAGCTGGAGAGGTTCTTTAATATCCCCGATATTTAAAAAAGGAGATTGGGCGCTTCCGGAAAACTATCGTTTAATAACGCTACAGGACACCGATGCAAAATTATTTGCAGCCCATCTGCTAACAATCTTATCCGACTGGGTAAAAAGGAATAGCATTCTTCTGCCAAACCAAACCGGCTTCATTAAAGGACTTGGTACATCTTCCAATATCTTGGCACTATCAATTTTAATGGAAAAATCCATTTCAAAACAATGAATCATTAATCTTGTGTTTTGTTGATTTTAAATCAGCTTTTGACTGTGTCAATAGAGATTTATTATGGGAAAAGTTACATGCACAAGGGATTCCCCCACCTTTAATATATCTGATCAGTCTCCTGTATACAAAAACTTGGGCCAGAGTTCGTATTGGGAACGGCAGATCATTAACTGAGGAAATATCAACGCTAGGGGGAGTGAAGCAAGGCTGTGTATTGGCACCTTTATTATTTAATCTGTTTTTAACTGATCTAACTGGAGCCTTGAACAAGATAAATGCACACCCACCTAAGCTTGCAGATAAACACATATCAAATCTGCTATATGCAGACGATGTCATCCTTTTAAGTAGAACAAAGGTAGGTTTGCAAAGGTTAATGTCATGCATACAGGAGTACGCAATAGAAAACAAAATGGTAATAAACTAATCAAAATCCAAAGTTATGGTTGTTTCCAAAAATTTGAGAAGGAAGTACAACACAAAATGGTTCTTAGGAAAGGAAAAACTGGAACAAATTAAAACCTATAGATACCTGGGAGTGGTTTTTGATGACAATGGTAACTTTAAACCCCAGAAATTGGATATCGCAAGGAAAGCGAACTCCCTAACGGGTGCATTCGGGATTATAAAAAAGTCCACCAGTAATCTAACCTACCAACCTCTACTTAAAGTCATATCTGCAAAATTGCTACCTTCCCTAACCTATGGTAGTGAGGCGTTAAATGGAAATGACGCAGTAACAATAAACAAAGAAATCTCAAAAACTTTCAGATCCCTTTTTTGCTTACCTAAAAATGCCTCACAATCCCAAATTAGACTGGAATTTGGCTTGAACAACCAACTATATGCTCGATGGGTAACGTAATTAAAGTATGGAACAGAGTAAAAAATGACAAGGAGAATCTAATTTCACAGCTTTTATGGAAAGAAATAGAGGGCAATAACAAATCATCTGTTTGGAAATATCTCGAGAAGGCTTTGGATGAATTTGTTCTTAAGGGGATTTGGATGACTACTATTCCTCAGGAATCTCTTGAAAAAATTGTGAGCAAGACAACTGATCTCCTATCATTGGTAAGTGACAAAGAGTCTCTGGTCAAAAGGAAGCATGCTTGGTCCATAATAAATGGTTACAAAAAAAAGAGCCCTCAACAATATTTGAATACAGCTTGGACTTGGAAATATAAAAATATATTCATGAAAGCACGATTCGGAATATTACCCGGAGAATCTCATGCACTACCATGGAAAAAACTCGAAAATAACATAGCATGTCGGTTGTGTAACACAGGAGAAGAAAACATTATACACCTACTGTGCCTCTGTCCAGCATTAAAAAAAGAAAGAGTAACACTGTTAAAAAGGTTATTCAATGAAAGATCAACAAGGACTTGCAGACAAGCACTGTTCCAGTGTCTTTGCCCAGACGACATACTCATTAACTCTGCCTTCTCAAAATTCTTAGCATTTGCATGGAAAAAACTTGAATTTTTATAATATTAACTGTCATGCCGTTTATATTTTTCTCTTCTAAACTTTTAAATATATGAATTTACAAATCTAAAACAGTTTTATAATCCACGTGTACTATTTTAAAAGTTCAACGCTTCATTTTTAAAATCACTTTCTTGTAACTGTATTATCGTAATTGAAATGTTTATACTGTGCATTCACTCTTTGTAAAGATTTTAAATAATCAATCAATAAACATCATAACACGATTAATTTCCGCAAACATGAGCAAAGGTGCAAGGTAAGTAGTTGGCAATATTAATTACACATGCTCCAATGTCCTGTTGTTGTGTGTTGAGGTAATCCTACAGATGGTTGGGGAGGGGGTTGTTGTACCTATTTGCTTTGGTGTGTTTCCTTTCTATAAGGTATTTGTAAACACAAAGAATGTTACAAAGTTGTTTGTGCAGACTTAGTCTTCGTGTGTTACACTGTCCCTTGGTGTGCAGGATAGGATGGTATCAAATTTAGTGTGTATGGTGTTTATGTTAGTGTCTTTTCCATTAAGTATTCGCAAACAGAAAGAATGATGCAACGTTATCTGCAGATTTCAATTCCAGACGTGCCACTGATGTGCTCTACGCACGAGTGGTTTGTGGGGATGATGTTGTGTTATATTTTGTGTGACTGTGTCGCTTGGGTCTTATCCTGTGCTTAATTTGAACAAAAAGTCGGGTCCCTCGTCAGGAGACCACTGCAACTTGCACCACCCGCTGCCTCTGCCAGAGCCGACAGTGACAGCACCAACACACTACTAATCATCACTCTCTTAAACGTGTGACAATTCCAGGCCCCCAAAGCTATAAAAATGTCCTTGGTGGTAGGTATTAGGCTTTTTTTTTATTTTGTATTGAAATAATATACAGCTTTTGCTGGATCTCAAATTCAATTGACAGTCCATCCATGTGCGGGCTGTCATAAATGCTAGTGCTGGCAATTAAGTACCAGTGCCGCGCACCAGAACCCACTGGCTCGAATTAAGCACTGGTCTTACTGCTTAAGTTTTCACAAATACACTAAATATTAGACATACGTGGAAGGTAGATTATGATGGACCGCTGATGGATAAGGAGTGTGATTGAGTTTGTCTTTATGTAAAGAAAATATCAAGCAACACACGGTTGAAGCTTGTGCTCTTTACCTGCTCAGAACTTATTTTACCCCACTCAATATTAGGAAGATTTACCCAGGGAGGTTAGTGGCGTGCCCTAGATGTGGAGACTCTGAGACTAACTTTATACACCTGGTGTGGTCCTCCAGAACTGTAGACAGACGGGAGAGCATGTTGGAAGTGTTGCTTCTGATCAAGAGGGGTATAGTTAAACATTGTCTGTGGGAAATAGTGCCAAAGTCTAAAAGGGGAGAGATGAAGTATACATTTGCTATGTTGGGAACAATATTTCTTAAAGAAACCGCAATACACTGGTTATGACCACAAGAGCCACGACTCCAGGTCTAGGTGTGGGACATGATTTAATTGGTAACAGGAGAAAAAGGACAAATGAAGTGGTCTAGACATGATGAAAATGAAAGAGCCTGAATAATGTATGGCGATGCAGAGCAGGCTATTAAAATCTCAGGTATGAGTCCGCAATTAAGAAACAAAAGGGTACAGAAATGCACTTAAGAGATGAAAATATAAAGCAATGATGGATCACCAGAAGAACTCACAAAAGTTGAGATCAAGGGGCATAGGGCCAGATATACTAATAACTGGTCGCAAAATGGTAGTTGCAACTGGCAACCAGTATTTTTGCGACCAGTGTGGCAATTTGTAAACAGACATATGTACTAATAGGGCTGCTTGCAAAATACTGATTCCTTGTGGATCGCAATTGGTGCTAACTAATGACTATTAATGAGGTATGTTGCAAACTGTGACCCATTAGGAATCATAGCCATCATAGCGATGTTGGCATGCTGGGGTCAGCTGAACACTATGTCTGCAATTGCTTTTAAATAAAGCTATTTTTTTAATGCAACCCATTTTCCTTTAACCCCTTCACCGCGGCGTAAATTCCGCCGCGGTGCGTTCTATTGAGTGGGTAAGGCCGCATCAGCCAACGGACGGGCAGAGCACTGCCGAGGTAGTGCTCTCGACTGCCATTGGCCGACGGGCACAACAAACTGGTTAATAAAAACAAATTGCATTTGAAAACAAAATGAAAAGTGCATGTTTCATTTTTTAAGAAACTCACGTTTGCCAATCGCTTTTATTGAGGAGGTGGTAAAAATTTAATATTTTGCAACCAGAATTCGTTCTCAAAACATTACTACATACCAATCAGATTCGGCATTTCAAAAGGGATGCTCTAAACGTGCTCCTTCCAAATACATAATCAGTACTGGATCATAAGCCAAAATTGCAACCGAATTGCAATTCGTGGTTTGTAAACAAGAAAATATATTCTTGCGATCGCAATCAGCCTGATTCTGCAAATCTGGAGGTTTGCGACTACAAAAATGCTTCATACATCTGGCCCCTAGTGAGCTGGACTACAAAGCATGCGAGTATTAGTGCAGTGAATCGTGAAATGTGATGATGAAATATAGAAAGCCATTGTCCGGTGCAGTGGAGCCTAGAGGGAAATGAAGGCGACACCAGAGCTACCTGACCAGATTATTAAAATGATGTGATGAAATGGATGCTAGCAGAGTACCACTCTACTGCTTTAAATGTGTTAGTTTAATATTAAACTAGTACGCTTAATACGTTTTCACAAACACAAAGAGTGGGTCAACTGTATGTTCAAATTTCAATAGCATATGTTCCACTGCTTTGTTGTAAGAGAGGATTTGTATGGATGATGCTGTGTGTATGTGGGTTTTTGTGTTTTTTTACATTCATTTGTCACCAACATACACTGTGGTACAAAGGGGTTAAGTAAATAAAGTCATTGTTTATGTCCCACTGTAGAGTTGTGTGAGTGAATTTGTAAAGATGGAGTGGCATGTTTTGTGTGTGTAATGTGTTGGTGGGTCTCCGTTTTCAGTGAAGTGTGCACAAACAATTGACATGATGACAAAATACATTTTGGAATACTGAAACAGCCTAGGTTCTGTGTACCCATGATCTTCCAAGGCGTAGCCAAGCCGACCTATGTATGCGCGTTCTCTGTCTGTTAGTTCTACTTTCAGTGTTACTAGAAATCATTTACAATGTTGCTAAGTACATTGTTGGAAGATATAACTCCATATGTGCTTTTCACGACTTGTGTTCCTTAGATGTTGCATGGTTAGATTCCGCCTAGACTTGGGCTGTTCCCATGCCAGATTCCTTTTTAGTGTACTTTTAATTTCCAACAAATATGCCTGATTAGCGGTTTGCTAACCTTTTGGAAAATATAGATATGTTAACATAAGCACTAAAACCTTACATTTCGCCCTATGTTTCCAAAACAGCTGAATGGATTTTCACCAAACCCGGACCACGTGCAGAATGACAAACACCGTTGTAATACGAAAACTGAGTGACCATCCATTCAGAGCAATGCGAGGAGAAATGAAACACATTACTGGGGAGTAAAATACACTTGTGTCTTCCATCCCTCTATATCTTCTGGTCTGCCTCACATTTGGCAATATTATACATCTCCAAGTATACACACGGTACTCCATGTTTGGTACTCATTGGACAAAGGGTGCCCAAGTAAGGACACACAAAAGTCGGATGTCTTATCGAGTGAGGTGGCAACCTTAACTGTAGAGATGGGACGGTATCTAATTAAAATGATTTAACTCTTCAGTTAAAATTTCTTTTCTTTCACTGAAGATTAACCTTCACCAGTTTACCAACACAAGCTATTCCTGAATTAACAATGATTGTAGTGAGGACTCTACGGTGCTCAGACAGACTTAACGTATGATGGAAGCTTCTCCAGCTCTACTAACTTGATCACCACTGGATCCACACATTGGGCCGCTCTACAGCCAAACGGCTAGAGCTTAAAAAGTATGAACACTTTTCCTTATTCTAATATGTATCCGAATTAGAGAAATCCCATAGACAATGTGTATCCTTCTCTTGCTTGGGCCAGGCTGTGATAATAGCACGATTACTTTTTCCTTTAGTGAGAAGATAATTTCCCTTGGTCAGGGCCTTGTTGCAAGCCACTTTCTTTAATACAACATGCCCGCTCCTGTGAAGGGATCTAAACAACAACCCAAGAACTCTAGCAAAGAGTTCTGCTCCACTTCAAACATGAATTAACCCAAATTGATATTCGAGATTTGCTTTGTTTTGAAAAGGGCTACGCTTTTAATTAAGTAGTTATGTCCGCATTACGATCAACCGTTCTACTTTTCTTGTATAGCAGTGCATCCTGAGGCTGCCAGCTCCTTCCTGCGATACCAAGCAGGATAGACAGACAACATGTTTGGCCCTTACGCACACTTTGAACGTGGTCGATCCTAACTGCTGCCTTCTTGTCAGTGTCCAGTGGTTTAAACTTTCTAGAAGTTCCAGTAAACTTGGGATCCTGGTGGTTCACCTGCACTCTTGGGATTGAAGGGTCCACATCTCACACTCGGGGGATTCCAACGAGAAAGGCTCTTTAACACCTGAAGGAAATCAGACCACTCCTGCTCTTCAGTTTCTCTCAGAACCTCTATGCACCAACAGCGCACACAGCCTTGCATCAGTCCAGCCCCAACATTCTGTGATGACATTCACAGACCCTCTGGCACTCTACGGCTACTGCAAGGGACAGGGCACACAGAGTCCCACCAACAGACCCTAGTTTAAATGCAAGCACCAGACAAAAACAAGCATTGACCAAGCCAATGGGTCTCTGTTCTAAAAGGCCAAGTAATTAGATTTGACAGTTGTATTTTACATTTGCATGCGAGAAGCTGTGCCAAGTAGTATGTGTAAGCACAGCCGAACACTTTGCAATGCGTGTTATGTTAGTGGAGACAGAAAAATGAGGCGGTCATGAAAACACAGATTTTATGCAAAACCCTAGTGCTGGCCAGTGTGTCTCAGGTTCACCTCTACCATGCAGCTGCCAGCAGACATATCATAACAGTATACTTTCCGTGTACTATACTTGGTCAATTGGTCCCTTCGATGCAACACAATGCATATCACAAATTGCAATCTGACGTCTTGAGAAACATGGACACGGCCTCTGCCAGGAAAAACAACTGGAACATCAAACCTATGGGACAGCGAGCTGAGCTCATTTGATTTGCTTCCTTTGTACTGTTCCATGTTTACCTTGGCTATGTGGAAGTTCCATAATGATGACAGAACCATGTGTTTTCCCTGTGAATGTTCAGCAGCACTCTTTGTGCTAGCACGCTGCAAAGTCTCACCTACGCTCAGATCACTTCCTTAAAAACTTTACAGAGCTAATGGGGGGACACAATGTAAAATCAAGTAGTACAAAATGAGTTATGTGCAAAATATGGAGAGAATTGGGGAGGAGGGGCGGGTCAGTCTGGTGACATTCAAATATATGGACTTGGGCTGTACTTTTAATAATGGGTGTGGTTCTCACCCAGAAGATAGCGGGCGCTGGTATATTCAGGCACATGGGAGTGAATTCAAAGTGTATATGAAGGAAGAGTTGTAGACAATGGATAAAGCTATTGCAGCATGAAAGAAGCAGAATCAATGTGCCCGGAGGACCTGATCAGCCCGGGATGGGTGGAACTTAAGAGTTTCACTCTGTGGAAATCCAGTTACATGAAGGCTACGCGAGATTCTGCGAGTTACTCACTCTCTCACTAGCAGATCTGAAGTTGTTCCAAGTTCCAGAGTGCCAAGAAAAAAGGCAGGACTCAATGAGTCTCTCATACCTGTGCAAGATGCTACTATACTGCCTGAGGTCCCTTCACTGCATGCACGCTGCCACTATGCATTGACCGGTTCGGTCGCCTGTACAGGACTGCAGGCTACCACATTGCTGCTATAATGGTAAAGTGTTGGATAGGTGACTTTTCTAGTTCTACAGGTCCTAACAAAATGTGCATGTTGCTATAGCAATACAGCGCCAGATAAATGCTGCAGAGCACTATATGCATGGAGTATTCACTAAAGTGGTGAAGTCACTATAAGCATAAGGCATTCATTTCATCGGCTGCAAGTCACTGGATGCGATCATGTGTCTCTAAATGTATTACGGTGTCCTACGGGGAGTGGTGGTCGGTGACCGGGTGTTGGTGCAGTTCTTGCAAGGGAGGTTGAGGAGTGATACAAAAGGGGGTGGTGATGGACGGAGCATCTGAATCAATTAAACACTCACACCCAGTCAAAAGATCTGGGTTTAATCCATCACCGTTCTTTAGCACACTCTGCCACCCCAGTTCAGACATGGCTATATGCAAATCAGTCTGACCCTGTGCCTCATGGGAACAGTCCAGCCCGAACTGCCAAGCCATGTCTTCCCTGGACCGGAAACAAGCTTCCGATGACCGGTTTCTGGCATTCCAGCCGTCTTCAGCCCGGCTTGCTTGAATCCAGTGGCAAAGTGAGCAAGGGACTCACGTCTGAGCATACCCTGCCACACTTATGGCGGCCAAAAGCGGTACAAAACGGGGTGGTGATGGACGGAGCATCTGAACCAATCAAACACTCACACCCAGTCAAAAGATCTGGGTTTAATCCATCACCGTTCTTTAGCCCACTCTGCCACCCCAGTTCAGACATGGCTATATGCAAATCAGTCTGACCCTGTGCCTCATGGGAACAGTCCAGCCCAAACTGCCAAGCAAAATGTGCATGTTGCTAAAGCAATACAGCGCCAGATAAATGCTGCAGAGCACTATATGCATGGAGTATTCACTAAAGTGGTGAAGTCACTATAAGCATAAGGCATTCATCACATCGGCTGCAAGTCACTGGATGCGATCATGTGTCTCTAAATGTATTACGGTGTCCTACGGGGAGTGGTGGTCGGTGACAGGGTGTTGGTGCAGTTCATGCAAGGGAGGTTGAGGAGTGATGCCAATGGCGGTGCCTCAGGGCCTGGCACCATCTCCCAAGAAGAGGAAGGATTGAGTCTGTTTGACTTGCTTGCTTTAGGGCCCATGGCAACCACTGCCTCAAATTCATACATTTGTGAGTATTCTCATACCTATGGTAGGGAGTTTTTTTTAACTGGAAACACATGCAGATACACTCCTGTTAAAGTAGGAAAGCCTTTCCAGTGTTGGAAATAGGACAAAACACTACCATAGACAACACAAGTGCAGAGGAAGAGGCTACTTCACAGGGAAGGTTTTCCACATGGAGAAAAAATAAACAAAATGTAATTGTGTAAATGCATGTCCTGCTTGTGTACATTCTTAGTGCTGGAGAACTTTTGGAATATTTGGTAAATTCCCCCAAAAAGTCGAAAATCTACTGTAAACATGAAAATAAAGCTACTACAGTATATAACCAGCTTTTACCTGCAGGGCTTTGTGAACAGGGTCTAGAAAGATCACTACAGCTAGCCAGAGAACACAAGGCGCGGGTGATTTACAGGAACTTTGTGGCCCGCAAATGATGCTAATGTTCAGACCTGAACTGCTGGAGGGACTGTGTTGGCCTCACTCGGTGGCTGTAGCGAGACTGGTTGGATTGCAAAAGTTCTGCTTTCTAACTGCACATGTGCTTATCGTATTATTATTTTTTAATGAGAGTGCAGCGGTCGTCCAATGTAGGCCCGCCCACGCACTATTGCTATAGAAAGGTAATGATATAATTGATGGGTGCAAAGGTGAACAAAGTTTGCAGGCTAAAAGCCAAGCCAGGTGAGCATTCAACCCGTGTCAATAAAATGGGCCCTCACTGAACTGTAAAGTTGCTGTTTATAAAGTTTTGTGAATTTACAAAAACGGACCTAAATACTCTAATATCTAAATTTGATATAAAGTAGGAACACTTGAGTGGTGAAACAAAAAAAAAACAACAAAAGAAATAAAAGTCTAGCTCACCTGTCAACTCACCCACATTTAGCGGGTGTCACCCGTTTTACTTCTATTTACCCACCTGGCAAGCAAAATACTACTTTCGTAAACTTCAATTTAGTCATCCACTTTTCAAACCCTCCCAAAAAAGTGTTCATTTCCCATTGACTTTATTGGGATTACGATGACCGATTTAGAAGGCTGCCTCCACCCGCATTTTTGGGTCAAGGTTGGCAGGTGAGGTTTAGTGGGTGGCACATCTCTGAGGAGTGCACATGAGAAAGATGCGACAGGACAGCCATTTTGGAGAACATCCCGGAAAGGATGTTCAGGCCCAGCTGGGGAAGCCAGAGGAAACCGCAATGAGTCAAGCCCTGCGCGTGCCAGAGGCCTGGAGTTATTTGTGCCCGGTCTCTACCCAGATGCAACTAGTGAAATGCAAGAACAGGGAGTAAATTATTCACTTCGTCTCCTGCTCTCCTTCCGCCCGCTGGAAACGCCGGATGCACAGCGATCATTAGCTCCATTCCTTCCCGGTGCGTCACGGGGTGTGAGGCTTCCCTCACAGGCAGCAGCGCGAGACCGGGAGCGCGCGCTGCTCCAGAGGCTGCGCATGAGTCACGGCTCTGACCGAGCTTGCAGCAGCACGAGGGCGGGAGCGCGCGCTGCTCCAGAGGTGGCGCGTGAGTCACTGCTCTGAATGAGCTGGCAGGCCCAGGGCGGGCGCACGCGACCGTGTGTGTGCGGTGGTTCCCTTAGTAATAATCTGGCAAAACAGTGGGGCGGAAGCGTTGCTAATGCACTTTTTTGGTATATTTTTCTGCACTTGGCATGAGGTTCAGTCTTATCTGATTCAAGGAGTGCAGGAGGGGACCGGCGCACTCACTCCCACGTGGAGGGCGTCACACAGGTTTCATGTATACTCACCCTCCTGAAAGCAACATTCATATGTATCTATAGGTTTGCAACAGTCAATATCTGTGCAAACCCGCACCGCCCTCCAAAAGGGGTTTATACTCTATTCCTTTTGATGCGATAACCCTCTTTGATATCGGACCTAATCTTTATTGACAACACAATCAAACAATAGCGTAGCTGGCAATTTTCTTAGGTCCACGCGGCCAGTCCAGTTTTTCCCCTAGATCTTTGGGTCTTGGTGTTTAAAAGAACTGCAGTATAGAAGTAGGAGTCCCAGAATTCTAAGAAAAACTAGTCATGCATAACCTGGGCAACTTGGCAGCTATGCAATAGGACGCTCTGCAAGTGTGTTAACCACAATGTGTTCCACTGAAGGATTTGGCAACAATTATATTTACGTGGTTCACACACAAGGCTCTGAAAGAATTTCCCTATCAGCAGCCTTACCAAGTTTCAAGGTCTATTTTTTGATGTGCTGCTCCAGTCAAGGTTTTTTCTTCGAATTCTGGGACTTGAAGCCTTGTTTATTGCATTATATAACAGGACCACAAGTCACAGATTTCAAAGAATAAAACCTGGACTGACCCGTCACGCATGGACCTGGGAAGCTTGGCAGCTGTGTATCAGACATTTACATCTTCACTTTGATATGGCTACCTATATTTATAGGGCCACAGTTCCTCTGTGAGTGCTTGCATTGCCAAATACAAATTACTTCATCATGGATTACATTGCCATTCAACATTTAAGGTCAGGCTGGTGTTGACGCTAAGGCCCTGATCCACGACTGGGGTTAAGGGGGCTAGTGCTGTACAGGCAGCGCACATAAGGTGATGTGGTGTGAGGATATGAAGAGGACACTGTAAATGTTGACAATGCAGGTGTGAATTTAGTAATATCGGTTCTATCACTTGCCTCTGGTGAGACACTCATGGCCTCTCCCCACACTCAACAGAAGTCATGTACATACACAAAAAACATAGGACTATAATTTTATAAGCAGAAATCAAACAAGTATAAAATGACTTCTCTGAAGTTGGGCAGATCTCTCTTGGGTACTCTCAAAGACTTGAATTGCCCAGGGTAATCATTTCAAGTCCAAAGGACTTTGGAAAAACAAACACATTACAACCCACACATTCACCATGTGCAATTCAGGGAGAGCGTTCACTGTGATGTACACAGCAAGGATTTAACCAGGCCAAACCAGAGCAGGTAGGAGCCCCAAACCTCGCCTGTGCGTGCAGACCGGAAGCAGAAAAGTGCAGCGAACTTATCCATTGGGTATAAAATGGAGGCGCAAGGAGGAGAGTGAGAGATCATAGGATAGGTCGGGTCTGGTGGCTCAGTGGACTAAAGCAGCCACTGCAGGGGCCTGTGTCCGACCTCATGGTCACAGGTTCAAACCCCAGCGGGTCCACTCAGCCTTTCATCCATCTGAGGTCGATAAAAATGAGTACCATCGAGTTGGGTAACAAACATCCGTTATTCAGCACCAAGAGACCTCGTTGGGGTGAATGTGCGCTTTAAAAATACACATGTTATGTTATGATAGGTGGCAGACTACACCGGCTCACCTAGATTGGTTACCAAAACACATGGTCCCCTTCCACAGGTGCCGCAGCCCGCCAATCTCCCAGGCTTCCTTCTAAGCTAACAGCGAAACCACAAATAAAGCGGATGGAAAAGCAGATACACACTAGGGCTTGCATATCATATATACGATTGTTAAAGCCTGACAATCGTATTGTTGACTCAGCTCCATGTCCAATTTGTGAAGAAAATATGAGACAGAAAACTCGTTAACAGCTCCAAGAAATTTCATTGATCCGTGCAAAATCCGTCATGCCCTTGCTATGCAGCTCTAAACCACCTGAAATATGATCTCAACATAGCTTAGGGCTGCCTTCAAAGTTGCTGTTGCAGCAAAATCCCAGGAAATATAGTTTCAGTGGTACTTACTGTAAAGATGTGAAAAAAAAAGCTGTATTCAGGTGATCATATAGTAGTTAGCTCATTTATTAGTAGTTTTAAAAGGTTAAAAGATTTTTATTAATTACAAAAATAATGCCAAATTCAGAAAAGCTCAAGTTAGCATGACTAGGCCATAGCCAGCTTGCATTGTCATCTATGTAAATTTCCAGAAAGAAATGTGCACATTTATGTTCTGTGAACACGTTTTTCCATGTGTACTTGCTTTTCCACTGCAGGAAACAGTAAAATAGAACACTAATCCAGGGTATTGATAGATTGTATCAATTAAATGTAGCCCGCATGCCGATACTCACATTATTTGATTTCCTATTCAGAAATTGATTGTTATTGATTAACGAACCACTCTGTGCCTTCTGTAATGATCTTAATTTTAAATAAGCTTTAAATTGGAACTCAGTTTTCATAATTTTATTTGATTGGTTTAGACAAAGTGTTATGAAGTTTTGATCCTGCACATTGACCCTCTAAATTACTTTAATTAGTAACAACCGTAGCAAAGTACAGATGAAAATCACATTCACACATACACAGGATCAGGATCACATCTTCTACAGAAATAACATTCCAGTCTAGGAAGCAGCAGACCACGAAGGACACTCAAGAGACAGCACACCACATCTCTCTCCTGCACAATGAATACATAAACTGAGACATGCAAAAGCAGATACTTGGCTACATGCAAAATAAGCAACACACAATCCACCCCGATGGATTCCAGTCAGAGAGTAAACATATTGACATGCATTATAATTATGGTGCTAGAGAAGTGACATCCCACACTTTGACATCACAGGGCTCAACTCTTGTCCATCTCTTGCCTGCTGACTGCAAGGAAGGCAAGAGGTGGAAACTACAGAAAGAATAGACAAATGTAGAAAGAATGCATGGCTGTTTATTTTTTTATTGCTGCCACATTTTGAGACCAGCAACCCCAAGGACAGTGACGCGAGAGCCGCACTGCAACGCAGGGGCAGCGGCTGCTACCCCTGGCAACTCTGTCATGTGCATGGAAAACACCTGCAGATGCAACGACAAATACATAGACAACGTCAGCCTTTTTGGGAATTGTCAGTTCAAGTGGAGAGGCTGCTTAGCTCTGGGGCCTTGCACTGTAATCCAGCTCCTGACCTAGTAAATTAAAATGTTTTCAGCACAGAAAACCGGCTGCAGAGCATATATTGCACCCCTTTCTCACCAGCCCTATCCAGGGAGCTCTACCCTCCCCCCTCAGCTAAAATTTGTTTTGCCTTTGACTCGAAATAAATGATCTTTCAACAACCCACAAATTCACCACAATGTCGAGTACTCAGCACAGCCGACACGACCAGTCAGGCAGCAGATTTCCTTCGGAGACACTTGTATTTAACCACAGTGGGGTACAGAGGCGTGCTCATCCTTTCAAGGCGTCAGGTTGAATGAAAGTCAAAGCGCTGCGAAGCCCTGGGACGTGGGGCTCAGACCTCGAATAGGTACAGGGGTTCATGGAACCTCGAGTCACCCAAATAAACAGCAGAGATGCTGCGGGCCAGCGCTCGAGGAAGGCCAGTCTTTCCCAGAGGCAGCTGCTAGGAGGCTGGACTCTTCTGTCGTCAGCTGCTGGTTGCTTCCAAGCTCTTTTATTGCTTCCCTGGGGCCTCGAGAGGAGTTCAGAGCCTCCTGGGGAGGACACCAATGGAATGGAAGGAATTAAGAGGGAGTTTTCCTAGAAAGACTTTTCAATCATTAATGCGGATGGAACTCCACAGAGTCAGCTGAAAAACACTGTTCTGCAACAGTGTATGTATCACAAGTACATGATGGCACCTACGAGTCCCAGCCAGCAGTCATGGGGGCACAGTGAAGCAACACAAGATGTAGAACATATGCCTGATTCACAAAGTCACTTTTAGAAATAATAATAAAACTTTGACAATTAAAAATGGCTGGACCAAAGGGGTGGGCGTGGTGGGAACAGCATTGAACGAGGCGTGGTTTCTTTGCTAGTATATGAATACGCAGAAAGACCTCAGTTTGTGAGCATTTACAAACGCTTTTTCGATCCTTTGTGTTGTCAAGAGCTGGAGAAAATCCCTTTTCAGGGCGGGAAGAGAACACTTGGGATTTACGGGAAAGGGTTTCTCCAGGGGAAAAATGCATTCCCTTTAGAGAAAAAATAGAAAGGAAAAAATCTGCTGTAGGCACAGTGGTGGCGCCTTTCTACAGTGTGTACAATTCTGCATTGTAGAATGCTTACGGTTTGGAAAATCACACGGTTTGCCTGGAAACCGTACTTAATTTGTGAAAAGTGCTAGGGTCCACTTATTTCACAGGAGTCCCTTCCAGGTGGCACCTCCCACCTGCTGACGAATGCCAGTGCCAGCATTACCTACTAACAATCATAAACAGGGGTGACATTTGGGACTATTCCAGGTCACCTCAAAAGGTAGATATGGCATGGAAGAACTGGCTTTGTCCTTTTATTTTTTAAGGTCATTAAATACACGCTACACTAACGAACTCTCCTGGAAAATAGACACACAACGCCACCATGGGGTGCACATCCTAAATAAGTGACCGTACGGGTCACCGGCAAACACATGTCCATATTAAGCACTGCCTGAAACTCTGCGACTGGTGCATCCTTTCCGATTTACTATTGCAAGTTTTGTGAACTGACGAGGCTTAGCGGTACTAGCACAGGTGGAGATTGATAGGATTTCATTGGGCATCAATCCAATATTTCTGAAAGAATTGGCCAAGAAAACAATGAAGCTCTGCATGTAACTGACATGGTAAATATTGCAGGGACCCTGAAGGTGAACTGGACAGGAGGAGCTTGATGCAGCAGGAGAAACCTTGGAAGGAGGGAGAGGCTGGATGGATGAGAGCTACATGAACAGGATTAATGCCAACATGTTGTGGGAAAGCCAAGAACAACATTTAAAACATAGAACTCTTACATTAGGAGCAAGCATGATGAATTAAAGTATAGAAAACTTTTCCTGCCACCTTCCCACTGTGCTCTCCTGACTAAAAACGATCTGTTCCGTAGTGTGCGCTGCTACAGAGCAAGGATGTGCCTTGGAGACCCCGAGGTCCTTAGGTGCGCTAAATGGTCACAGAGTAATTTTTTGGGGAGAAAAGTTACATGATGATCATCATTTTTCACCTTTTCAGTAGTTTGAAATTCTGCGAAAATTACATATTTTTACTTATTAGTGGATTTTGATAAAGAGGAGGTGGGGACGGGAGGCTAGTTGGTGCAGGAATGAGCTGGGGCACTAGTTTTCGAAACATACTGTCTGATCAGTTTGGCTATAGGATATTTTCATTGCTTGATGCTGTGGTGCTTGTTCTCCACATTTGTGTGTAAAGTTTCCCAGCAGTTTTTAGATACTAGACCGCTTCCCTACATTCATTTTTACACGTCTTGTCTAGTTATCGTTTTTAGGCTTCGCGTTCCAGGCAGCTTTTAGCGGTCTGTAGGTGAAAACATCTTTTGGAACATACCAAGACTTGAAGCGGACAGCCAGATACCCCTTTCATTGCATCCCATACGGCTCCTTCCGGAAAACATACTGCCCTCCTTCTCCAAGCGTCATCTCCATCACGGTTTATCCCCTCATGAGGGTGTAAACCCTTTATCACCCCTCTTTACCCATCCCTCCATAGGCCCCCACACACCCTTAGCCTCCACCGGTCTACCCTTTAGTTCCACAAAGCTCTTTCTTTCTAGGTAGGTTTGACCACTAAAGTCACATACATACATACTTATGTTCATGCCCTGGAAACACTGTACATCTTTCACCTTTGCCCTTAAAGGTTTAAGCCACTGCATTAGGATGCATACAAATAGTTGGGCAGTGAGGCCTATTGAGGACTGTTGACATTGTCAGCTCAGAAATACAAGACAAGCTTCTTCCGCACACTGTGACCTTGAACAATGATTGATCATATACCAGTGTTGATGTGGGTGCACTTATCTTTCCCTCAAACTATCAAAATATTTTATTGCAACCCTGCTTCACCCAGAAGACTTTCTGCTTGATTTAGTCTGGGTAGCTGCCCCCCCTCCCCCCATTGCAGAGACCCCCCACCACAGCTAGAGAACAAAATTCACCTTATTTAGACTTTTTAGTCAAGCAGAGACAGGTTTGCCATGTCCACCATGGGAGTAGGTTCCAGACACTGTGCTGCTAATTGCCATTGTTGGTCGCCCCAGAAAAGGGGGCTCTGGAAATATCCCCCAAAAGTGTGCATACAATCTCATTACCCACTTCTCTAGTTTTCTTGCTGACACAAGTACCCCTCGCTTTGCCGGCTCAATTATTACTCGCTCTTGAAAGTCCTCCATCCTTTGTAGGGTGAACTTAGGGCTGGCGAACATGCCAGCGGATCCTGCACTCTAGAGTGAGTGGCTGATAGGTCACCCTTTTCGGCCGTGACATCCACACACCTTGGCAGACCCAATGACAGAGGTGCAGAAGTCTCTTCCAAAGGGATTCCAGTCATCAACAGAAATCTGGCAGGCACAGTGAATCTGATGATTTTGGGCATTACATTACTGCCTTCCTTTGAATCACAACCCTGGCACTGATCTCATCCGGCACTTAAGAAGCACGAACTATTGAGCCAGATTCATCAGCATTTGAGCTTCTGACCAGCAGGTTGCACGCACTTTCTGCAGCAGGTACATTTATCTAATGAGCTATCAATCCTGGATTGCTTATCTGGAAATGCAGAATAAATACACCATGAAACCAGGCAAGAGGTGCAGAAATGGAGGGGTGAACGGAGGATGGGGTTTACAAGTGGTAAGACATCAGATTTTTCGAGTGTGACTTGTCAGAGCTGGGCAGAAGGCATTGGCAGCAGGTGAATGGGTTTGTGAAACCTGGGCTTGTTGGACACGCTGAATCACTGGTGCAAAATAAAGACAAACTGTAACCCAGCAAAGGGGGCTATGTGACAGCATTGTAAATAATATTATAGGGTGCTATGTGACAGAAAACCAGAGCTTAATTTGAGCCGGTGGTTTCTGGTGCTTCACACTTGCACTTAATTGTCAATATCTGCCCTTTTAACATTATGGTGGCATTGTTTGTCTAATTTACAGAGGAGCACACCAACTGGTTATTAATTCAATATACATTAAAAATGACTAACATCTGCCACCCAAGCCATTCTTATGGCTTTGGGAGCCTAGAATAGTCCGAATTGCAACGCGTGTAGTTGTGTGATGGTTAGTAGTTGTGTTGTACTGTCACTGGCAGCATTAGTTGGGGCAATAGGTGGTGCAATCTGCAGTGGTCTCCTGACAAGGGCCCGACACTTAATTTTTTACTAATTAATTAAGCACTGCATAAAACAATCACAAACATTATCAATCAAATGTCACGTGCAGAAGGATTTTTGTGCTGAAATTACTGTGAGCGCGGCACTAAAGCACTGTGTAGCCAGAAACACACGATAATCTATGCAAAGTGGGCAAAATAGAGCAGGAACAGCACAAACACCCACGGGATGCCACGCAAAGCCAACTCCACTCACATCACGCACGGTGAATGGGTTGAATCACAGCCCAAGTGAAAACAGGCACAAATAATGAGAAAAAGAGAACAGCAGAGTTTTACCACACGGATTGCTGATAATTTTTACGCATCAAAAGATATTTGACAATTCATCCATTCGAAGTGGTCTTCACACAGATCTGTACTGGAGGGTGCGCCCAAAAAACAAAACTCAGGCAAGACTCTGCTCGCCTTTGCGCCATGCCATGGTGGGATGTGTGCTTGACGGAGACATTGTTGGCGTGTGACGTACAGTAAATATAGCACTGCTCAGTTTTTTGCTATTCACGAAACGCGTTGCCTGGCTCACATCTTGATCAACCTGCACCTATGTGTCCAAAATTCAACCAGGACAAGCGTGTGTGTCAGAGCCAGTTGAGTAGCAGATCAAATTATACTATAACAGGATAGTTACACAAAAGACTGGATAAAATGGAACCTTTGTTCTCTTGCATACAAGACAGCTGTGTTTGAAGTAGATACAATACTTTCATCACAATGATCGGAAATGCTAAGAAAATCGGCTTTCACTGTCCAGCTCACATGACATGCCTTTACAGTCATTATTTGCCCAGCCAAACAATTGGGTTGATTTTTTAAGGCGATTTCCGTTTCTAAGAAAAAGCTGCACCTGCGAGGATCAGGAACACAATACCCTGAGTGTGTGCAGGGTGGACAAGCCGAGCTCCATAGAAGTCTGGTTTGAAATGGACGGTCCCATCCAATCCGTGCCTTAGCTTCGTTCATTCTATTTTATATTATTTAAACTGGTTTCATAAAGCACAGAAATGACTCAGATGGGCCTCAGGGCATGTGAAACTGCACACGAATAATGACAATAAGGTGTAATGTCAGGGTACAAGGCGATAAAAAGAGGGAGGAGATACTTAAAATCACCACTGGGTGTGTGCACAGTGGACACATCCAGGATTCCAAGTAAAGTGTATAACTTTTCCTGGGATAAGGTATCCGAGGGTATTTAAGTTTAGGGGCCACTGAGAAGGCGCATAATTGAAGATGCAGTTCTATTAAAAAAGATTTGAGGGCTATTAGAGAAGAAAAGTGTACGAAGTGGGGTACAAAATGGAGGTCCTGTGAGGAGGGTAGGGAAAGATGTTGAAAGAGGATGGGGAGCAGCAAAGAGATCAACGGTAAGGTCGAGGAAGGACAGGAAGAAAGACTGAGCAAGGATGGGGGAGAGGAGTTGGCCTAACGGCTAGGGTGCTCGACCTCGGACCTGGAGGAACTGGGTTCGAGTCTCGGTAACGACGCCAAAACCTCCTGTGATTCTGGGCAAATCACTTAATCTCCCCGTGACTAAAATGAAAGTAACTGGAAAACGTAAAAAAAAAAATGTAACGTAACTGGAAAAATATGTAAAGCGCTCTGATACCTGATTCGGTTCGGGTCTAGTTCGCGCTATATAAAACTCTGCAAAAAAAAGGATAAAGTGAGTGAGTGGGAGCAGAAGGGAAATAATATAACATAGTTCAGGGTACAGGTGGAGGGAAACATGGTGCTCACAAGCACATTAAAACTCAAGAGCGACACTGTTCTCGCTAGTTTCCAAGATACTGTGATAAAGGTGTAACTAATGAGGAGACTGCTCTACCCCCGGGCTCGCGATGATATAGCGGCCAGGCCGCCATCACGGACCTACAGAGGGTGCTCTACTTACAGGATCCTTCTTGTCTCCAAAAGGGCGGCTGTAGGGTTTCTGTATTTCGTGGCCTGTGAAGCTGGAGCATCATTGATGCCACAGGTGGAATGGATCCAGGGCGCAGAGGTCTGAGGCGGCCATTGCTACCCAATTACCGCTTCTTTACCACTCAAGCGCGGGAGGTGGGTCTTGTTTCCTTGCTAGCAGGTTCCAGGGAACCTTTGCTTTTAGGGCCCCTTTTGCGCGCCTTCATAGTCAACAATATAGTCCTCATTTGATTTATTTATCTTGTTATTTAGGCGGTGTTTTGTAGCGTGAACATGGCCAGAGGGAATTGGAGCTCTACTGTGAAACTTTTCCTATTAGTCAACAATTAAAGGTTTTGTTTCATGGTCTCATTTTTTCCATATTTGGTTCTTGCCTCAAACAGTGAGCTGGCAGGCAGAGCTTTGCTGAAAGTCTTAACTAAAAAGAAAATAGTTACAAGGCTTGGCACAAAGCAGGTTCTAAGAAGAGTACACTTGTAGTTAACTCGAGCCTGCAGTAGTGCAGAATACTAAGCCGACTAATTAAATGACGTTTCTTCATGAAGGCCTCGCCCATGAAAAATACGTCGGACCTGGACTCGTACGAACCTTCAAAATCGATAAACTCCCTGCTGGGTGTGAGTTTACTTAATGCCCGGTGATTGTACAACCACTGAAGCCACACCTCACAGGAGCTCCAGGGCTGGAAACGGTGCATTGGACATTGGGAGGGTAAGCAGAACTAATCAAACACACAACATTGTCCAACCGCAGATTCAGACAGACCGAAGGATGAATAGCAAAAAAGGTGGGTCCTTTATTAGCAGTCTGAAAATTAGAAGATATTCGACTCTATTAATCGTAAGGCAGACTGTCAAATAACAGATTTCTTTTTTAGCACTGCACACTGAAAAATGTTGATTCCTTTCTGTTACTGCAAACATGCAAAAACACAGCCAAGGTGCAGGCGGACACTGTGGTCAGGGGGAGGGGCGAGGGCTGCACTCAGAGCGGATGCAGCGCGGTTTGTGTGCATGTGGTGGTGGTGGGTCCTGGATGGAGAGAGCAGTCTGAGGCTGTGGGGATGAGACAGAAGGGGTGGTGTGCTCTGGCTTGGAGTGGCCCGTGGCCGTGCACTCTTGGCCCCCATTAAGCTGGAGATGAAAAGTCCCTACAAAGGGCCTGCATCCAGTCTGGAGCTGTAGGGCACTTTGGGATTGTTCAGAAGTGGGGTGCAAAGGCAGTAGGCTATACGAAAAGTAACAGGTGCCAGGACCCTGGAGAGGCCATCTTCAAAAGTCTGTTTTAATGAGGGCCATTCTTCTGTATTTCAGTGGAAGATGAAGTGTTGGAGTCACAGTATGTCGTAGGCCACAAAAGTCTATCATTGGGCAGTGGGGTACTCGTTTTACGAGTTGTCCAGGTTTGAGTGCTGGGAAAGAATGAAAGGTCCCGAATAATCCAGCACTTTTTCCCATAAAGTGCAGAAAAGCCAATTGTGAAGTAAGTGCAAAAATGGGTTCATATTTGCTGTGTGGGACAATGTTCCAAGGTTTTGCTCTCTTGTTTCGGTCTGAAGGGCCAATGGTGTTTGAATGTGTGGCGAGTTAACGTGCAGAAGGGTTGCAAGGTAAAGCAATTCTTGCATATGCCATCATCCTTAGGAAATAGGATAAACATTGTAATTCTATGGTCACTGCTATACTACAAAGGCATCGCTGTGGATAGGACGCAAAAATCTAGAGAGTTTGTGGAAGAAAAGATGTGATGACAGTTTATCAACGAACTATAAATTTAGGGAGATGTATGATGAGAGGATTAACACCCCATATTTGCTGAAATGTCATATTGGGCACACAAGGGAACGTGTTTGATGGCAGGAAGAGATTATGTTTATAATAGCCAAGTGGCTCAAGCACGCTTTGAAGTGCGTTGGGGTGAGCGATAAATGAAATACGATCTTTTGGAAAATAAACAATTACAAAAAATATGATAGGGAGGGCGATGGGTGTGACTGAATATGGGGAAAATGTAGGAAAGCACAGAATTTTGAATTACTGTGTTGCAGTTGTAGGAGTCCACCAAATATTGCATCCTAAAAAGGAGTACCCCGCACCTAAAGTCATTTGCCACGCATCTGAGCAAAACAGCCACTTTTCATGGTGTGATCCAATGCTAACAAACCTGTGCCAATTATCTGTGGACATGATGGAGGGTGCGATAGTGCAAGGAGTGCAGAACTTGGTGTTGAACATTGGTGACACCCGAAAAAGGTTCCCACACGATATCATATCTGGGAATGGGAAAACCAGCAACAGTGTTGGTGGACTTAGAACCACATATACCGTCAGGATCCTGTAATCCAAACATCAGGTGGCACTTCCTGAAGATTTTACCTGAATCCTGAGCACTAGTTTGATCTTCTGCTACATGCTTGTGTTCATTGACATGCTTACATGATCATGTTTGAAACCAGGCCCATTCTAGATTGAAGGCCTGTGTTTAGTTCTACTATTGCAATTCTGGTGCTTTTGGGTCTTTGCTGAGATTAGGACATCTTCAGTGATTCAGAGTATGCTTTCGGTGCTACGTCATCACCTCAAGAATATACCACAGGACCACGAATTAAGTCCATGGGAAAATACCTGCCATGAAATTAACAATGTCGGCCAATATCTCCCCATGAGTTAACAGGGATTATGAGTTAAGGTCCCTGGAATTGGGAATTATGTGCCAGGCCAGAATTACTACATCCTTTGCCTCCGGTTTTCTCCAAATCTAGAGAATTTAATCCTGATATTTATCACCTGCTCTGAACAGGTGGTAAATACCTTCGGGGGCAGGGGGTGGAGCATGTCCAGAGTTTTGGGCAGGGCGAGCATTTGGGGACATGTGGAGGTGCTCTCTCTCTGGGAAGAGCACTGGCTGCTATCCCTGCTATGTTGTACTGAGGATGCAGCGGGCGTTAAGCAATGCCTTTGCTTGCAGCCCAGATCTCCAGCCTCCCCTGGTTTTACTGGGAGCGGAGACAAGCCTAGTAAAATCAGGTCTGTGGTTTCCGGCCCATAATTTTGGGTCCAGAAACACCGAACAACTCATAGTTGCCCAGAGCGATATCCCGCCTGTGGATACCACTCTGGCCAACTCAGAATGACAACCTGAGTGTGTTTGCAAGCTTCACCGCAGAGGTTTGAAACCAGATCCCTTCTCAGTTCAGTTCCAAAGTTCAGTTCTATCCACTTGTTGCCTCCTGGTATTTGTAGGCACCTTTTTTGGAAGAAAGATGGAAGAGTGACTCACTGCTCTCATGTTCCCTGTGCTGCAGCTAAAACACACCTTCTCTTTGATACAATCAGTACCAAAACAGTGTGGTTGTAAGATAAAAGGACCCGTTAAAGAGTTTCTTCTACAGCATTTATTCTGTCCACTGCCTACGATGGGAGATCCTGCTTTTCACACTGCTCACCTGTATTATGAAGCTCTTCAAGGAAATTTGGAGATACGATTCCCATTTCTTCTGTTGCAGTCTCCCATCTTCATTGCTGTGGCTGCCTCCCATTTACTTTTTCTGAGAGGTTCCTCTCCCAACAGCCTCACTTTGCGTTTGCCTATTGTGATTGTCTGCATCCTGTACACTGGTCGTGATCCTGCTTAGTTTCTTGTGCCATGTACACACTGGCAGGGGCGGTGGGTGACATTTCACAGTGGTGGGGCGCAAAGTGATTTGCATATTGCACCGTAGCGAGCGAGCGCAGCGAGGGAGCCCGAACTCCATAAGGGGGGTTTGGGGGGATAACCCCCCCCAAGAAAATTTTGAAAAAAAAGAAGAAAAATCGTGCATTTTCAAGCAAATTTGAAAAAGCAGGAAGGTTAATAAAGCAATTGTGAAAGTGCAGTTATTTCATTAATAGATGGCATAACATAGGTAGCTGCTTATTATTATGCTGTAGAACCTTGCATGGTCACAGAATGACCATGCAAGGTTCTACAGCATATTCTCTAAAGCAGAACAAAACAAGTGGAACTACCCCTCCCTTAAACCATACAAAAGAGGATGAATGAACTAGTCAAATAACAAAAAACAGGGGAGGAATAGGAAACATACATGGGCAAAAAAGCGAAATGACAGAGCAAAATTTACAGCGTGATAAAGAAACCTGTAAAATTAATAAAATATCAGATATGCATGTAATAGCAACCCAGCAGTAGGCTGCTCTCCCTCCTAGAGAGGGTAGAAGAACTACAAGGGCTGGCTACAGAGCCATGAACACAGTTGGGCGGCTCTCCAGAAGAACCAGTGCACAAATCTGGGGGAGAACCTAATATTATGTGGTTTTAATGCATTCACCGCCATGTATCTGCAGCAGAAATGCTCTGGGTCTGAGAGAAGCACTGGCTTTTGAGAGATGTTGTTGCTGCCGTCTCTTGCTGCTCCATCATCACAGTCCCTACCAAGACCGGCGTAGCCACAAACCTATTTGCTCTGGGTCACGCCTTGAGTCCTGCATTGCTTGACAGGTTACTTCAGGCTCGAGGACTCTGATTACTGGTTTACTCAAGTAAGATCAGGGCAGGTGATTATATTGTGGTAAACTTTAGGTCCCGCCTATTAACAGAAAGGATTCTTAGGGAAGGTGAATACCTAGGGGGGCTTGCTGGTCCGGGAATTGAGATCTTGCCCCTTGGCTATTTTTATAGGTCACAGATGGTCGATCTCCATATTAAATGGAGAAGAGGGGGTCAGAATGATAGGTTGTTTGCAAGAAGAAGATTAGAGACATCAGAAAACCCGGCGCTAAGCCATCCGATGGCAATTCCAGCGAATAGACACGAGGGCTACTCCCCCCTAAATCTAGCAAACCGATATGCAGCACTCTCAGGCTTGAATGATTGCAACTGACTGGTCCGCGATCATTTGAGATATAAGCATCAAAGTGGAAAGACTGAAGCTGTAATCCACGCTGGAGGGAAGACCAGCCTAAGCTGTAGGGTAAATAGCAAGGATATTCTAGTGGGAGTTCAGCCTGATGTGGAGAGAAAACAAAATGGAATATCATCGGGGGGGGGAGTGACAGAAATATTGCTGAGCCCCAGGCAGGGGATTGCCCCTCAATTAGCCCAAAAGGGCTCTCGATAGCTAAGCGAGGCCCTACTGGGCCACTGCGCGTTTGTGGTGGGCAGGGGAGCAAAATTATCTCCTGGAACATCGCAGGGCTTGCCACCAGATTGCAGTCCCCAGAATGGATGGACTTTGTAAAAGGCTTTGATATATGCCTGTTTCAAGAAACTTGGGCAACGGAGCCCCTGTTTTTACAGGGTTTCCTGAATTATTCCATTCCAGCATCCAAGGGACTTAAGGGCCGGCCACAAGGGGGGTTAACGATGTGATTGCGTCAAGAAACCTTTGTTAACCCTCTTGAGATCCACACTAACAATAGAGATCTTCAGTTGATCAGGATACCCTTAGGCAATCTAAGTACACTAGACATTTATAATACATATGCTAGAGGGACTGGGGGTGCTAAATTGCAAGTTCTGGGCGCCTTGGACTCTATAATGGGCTCTCAACCGTGCGATAATAATATCATAATCGCCGGTGACCTAAATAGGACCTTTGAGCCACTAGGAAGCGGGGATTGGGTACTGGGGGAAACGGAGGATACAGAGTGGGGGATACCGAAACTGGATCTCAAACCAGAGGACAGATGGACTGACAACATAATTCAGATGGACTGACAACATAATTCAGATGAACTCAATCTGTTGTGAGAGAGGGATTAGAGCCCTAAACGGGCATACAAAGAGTGATAGTCAGGGGGAATGTACATTTAACAATGGACGTTCAAAAAGCAGAATTGATTTTGTTTTCTGTAATCTGGCTTTATGGTCGAGTGTCCAGGACATGGAGGTGGTCACGAGGCAGGAAAGCGATCACAACCCCTTGTGTGTCACCCACACATTTTTGGGGAAGCTTCAAGGGGAGTTACATCTGGTAGAGCAGGTCCCGCTATTCGAGACGGTACCAACTAATGATATGAGGAGGGTAAAGTGGGCACAGGTTCTAGTAAATGATGAGGCCACGGGATCCATCAATGAGGAGTTGGATTAAACCTTATCTGCTATTGAGAGACAGACTAAAGGGGGAAGCGGAGGGTATGAACCAAGTTACGAATCTACACGATAGACTGTTTAGAAATATCGGGGTCCACTTCAGGAAGACTGTTACGAAGCCAAGGGGGGTAATTCCTTCCCCAGCAAGAGTGGGGTGGTATGATGAGAATTGCCGAATTGCAAGGAAGTCCCTAGGAACCGCGATTAAAAGAGGGCATCCTCCCGCGGTTCGCAATGCTAGGAAAAATTATAAGAAAATAGTCCATTTGGCTAAGAAAAGGTGGGACGAATTGCACTGGCAGAATTAATTATTAGCTAGCCTTGCCAAAGACTCTAAGCTCTTTTCGAGCATTATTAAGTGGGGGAATCATGGACACCCTGCACCTCCCACAAATTTTGTGAGTCAAAGGATTTGGGTGGACCACTATGGCCCTCAATATGCATGTAGCCCTAATGATAGGTATAGGGAAGTTGTGGAATACACTTTGTGTAGATCCACCTTTTAGCAAGGAGAATGTAAATCGAGTCCTTAAAACACTCCCCAGAGGGAAAGCACCAGGGCCTGATGGGGTCCCGGCTGACTTGTTTTTAGATCCTAATATGCAATTGGACACACACATTTTAAAATTGGCCAATGCTGTAGCTCGGGGAGCACCCGTACCCAATTCATGGCGTGGGGCTATAATCCCAATTTATAAAAAAGGGGATAAAACCCACCCTGGGAATTATAGGCCCATCAGCCTCATAAACACGATACAAAAGATAATCGTGAAAATGACTTTAAATAAGATCTTAAACTGGGTCGAACTCGAGAACATCTTATCTCCTTTTCAAGCTGGTTTCAGGAGGTTGACCAGCACTGTCGACCAGATCTTCCGATTTGCCTTACTATGTTGGAAAACCGTTTTGTTAGGTAATGGTAGCATCTATGCAGCTTTTATAGATTTGCATGCAGCATTTGATTTAGTGCCTCGATTTCAGCTATGGGAGGTGCTGCATAAGCTAGTCATGCCGGTAGAAATTTTGACCCTAGTGATGAGACTGCATGAATCTAATTACGCAAAAATTCAATGGGGGGGTCATGGGCAGGTAACAGATGACTTTGTGGTGGAACGAGGTGTCCGCCAAGGTTGCGCCATGGCCCCAACTTTGTTTTCATTGTATATTAATGGGGTAGTTGAGGGTATGCTTTCAAGTGATCTGGACGCGCCATCCCTGGCAGGAATGAAAACCCCCATTCTATTATTTGCTGACGATACCCTGATAACATCAAAGACCCCTAGTGGTCTGCAGCGAGCCCTAAGAATTTTCGAAATTTTTTGTGTGGACAGGGGATTAGAAGTAAATATAGATAAAACAAAACTTATGGTTTTCAATCAGCACCGCTCTTTTAAGGGGAACTTTTATATGAGTGGGCAAAAGCCAGAGAGAGTTCCTGATTTTGTTTATTTGGGTATACATATGGACAAATCCAGCAACTGGAAGAAACACATAGAAATGTCTGCCCTTAAGCTCACCCAGAAGGCAGGTATAATCACTAGAGAACACACGAAATCACAAACAAAGCCGATACATCCGGCTCTGCAAGTTTATGAGGTCCAGGCACTTAGCTCTGCACTTTATGGTGCCGAGATTTGGGGCTATGAGAAATTAACTACCCTAACACTTGTAGAAAACAAATTTCTAAAAAATCTGGTTGGGCTCCCTAGGAGTACTCCCATTAAACCTCTACGTAACGATTTGGGCAGAAGGGCCATTTTGGATAGTGCAAGATTGCGACCCCTTTTATACTGGCGAAGGATCTGGGTAACCCCTGAACTATCCCAGCATGCCTTGGGATTTCTGGTTGTTTTAAAAGCGGACAGGTTCCATAAGATTCATTGGTTAAACAAACTTTCCAAAGCCTTGAAAGAAATGGGTATGCCTGGGTTGTGGCAGACCCCTGAGGCTGCCAAATTTCCTCCCAAAAAGGTACTCAAAGAAAAATATTGGGAAATGGTAGAGATTCAGAATTGGCATGCTGCAGAATCTTCGTCTATGGAAGGGCGCTTCCTGGGATTCAAACCTTTCCCTAGCTTAGAACCTTTTGGGGATTTTATTTTAAAACCTGGCGACAGGAAACTGTATTTCCAACTAAGAGTGGGGTCTCTGCCCTTAGGAGCAGTAACAGGAAGATGGTTCAAAGGAAGTTCAAACATGTGCCCAGTGTGTAAAAGTGAAAAGGAAACCATTGGCCACTCCCTATTCGCTTGCAATGCCTATAACTCCCCCAGGCGAGTGTGGCTTAAACCCCTATGTAAGTTATTTGGCACAAGGGATAGCACGGTTGCCCTAAGAATAATTTGCACAGAGACAGCACCAGTAATAACGGTCGCAGTTGCTAAATTCCTGGGTTGGTCATGGGCTATTAGGAATAAATTTCTCTAGTGTTATATGAGTTAGGGTCGGATGGGTAGTTTGTTCATTCCATTCTTGTATTTTTGCACTAGTTATATTTGTTGCACTTTATAATGATGCATTGCTGAAAATAGAAGTACTACAGGGGACAATCTACTAAACTCCTTTTTAGCAAACAGCAATGTTTTGGTTTTTTAACTGGATTATTGAATTAAAAAAAAAAACTATTAAGTTTTTTTATCAAGCATGTTTAGTATGGTCTAATTGCAATGATTTCCTTGATATTGTAACAATGGTATGGTTTTTAACTCTGCTTTTATGAATTTTACTTCGAATGAAGCAAATAAAAATTGAAATTGGTTTACATTTTGCATTTTCTTAGTTACATTGAAAATGGTTCCAGCAAGACTTAATCTTTCAGGTTGGTTTTGCTGCCAACTCTATTTTTGTGGAGTTTCTTTTTAAGTTTTGGCTTTTAGCTGGCTGAAGGCAGACCTATTGTTTTCAATACATAAAAGAGTTTGCGCTTTGCTTGTGATTGTATGGCTTTGTTGACTATTTCAGTGGTCTCTGCCTGATTTAATGGCTTTCCTCAAAAAGATTACATAACCAAAATACATTTGTCGTGCAAAACACTCCGTTCACAATACCAGAGTGCTTTTTTCACGAAGATGGCCAGACAACAGCCAAAGTTGTTAAGGGAAGGAGGCGGCACACCCAGAATAGCATTTAACATTGTGTAAGTCAGTTTATCACAGGGTAATAGCAGGTTTAAGGTCTTAGTGTTGGGTGTTCCTCTTACAGGTCACGAACTCGATGGAGGAATTTGAGCTCAAGTGTTCATTCCACGGAGATGAAAGGGTTTTCGAAAAGGTCCTTCCAAAGTGCTGACCTTTTCCTGGAAGTTCTCATTTCTGTAGTACAGTCACTTCCTGCACCCTCTGTAACCTTCCAATACCCTTAGGTCATCTGGGCTTTAATGATCCCCTGCCCTACAGAAATACCTTCTGCTGTCACAAGTCAGCGCCGGCTGACTGCAGGAGGCAACTTTTCATCTCTCGGCTGCTATAAAAGGCAGCGACACTAATGGCGCAAAGGTCTGTAGAAACACAGGCACAACCACTGATAAAGACAATCGCATTAGCTTTTGAATAGTGAAAATATTTTACGAAGCTTCATTGACACACACACGCACACCCCCACACACACTGTCGTGTGCCACACCCCGATCACTTACTTTATCTTCGGTTGACCCTCGCAACCTCCTTGATTGCCAGCGAGTGGCACAAAGCAGAAAATGGACAGGCCAATCAAACATCACAGACAGCACAGCAGGACACCAATGCTGGCTGCAGCAAAATAAGGCTCTGAGACAGCCATAAACATTACAGATTGCGACTCGATCGCTTCAATCCACCTTGGTGTACAGAGGTTAACAGTGAAGAGTTACTCCTCCTGGCTTGTCACAGAACATTGCAAGACTGCGTGTTATACTCTGCAGTTAAACAACCACAGATGACTGACTCCCACTGGCACCTTGATGTATATCCTGCTGCATAGTACTTACTACTTTGAATACACAGGGGGAAATATGGAGGCATTAAGTCCACAGAATCATCAGACTGCATTTCTGTACTGTGTAATGAAAAGGTTACTGTTTCACGCAAATTACGTATTCTGTAATGAAGTGAGATACTGCTCAAGGGACGATCCCTGAATACCATGATTGACACTGTGCGTCACTTCCTTGCTGCACCGAATCTGATTCCTGAGTCGATTAGTCGTGTCACTAGAGTGATGTTGAGTGGCAGCATGAGCATCACTACTTGAGAATACGTTCTGAATGCTGAGAATCTGACTGGCATATTAGAAAGAGTAAGAGGAGTGTGCCCACGGTTGCTGGACAGGCTTACAATGTGCGCAGAAAGAAGCAAGGGAAATATTCAGCACAGTTACACAATGTTTTGTCAAGGCTAATGTCTTCATTATAAAAACATAGTTCGGGTTCTCTTTTAATGACCGAATATGTAGTTCATTATTGTGAGATGACCACTGTAATAGCCGTGGGTATCCTAGTCATGCTTTCCTGCTCCTAAGATAATAAACCAATTAGTGTCTAGTCTAACCACAAATGATGAATGAAACATGTGCTGGCGATTTGAACACCCACTCAGAATATGATTAAGTAGTTATGGCAATCTGACAAGGGAAACCTAACCTTTTGAATGAATCTACCGATGACTTACTTAGAATTAATTTATTTGACCATTCTAAACAGAGTCCAAACGACGCACATTTGCAGAAGACAGGCCGGTCATTATTTCCCGCCGCTGCTCTGTTCCCGGCGGGAGATGTAAACAATTCACAGGCTTTGGAGAAGCATGCATCCGTGGAGATATAATCAGCTAGGCTTATGGAGGACGGCTAGAGGTTCGAATAACTGATCTTCAAAAAGATTACACAGCCAAAATACATTTGTCGTGCAAAACACTCCGTTCACAATACCAGAGTGCTTTTTTCACGAAGATGGCCAGACAGACAACAGCGGCAGCCCAAGTTGTTAAGGGAAGGAGCCTGCACACCCAGAATAGAATTTGACATTGTGTAAGTCAGTTTATAACAGGGTAATAGGTAGCAGGTTTAAGGTCTTACTGTTGGGTGTTCTTCTTACAGGTCACGAACTCGATGGAGGATCCGATCCCGTCATCCCGATCATCGTCAGACTGACTTTACTTACTTCCCTTCACAGCAGCGCAGTAAACGGAACCCACGCATCCCAGCGAAATGGCCAATCACTGCATAGCTTCACTGTGAAGCCATGCAGTGATTGGCCATTAAGTTGTGGCACGGTGGCAGAGGCAGTGTGTGTGTGCCACCAGCCAATCCTGGCGGCTAGGGGGGCACATTTGCTACTCGCCCTGTCGCCCGTCTGTAAACCCGGGCTGTGGCAGGTGAAAGTACCCCTGGGTCCCGCTGGGGAGCTTCAGTGCGCATGCTTCGGCGAGTTGGATACCATATCGCACTTGCGCACTAAAGTCTGCTGCAGCCTGAGTGTGTGCTCTGTCTGTCACTCAAGCTGCAGCAGGCCACCCCCCCTGCGCTCTCCGAAATCGCCGGGTGTGTCCCGGATTCCTGGCGGCTGATTATTGTTGAATGTTTATTTACAGTCAGTAATTTTATTTTAATAGGATTGCGGCCGGCGGCCGCGATGCGGGTCCATGTGGGCTGGTGGGGCTACGCCCCTACGCCCCAATGGACGCACCGCGGCTGCACACTGGCGTGGCAGCAATCTCTTGTCTTTCTTGCTTCTGGGTTTCTTCTATCTGTATCTCTGTTCTGAATCCCTTTCCCAGTTGTTTGTGCCAGAAGGCATTCGTTGTCCTAATGCCTGTTGGGTATATCACAGAGTTCCGGTTTGTAGTTCCCCACATTGACAGATTGTTGGTTGTCACATTGTGTGACGAGTAAAGCCTACCCTTAATCTTTGAACTATTGTTGTTTATTTCTGTAGTACTGCTTCTGATGTCTTTTCTAGATATTCCTTCGGACCTCGTCGCCATCACTAGGACCTTCCGAGTGTGTGGTAGTATAGTTCCTACCTATGGACTCGCTCTAGTTTCTACATTTTTCTCTCGGCCTTATAGCCTAGTCTGTTTTTGGTTAAGTTTTATACTCGGAGTTCTGTCTCATTTCCAAATCTGATGACTGGTTTCAGTTTCCACTGTGACATCTTGGTTGTTCTCCATTCCAATTAGATGAGTGGAAAAAAAAGACAAAAAATCTGCAATCGTCTCCAGACCCTTTGAGTCTTACTTGTCTCGGTGTTGCCACTGTGTGCCCACCTTTAAACTGAATAAGACAGTATCCAAAAAAGCATGTTCTGTTGACATCAACCCAAAGTGCTTTCCCTAATCTATTGTAGACAACTCAGAACTTTCCATGCGAGGCTCACCTGTGATAAACGGGTTACCAAGTACCCTTGCTGGTTTTACATGTCTCTGTGCCTCTCTCTGCTTGCAGCCAGCTCCTGTCCTCTGCAGTTCCTGTGACCTCCAGGCTTAGGTAGCCTGGTGCACACCTGGTGTTATGATACTAAGGATTACTTTCCTATACTGCAATCTCCAATGACTTCCTTTGGCTCACTGATATAAGATCTCCGGGAGCATGGCCAAGGACTTTGGTGTGGGCAAGGCCACATTGTAAAAGGCGGGTGTGCTACTTGAGGGGCACAGAGAAGAACCAATCACATTAAAATGGTTCTTTGTTGTGTGGCTGCAGTTTAGGAATAGAGCTATGTTCTGCATGGTGTACTGAATGGAGAAAGATGAGTCTTGGTTGGGGGTGTTAGGTTTGTAAACAAAGCTGGATCCTAATTAGCCTTAAACAGATGTTCCGGGTTAATAGTTTGCTGTTATGAGAGAATGAGCTCTTTCATTAGATGAGAGGTTCAACAAGCATTGGTAATGCCAATAGGTCTTGCTTTAAGGAATGGTGTATGGTAATGTGAAGCAATAAATAGTACGGGAATGACATTGCATTTTGTGTGAAGAACTATAGAATAACGTTGGTGTAGGTTGAAAAGTCAGGTGACAGTTGCACTGTGAAACCAGACCTAAAAATCCATGTAAGTTAATGACTGTCCTCCTCCCATCTGTGCTTCTACCAGAGAAAACAACATACATTATCTAGGGATCTAAGAAACTTTAATAGCATTACAGTGTCGTGTGTGCCACTGGAAGTTCAAGCACAGCAGCTAGATATATGACAAAGATGTTCGCAGCCATGCGGAGGACAATGAATGTTTTGTAGAAGCACCACAAAACCCACCAATCAAAACATATTCCTGGCTCCCAACATGTGGATGGAGCCAAAGCCCCTCTCCTGGTGATTTTCACATTATTGTCTGGTGACAGCTGCACTGTCAATCCAGACCATAAAAAAGGAGCTAGAAGGAGGCAAAAAAGAGTTGAGTCAGGAAGTTAAATTTAGGTAAGGGCAAATAGAATTTGTTGAATAAGATGTACAGCAAATTAAAAGGGCAGAGGGAAGAAGTTATCATCAAATCATTAGAGGACAATGGGATGCTATTACTTAGTTGCTTGCCTCATTAGTAATTGCAAGGAAACCATCGGAGGAGATTAGATTATGTATGGATGTTGAAATTCTGAACAAAGAGGGGTCAGATTTTTCCTCCTCTATAAAAAGGAATTTGTGACATTGTTGATGGAGAGTTAAATTCTTTACAACTTGGGATCTTACTTCCATGTTTCTTCAGTTAGGAGCTACATCTCCCAATGTAAGTCCTTACAGCAGTTATCAAATTCATTGGGGTTTGTGGTTTTCCGTTCTTCAAGGATGCCATTAGGTTTATTTTCAGTAGTATCTCCGTTTCAGACTGACAGACACACACAGATGTATTTGTTTCACCAGTTAGCTACCATTTAAACAAGCAACAGCAATACCAATAGGTCTGGATTTAAAGTGCCAGAAAACAAACAAGCACAAATGTGCACTTGTTCTTGCTTTTGCTTGGATAAGTCGCCGCTTTAAAGCCAGACCTGTTGGTATTGCTGTTGCTTGTTGTAGGAGAGTAGGGTCTGCTATCCTATGGTCACCCCAATTTTTGCTTTTTGCTTCACTGGTTTTCGACTTAATGTGGCTGTGGGCCTGCTAATCAGACCCCCAGCCTGCTGTTCTCTCTCTAAATTCACAGACATGTACTATAGGTACATAACCAATTTGGTACTGGACACCTTGTCAGCCCCTATCCAGTGCACACTAGGTGCCAAGGGCATAGGTGCATCCAAGGCCTACCAGTGGTTGCAGCATATCTTTTGCCACCCCTGGCTGGTACTTAAATCGACACAACTGGCTGTTCCCACAGCTGGGGCAAGGTGGTGTAATCATAGATGTAGTATACCGATGTCTAAACCTATATCTGGACACATCTATACCCATCAGTCACTCCTATGGCAGGCCTTTACAGTCCTGGAGGCAGAGTGCTTGGTTTTATGTGAGATGGTGCTTTAGCATGAGCTGAGCCTGACTGCAGTGTTGGGGACCAATTCCTTAATGCTGTTCCAGTGATACTGCCATACCATATACTCTTAAGTGCATTATAATCCTTACGGTTATTGCAACTCTGGTTTGGCTTTATCAAAACATGTCGTGTTTGGTGTCATACACATTGCCAGTCCTGGTAATGGGGATAGCATCCCACCCATCTAGAGGGTGAAGGCATGTTACTTACTGAAAACGTGGTTAATCCTAACCAGAGCCCCAGCATCACAAAATGGACGCTGCTGCCACAGACACACGTCTGGCCTCCTGCTGCTGACCGAAACTCGGCAGAGGACGCCTGGACAAAGGGTTTCCTGTCACAGGGAGGTGTCACACCACCCCAGACAGGAGATAGTGGATTGTAGCAGGGAGGGTTGAAAGAAACTAGACACTGCCTGGGGCGCACAAGGTGTCCCTGGGCAGATTCCAGTCAAACCGGTTTTGGGGCCATCCTGCCCCAGTCCTGGCACGAAACTGGACAAAGGGAAAGGGGTGTAACCACCCCCTTCCCAGGTCCCACCCATAGGAGGGACCTAGCAGGTAATCCAGCCCCTTGATTTGACTTAAAATATAGGAGCTGTGCAGATGCACATCAGATTATCCCGACTGAAATTTATGAAACAAAACTCTGGACCCTTCGACATCCCACTCCTCGTGGAAGACTGAAGAATCTCCCTTGTGGTCAAGGAGTGACCACCCTGTGCAAACAGGCACCATCCAGCACCTCGACGTTTGCTTTGTTGCAGTCTCCGCCGGAACTCGAGCGACAGAGATCAACAAGACCCAGCGTGCCTGCCTTCTAACAGCCCGATCCACAGTCCCTGCAGAGCTGAGACCCGTGGAGGCGACCTGAAGCGTGGGAGCGGCCATCTTGGAGAAACTACGAAGCGCTGACCGTGCAGCATCCGAGACTCCCTCGAAGCTGTGCATTGGAGTCTGAGAAGCTTCAGCGCCAAGCAGCTTGTGCACTGAAGCTCACCGCTCCACACTCGACGAGTGCTGCGTGGGGCCCTTTTGCATTTTTCTGCTCGACGCGTTGGTCCGGTCGCTTGCCCCTTGGCTAGTGGCCCCAGAACCGACGAACCTATTAATTTATACAGCTAGTCTGGTTGCTCCAGACTGGCCCTCGCTCCCCTGAAAAGGAGCACCCACTCAGACCTTGCTGGTCCGAGTATTAAGCCGTCTACGAATCCTGCGTGGGTTGCATTTGCCAAGGCCTGTTGACTCCGATCTTGAAGCCGACACCGCCAACAGCGAGAGGCTTTGTGGGACAGCTCGTGATTCACTCTAGGACATCCTCGGTGCCCCAGAGACCACGTGGCAGTGGAGAGAAGCTACACAACATCGACCTGATTGCGCCAGACATTGCCTGGTTCCTTCCTGGTTCCTTCCTGGTCACTGGCTAGTGACCCAGACTCTGTCCCCTCTGCTTTCAGGTACTCTACAACTTCGATCCACCCTTGGATCGCACCGGACACTTCTCTTCTGGACGCCTGCAGCATCTTCATCTCCAGGCACCCTAGATCTTCGTGACGAAACCCGACACACCTTTGCACCTGTGCACCCGCTTCCTGTGGGTGAGGTAACTCTTGAACGCCAGTGCTCCTGTAGTGTTTTACACCTCTAGTGTCTAAGTCTAAAGTTTTGTCCTTCTAGTACAGTCGGAAGACTCTTAAAACTGTAACTCGATAACTTTTACGCACCATTGACTTTACATTGGTGCAAGCTTGTGCTTTAGACACTGCACCCGAATCCCGCGGGCTACTTCCGTTCCAACTACTGTTAGTGCATCGTAGTCCAAGCGATTCCCAAGGCCCTAGGCCTTACCCCCGATCGATTAGTGATTGTTATACCACTTTATTGGTATATGGTTTGAGTGGCCACCGGCCTCATCCAAATTGTGCAACTTGTCTATGTTATACTGTGCTTTTATTTAAACGCTTGTGCTTCATTGCTCATAAAGAGTAGTGGGGATTATTCTAAGAATAAATACATATATTTTGATAATATATAACTTGTGTGGTGTCCTTTCATTTGATATTACAGGATTGCATATGGTAAAACAGCTGGCTTCACATGTCCTCTTGAGTTAAGCCTTTAGGCTGCTTAGTCCATGCTACCTCTAGGATAGCTTGTCTATAAGGTTGACTTACAACCACCACCATAAGGGATTGTTTGGACTGATACAGGGTGCCCACAGAACTGTGGATATCATACATCAGGCCAACTTCTCACACTTGTTTTTCTCTGTGCCTCGCTCGGTTAGGACTTGAAAGATGCGCTTCAAACTATAACAAAAATATAATTGCCTTCAAAAAACATAGTATGCTGCCAACATTGAAATCTAACATGCCCATAGATTATAAATATGTAAAATACGTCATGATAAAAAAGAGAAAATACATAAAAGGAATTCCTTTGCTTCATCACTGCTTCAAGCTCCAAATACAGAAAAATGCAACCTTGTGTGAAAAGCTGTCCAACCACTCAAGGCAAAAGAGGAGTGCCTTTTACAGTGTGTTGTAGAGTGTGTGTTGTTGCGTATTTGTTTTGTGTTGTGTATTTGTTTTGTGTAGTGGGGACATCTGGGCCTTAGCTAATACTGTCTGGACCAGCATCCCAAAAATTAAATGAAATAACACCACAAAGGCATCACACATTCACATGTGATGCACATACATTATCAATGTTACGACATATGACTGTAAGGCAAAACAGCCCACAATAACGTATTTGTTTTTGTAGTAGTTGTAGAGCCGAGCACACTGAAAACACGAGCTGTGCTGAAGGCTCTGTGAAGTACTAGGGTTTGCTTGGGTGGTGAGTGGGGCGGAAAGGGTCAGGAAGGGCAACACAGCTTTAGAACAGGGCATCAGACTGAGAAGGATGAATGTGACTCAAAACCTGCAAGAGACCGGCCCCAACGCTTTCAATGCAGGTCAGCTGGTGTAGAATTTGCCAGGTTGAGTTAATGGCTAGTCCAACCTGAAGCTGACCAACAGGGACCATTCTTACTTTACTTTTGGCACCTTAGGAATGTATACCATTCACCCCTTCCAAAATCGGACTATGGGCTAATTTTCCTGATGACTGCTAGGCGGGGTCTTCTTTGCTTTACTTGGAGTGCTAGATGTCTCCCGACCAGGACTCTCCGGCACTCCTGCTTATGAAGCTCCTCAAACACCCCAAAAAATACTGAGGCCAGAGTGTTGGTACATCCCAACTTTCAGTCCTCTCTCACATGACAAAGCAATGAGACAGGAAAGTGCCAGCAAGACAATGCAGTGGGACTAGCAGCTGCATGCAGAAAGGCACATATGGCACAGCAGTCATCAGTGCACTGTCACAGGCCTGGTGGGACGAAGGCTCAAAGGCCCTCAGTGAAGGTTAAGGGCGGCTAGGAGTGTCAGGAATGAGCTACAAGCGTTCCTTATCTGTTCAGAATTCTTTATTTATTCCCTGAGAGCTGGAAGAGAGGCACCTGGAATGAAGAAGGTGTCTCGGAAGGAAGAGGAGGGGTCTCGGAAGGAAGAGGAGGGGTCTCGGAAGTAAGAGGAGGGGTCTCGGAAGTAAGAGGAGGGGTCTCGGAAGTAAGAGGAGGGGTCTCGGAAGTGAGAGGAGGGGTCTCGGAAGTAAGAGGAGGTGTCTCGGAAGTAAGAGGAGGTGTCTCGGAAGTAAGAGGAGGTGTCTCGGAAGTAAGAGGAGGTGTCTCGGAAGTAAGAGGAGGTGTCTCGGAAGTAAGAGGAGGTGTCTCGGAAGTAAGAGGAGGTGTCTCGGAAGTAAGAGGAGGTGTCTCGGAAGTAAGAGGAGGTGTCTCGGAAGTAAGAGGAGGTGTCTCGGAAGTAAGAGGAGGTGTCTCGGAAGGAAGAGGAGGTGTCTCGGAAGGAAGAGGAGGGGCTTGTTAGAGGTCCTAGCAAGTGAATACGGTTGTCAGATGACTGTCATCAGGAACACCTTATTCTATCCTGAAATATATTCCAATGCATCCCGTTGATGTGAACCAGGATTAACCTCATATAGCACACTGTTCTCTTAGGCCATGACTGGAAAACTGTGTCCCTGATGACTTGGAGTCATACGGTAACGTTATAAATGCTGCAGAAGTCACTGACGTACCAGAGAAATTGTAGTTGGACGACACATATCACAAGTGAATATAATGTATATTCAGTATAGCCACACAATTGGACCAGGTTCCTAGAAACACAATGTTAAGCCAAAAAGTAATAGTTGTGTCCTTATCAACATGGATTATATAGACAGATAATCCAACTGAAGTCGCATCTCCCGCCCTGAGTGTGACTTACCCAGCGCTCCTTGGCAGATATCAGTCCGAGTGGCTCCTCCGCTGATGAACAGGGGATCTGAACACAGCTCCTGCAAGAGGACACAGAACTCCATCAGTAAGCATGGCACAGGGCTAGCCTTGCAATCACGGCTCAGTTGGTTGCCTCCGCAATCTCAATGATGCTGCACACGCCGCAGCCCTCAGTCGCCATAACTCACCCCCAAATCAAGGCACAAATAGCAGGCCTTCCACAGTTTCACAGAAAACCATCTTTTACGGAAAAAAAAGGAGTCCAAGAAAGATCTCAGAATAAAGTTATGATCTAAAACAGAGATTTACCAGTGTCAGACCTCCAGAGAAAGATCTGTGCCACATGTTCAGGATTTCCCCACAAAATGCATTCAACTACAATGCACCTTAATGGATTCACTTACAAAGTCAGCATTTATACTGAAACCAGGGCTGGATCGAGATTGGATCTGCTCCTCTTAGGCCTAGGCTGGACATCACAGGTTCCAAGGAAGTGTCCCTTTGAATGGGACTTCATCACCCAAAGGCAGCTCACATATGCTGACCGCCACCCCCACTGTGAATGGGTTGATAACAGCATCAGAAGAGTGCCTGGGGTAACTAAATTATAGGGAGACATCACTCGTGCTTCATAACTACATTAAAATGTAAGCATTTTAGTAAGTCTTCTAGTGTACATGAGTGCAATTCTTTGTGGCACAATTTTTTGTAACCTCCCTTCCCTCTCTTATTTATTTATATTTTTCAAACACCTTCACTAAAGTTATAAAATACAATGTATGTTTCAGCCTCTTTTAAATTAACGAGTTCACATTATTCAGGAATGCAATCCCTCGGTCAACATACTACGGGTTCCCATACGAATGCAAGATATCAACAGGGCAGGCTGTATTATAGAAATGTATATGTTTATATGGATCTACATAGGTTATTTACATGTGCATACAGTACACTGGCCCTTTAGTAAGGAATTGTAGTACAATGCCTTGCAGCTTGTGAGACAGTATCTTTGGGTGTCCTGGTCCATGTAAGTTGTGGACGAGTTGGTGTGAGGTTAATCAATGGATGGATAGATATATACAGGATCTAAGATCCATTTGGATAGTTAGAAATTGATTTGACATCACTGGCTGTGGGTGTATACATAATCAGGGCTGGTGACCTTTACTGATCCCTGGAGGACCTCTTAGGTCAGTTATACATCTGCTTCTGGTGATCAGAAATGTTATGAGCTCTGTAGGGATGTCTCTGCAATGTAAGGTATTTCAGGGCTATATTGAATGTATGGGAGATGTTTTGTCAACTTGCCTTTGTGTGACGTATCTTCGTGTCTAGTGCTGTTGGGAGCCAACTACGTAGACCTTATAGCTGCTTTAAATGTATATGTAGTGATCGGCCTAATATGTTCTGTTCCATGTTTATGTCTGGTGCATTTTCTTGATATATATTTTAATGTGACAAAACACCTTTCTTAAAACACTGGTTAACATGGAATAAACCGCCTAACTCAAAGACGTTTAAGCAAAGTTGATTTTCTTTCTCTACATCAAGTCTTTCATGGAGCTGGTTCTGGGCGATTACTGTTTTTGTCCCTTTCCAGTACGGTGTAGGTTATTTTCACATTTATTATGTACATTTTGAATGCTTTTTGTCTTCGGATTCAGGGTCAAGGTATTGCTTGCACCACTTTCTGATTATTAAAAATCAAATCACAGCATTATCAGTGGGTATTAGTATGGCGCGTCTTTGCATTTGAGCTCATCTTATTGTACTGTTCAAAAACACAAGACATGAGTTGGGAGAAGAATGAAGCACTTTCCTAAAAGAGAACTAGTATTCAGAGGTGTAAAGGGGGTTGTTTTATTGCCCAAATATACGTATGATGCATGGGCTGCAAACAGGCCTCTAGGAACTAAACAAAGGGCAAAGTGCAAAGAAGCACATGCAACACTGACCCACTGGTGAAAGAGGCACTAGGGTTCTGGAGAGCTTGCACTACAGGGCCACCAATTCCAGGATTCCCCACTACAGAGCGGAATCCAGCGGGTGCTGGGATAGATTGCCAGACAGGAACAGGGCGTTCCATGAGCCTCAGACTTCACAGAAGGCCCCAGCACTTCAAAAAATACACAGAGAATCGGGACGAGGATTCACAGTGCTGTGGTCCAAAGTGCCGCTAGTTTGGCTAAGGGCTGAAGCCGAAAAAGACAGACTCTGGGCTTCTGCCCGGTACACTCCTTAGTCCAACACAATCATCTACCTTCTTACCTTACATTACCAGCGCCTCGAGACCCTAACAGGTAAGTCGTTGCTCTTTACAAGTCGATTGATTGATTACCTGTTAAATCAAGCAACAATTTCCCAGGGCATCCTTTCTTCACTCATGAGCTACTCTGCACCAAAAGTGTTTTTTTTTTTTTTTTAAACTAAATTTAAAGATTTTCACTTTTAAAAAGACTAAAATGTAGAATACTAAACAGTAAATTAAATATATAAACATTCGTACCCAAATTTAAAATGGTAATAACTGTGCCTGCTAGGATGATAATATACAAATACCAGAACCACAATTCGTCGGGGCTTTTGTTGCAGTGGCATGGCGGTTAGTTGGAAATCGATCCTTATTTGCCTTGCCCGAGTCTGTGTTGGGGATATAGAGACTGGCTCACAAAATCATGTATGAGTACAGAAAGCAATAGAGGTACATACTCTTTTACGCACTCTTACATGCCTTTGTGACTCGGGCCCTAAACATCTATCTCCCCATTAGTAAAAGTGCAAAGGTGAATGGACCTTTCACAATGCTGCATATAAAGCAGACTTAGTAAATTATGACAGTTCACAGCTTTGCTACTGACATATAACACCAGAGTGAGAGCCTGGTTGCCTCAGAACGTATCTGTGATGAACCAGGCAAGGCTAGTACATAGGCATTGCCAGGAATCCGCCTTGAGGAACAGGAGTCTTTCTTCCAGTGCATTGATGATGACCGTTTGTCTGTTCATCATGCCTGTATCTACAGTCACATGTAAACTTAGACATGCGACTACCCAGAACCCTGTCCCAGCTCTGAGAAGCTGCATGATTCCCTGAGCACATTTCTCCTCAGCCTGGCTCTTTACCCGCTTCGGTCAGCTGCAGTCGGAGATACTTTCCAAACGGATCTCAACTGTATTCTACGCAGCCTGATGGAATCACAAAATGGCCGCCGTCTTCCCAAACAAAAATGGAAGCTCTCACTTACATATTAGTGCTCATCAAGGTAGATTTCCTAGAACACTTTCATAGTTAAATAAACAAAGTAATAACCGTGATCTCCCCATTGCAACTCATAAGGAATTTTATCATATCTGGACATTCACTTATTTCAATAGACAGGATTCTAAATCTTAAACCCCCAAAATATATTTTCAGGCCTCGGACAAAGGGTCAATAGAGAGCAGCTACGGTCCCCTTATTTCTTCTCCGACTCACCTGGATACTAGAAAAGGCCCTTCCAGGAAATACAAGCTGTGGGAGACTGACTGAAAGATAGAATTGGTTCCCAGGGGCACACCCTGCACTCGCTGCCTCAGCATCCCTCTCTCCTGGAGCCCGATACACTTAACAACTATGTATTATTTAACAGTTTGTCAGCGAACAACAGAATATCATCAACAAAGGGAGAACCAATAGCAAACATACATGTCATTATGAAATCAATACTGGTGCAAGCGAAGGAAAAGTAGTGATATGGTGGTGATTCTGGACTTGCATGAAGCATCAGGATGTTATGTGATTGTCTATGTGTTTATGTATCCGTCTATGGATACACACAGAGCGTAGATGAAATTGCGCACACCTAGCACCGCTATGGCCCTCGTTTCAAGTCAAGTCATAGTTTATTGTATATGATTAATTAAAATCTTTACAAATTTCCCCAAAAATAAAAAAATATATCTGTACATACACGATTAAAACCAAGCAACATTGACGGGATCCCTTTGGTTATTAGCTAAAGTGCAGGTGCTAAACCATCGGCATATAATGTTATGAAAGTGTTATAGAAACATTTACTGAATACATCTTTTCATTGCTAATACCGTGATAGTGCTTTCAACCTTATGTTCAGTGTTTTAAAAACAAGCTGGAAAATTAGAAAGCCCTGATTAAAATAGCAGGTTCCTGAAAAAAGTGCAATTATACAGTAAAGTGTAAAATGTTTTTTAAAAGCAAACTTCTGAGGTCCTGCTAATTAAATTGTCTCCTAATGAGTTTTACATTAAGTCCGTTTGTCACATAAATGAATCAGCTAGGCCCATGCCCGCATTGATCATACATCTTTGTTTTCCTCCAGATAAGCTTGCCGCAAAAGTTTCCTTACTTCTGCCAGGTATTTTACTTCCCTGCAGGCCAAGATTATACAGGATCCTTCCATCCAGCGTATCACGGCTTGCCTTGCCTGCCCGTGCGAATATTCAATTTATTAAAAATGGGTTTTAAATACTGTCCCCTCAGATCAATAACTACTGGGCATGCAGTTCAAGTTTCCTTCAAAAAGCCACATAAATCGACAATGCGCTGCTTGTTGGGTGAGGCCCTCGTTTCATGATACAGTCCCGCGCCATTCCAGCCTGCCCGGTGGACCGGGTCGGGAATAACTGGATCTGCAAATGCAATTCAGCGCCCAGAGACACCAGACTCAGAGTTTTATGTGGTACTGAGGGGCTGCAAGCAGGTACTGCTCCCATGCCGCCATCTACCACCCCCTCCACCAAGCCCCCCTCACCTAGTTTGCCCCATCTACCACCCCCTCCACCAAGCTCCCCCTCACCTAGTTTACCCCCTTCCACAAAGCTCCCCCTCTCCTAGTTTGCCCCATCTACCACCCACCCACCAAGTTCCCCCTGCGCCCCATCCACACCCCCTTCCACCAAGTTCGCCCTCACCTAGTTTACCCCCTTCCACCAAGTTCCCCCCCACCTAGTTTACCCCATCTACCATCCCCTCCACCAAGCTCCCCCTCACCTAGTTTGCCCCATCTACCACCCCCTCCACCAAGCTCCCCCTCACCTAGTTTGCCCCCATCCACACCCCCTTCGCCAAGTTCCCCCTCACCTAGTTTGCCCCCATCCACACCCCCTTCGCCAAGTTCCCCCTCACCTAGTTTGCCCCATCTACCACCCCTCCACAAAGTTCCCCCTCACCTAATTTGCCCATCTACCACCCCCTTCCACCAAGCTCCCCCTCACCTTGTTTGCCCCATCGACCACCACACCCTCAAAGCAGCCCCTGCACTCATTTAGCACCTGCTACAAGCAAATGCATGTTAGTTTGGGTGCGTTATCCCCCCCTACCTCCCACAAGCCGGGAAGGGGAGGAAAACATGCAACACTGGACCTGGTATTCAGAGCTGTAGGTGTCCTTTCCTATTCTGGTGGGCTTAACTTGTGATTCCTAGATCCTTTAAGCTCAGATATGGCGGCTGGAAGCAGAGTTTTCCCTCGGTTTCTCTGAACGGCACCTAAATTGGAACCGGAGCCCCAGAGAACAGAGTCCGAGCTGCAGCAAGATGAAGCCATGCTTCAAGCTTCCAAATATGGGAGAGTTTAGGGATAGCATAGTTTGAAAGGAATTACGAGTTAATGGGGAAAAACCGCTCCACTCCAGTCACCCGGTGTAATAGGGCACGGAAAAGTGCATTGGTTTAGGGGTGGAAACTAACTACAGTCGAGTGTGTAAACTTTCGGCTGTCCCCTCTTGTACAGCGGGGCAGTAAAGTGCATGGACTCCTACACTGGCTGATGAGGGCTGAAAGCCCGAAACCGGTCCCAGGATGCTTGTTTCCAGTCCAGGGAGAACCTGGCTTGGCAGTTCGGGCTGGACTGTTCCCATGGGGCCCAGGGTCAAGACTGATTTGCATATGGCTGGGTTCAAACTGGAATGGCATGGTGAGCAGAAAAACGATGGATTTAGGCCCAGATCTCTGTACTGGGGTGAATGTATGACATTGTTCTGCCTTCTGTCCATCAACTGTTGTTTTTGCATTGGACTCCTACAATGGGCGGCCAGCAGCGGCCCTGAACCCTGCATGGGTCACCTGTGCAGGAAGCCTAGACTCCCTGCCTTCACCAGAACGATACATCTAAAGGTGTCAATGAAAGTTAGAGGTGACAATGATGTCAAACTGCAGGCCTCTGCCTCAGGGTTCAGCCACAGGGCCGCCATCTTACTGAACAGAGTAATGACTTATCAGAATAAGGCATTACCAGCTTGAATGGGGTGACACCAGGCAGCATTTATAAAAGGTGCAGCAGGTGCAGTCGAACCAGGGCCCAAGGCCTCAGGTCCCCCCATAACCTTAATTATTGCTGCTTTTACTGCCATGGCGTTGGTGCACGGTGTTTTCGTTTGCGCCAGGGCCCAAGTAGGGCCGGACTGGCCGTTTATTCCTCTGGTCATTTCCCCGGTGGGCTGGGCTCCTTGGAGGCCGGCTTTGAAAGCCCTGGGCCGTTCCTGGTGTTTCTCCGGCTGCGGGGGTTCATTGCAGCAGGGAGGGCAGGCTTCAAGAGGGAAAGCGAGGGATGGAGGGAAAAGGAAGAGAGAAAGCGATCAGAGACAGAAACGAGAGAAGGAGAGAGAGTCGATTGATGGAAAGAGAGATGCGCGATGAGTCAGGGCTGCTACTGCCCCCTAGTCCGGCTCTAGGCCCCCAGCACCCTGGCTACGGCGCCGCTGCACACACAGCACTCTTGCAGGCTTCCCTGTGGTTGACCGCACATCTGTTTCGAGGAAGGACCCTGCGCCCTTCCACCAGACTTGGAATAGGAATGCCAGCTCGCGAGCTCAGACCTGCCCCAGAGAGGTCTGCCCTCCGGGGCCCTCCATCCGGGAGGTCCCGGCTCTGCACCTCGATGTAAACAGAACTCTCCCGGGGCTTGTAGGGCGCGCATCGGCGCATACCCGCGTCCCAGGTTTATCCTGGCCTTGCAGATGCGCGAGGGGAGCCACAGAGAGGAAGATACATTTAATGACTTTCTTTTTTAAACCTGACATTAGATAAAACCGGTTGATTTTACAAAACACATACATACACACAAGACTTAATTATAGGTGCTCACAGTTGGGCTTCATCCATTGGTCTGTTGTGTCACTCACATTTTTCTTCCTCTACTACAGCTTACAGCATTGGGCAATAGGTCAGACCACGTCAGACACTGGCTAACTTCACCATGAGTACAGCACTGCGCCCCTTCACACATCGGGCTCATCCACAGGCAAAGTAGTTTATTCAAGTGCCAGGGACTACTACGGTAATGTGAGCCCTTGGAGACCAAAACATATTTTTGTGTGTGTATATGTGTACATATTTTTGTGTATATATATATATATATATATATATATATATATATATATATTTTTTTTTTTTTTTTTTTGGGGGGAGATTGAGGAGGGCTAAACAGGTTTCCCAACAATAAAGTTCTGCAAAAACTACAACACAACAAGCACCAACATCGCCCAAAGGCTGATGGATAAGGCAGGACCTGGTGACTTTGCCAAGGCTTATTTAGAGTTGTACCTCGCACAGTGTCTCAAGTTGCTCACATGCTGCAAAGCTTGAAATTCCTGGTCCAACATTCAGCGAGCCAAGGCTGGGAGGACTAACGTCACCAATCGATAGTAACTCGTTACGGTAGAGTAGTGATGTCAGATGCGCAGTACAGGTGTGTAGTGATGTCACTAGCCTGTAATAAGGAAATGCTGTTATACATAAATTCCGGGTCTCCTAAAAACAAACTCCTCAGTGAACTACATCGTGGCTTGAAAGTTGTGCCTTGAAATAATTCATTACAATGACCGTAAAAAGTAAATATAAGGCACAGGACTAAAGCCGCTAATTTATAGACATCAGAAGAATGCATCTGAAAGAGTTCAGGCTGTGCTCCTGCAGGCACGCAGGAGGCGTGACGTGGAGATTTAAATGGCAAATGCGGCCTTCATCGTCCGCCCTTGCCAGGGGCGGGCGTGTTAGCACATTGACTCAGAGTTAGTGCTGGCTGCTGGCTCGAACCCCGCCTCAGGAACTCTGTGTTCTAGTCTCCAAGGACAGTAAACGGAGCACCATTACATTGGGTAATATTAACACATGTGTTACAGTGCTTCGAAACGGCAGAAGCGCTGTGTAAATACAACTGTTTTTCTACAACGATATGTTTTTAACTACATGGTTTTATGATGGATGTATAAAATGATACTGTATGGTATTGAATAAATGATGCATTTTTAAATATGATTTGTTATTGTAATGTTAAGAACTTGTGATGTTTAGGCAAATTGATAATATGTTTTGACTTTGTAGCAGTATTGGTTCCTTGTGGGTTTAGGATATCGGACTACCAGCAATTTTGAATATTCTGTGTCACATCATTACAGTATTTAACTGGTATTTAGGGACTTCCTGGTTTCAAATAAATACAAGTTACTGCCACCTTTCACGGAGTACAGCCCACCGAAGAGTACGGACGGGAGACGGAGGACAGCGTGTCCCTCACCCATTCATATCCTGCAACTGATCCGGTGAACACGCGGGCAGGTGCTGGTGTAGGCTTTCAGGTGTGGCAGGAACCACATCACATCAGGAATTCCTTTCAGCTGAACCTGGCTGACAGGTTTCTTTCTAAACACCGAATCGAGGAAAAAGAAAAAAAAGCCACAAAGGGAACCCCACCCACAGGCAGTGCAGTGTGTCACAAACCCACAAACAACAGAGGCAATCCGGGAACAACGCCCTTCAGGAGTGCCAGGCATGAACATGAACGACCTGTTCTTACTATGGGCAACAGCAACAATGTATGAAGTGAACAGACCCAGGGCGCCCAGGCTGGAAGGGGTCTAATTGTTAAAATTGCAGACACTTACAGTGAAATGAGGACTAAAGAAAAAATAAATAAAAAAAAAACCAAAAACAAACAATGTATGAAGTGCAGAAAAAGATTAACTAATTGATGCTTCCTACTAATTTTACCACTCTTTACTCCCATTACATTTTCCTTTTCTCCTTTCGTGAGTCATAGAAAAGTTCCACAATCTGGTTCTGCTTAGTATTTTACGCTATGAAGAGAAGTTCTCGCTGTGACAGGTTGATGGCGAGTTTAGGGGGTTTTGATGACTGGGTGTGGGCGTCTGAGCAAGGGCTGTGGGAAGGGTATGAGGTTTGGTGGACAGGAATGTTAATATGGAAAAAGTAAATGCTAATGTGAAAAATGATGCATTCATGCAGGAGAAACAAATCACGTCTTTATTTACGAATTTGTCCGTTATGAACACCACATCAACCCAGACTTGAAAATACATAGTTAGGCAAGCACTGAGGCCTAGACAAAGGTTATTGATTGATTGGTCACATGTGGGATGGCGCATAGCCGGCAGACAAACGCACAAACAGGAAACCTTGGATTAGTCCTACAGATAGGCGCAGAAACACTACAATGGTCAAGGGAGATTGGCCCCAATAGAGCACACAATGGCCGGAGGGGGTAGACACGCTCTGAAAACACCATAAAGTCAGAAGCCACATGAGTTAGGAACATATAACCAATCAGGACACAGCACAAGCAGTGATCATGCGCTGGACCTCTGGACACGTTACCCACTGGCCACATTGTGTCCACGTAAGGTCAAGGCCCAACTGTATTTTCCATTAGACAATTCATTTGTGACTCCAAACGCAGCAACTTACATTCCTCCCAATACAAGCATCACCAGAAAGTATCATATTGCGATATGTTGATGTTTTACCCGGTTTGGTTTGTTTGCAGGTATCACACATCACAGAGCATTTAAAAATGATTATTTTTGCTAGCAGCACCTAGTGTGTCACCTTGTTGTTTGCAAGCAGTTACCCTCCTTCCCTCCACGTTTCCACACACTAGGGAGAGGAATCCAATAAAAACTCACCCAATGGAGCAAACGCTCATCCTATGCTCATCTCTCCTGAAAACCTCACCACTTAATGCTTTCTGGACGGACAACACTCTCAGAGGATGGAGAGGGAGGGCACGACTGTCCATACTTGGGGCAGCCCCCTAAGAGATGACATTACCTTCTAAATCAACATTATTTTAAGTCACGTCCTAGTCACTGTCTCAACAAACCTCAATCTTAAGCCCACAGAAACCCTGTTCTTCTCCCTTATGTCAACAGTGACTCACTCATCCAGACCTAGCTTCAGGATCAGAAACTCAACAGCTATTAGTCACCATTCCACCTTCCACTAGAATACTTGGCTTTACATTTATCCAAACTCTGTCAAGTTCTGCACCATGAAAAAGTATTCACCCCCCCCCAAATGTCTCTTTTGAAAACTGTGCTTCTTGGGTTAGCTGCACTCTTGACACATTGCCCCACACTGACCATTTGCTACTGATTCTATTCCCACTCTGCTTTGTCTTCCAAACACGCTGCATCATATTCAAGGACTCCACCATAAAAACACGTCAACACCTTCAGAAACAAGTTGACCATCTCCTGAGTCTCCACTTGAAATAGAGTCCTGTCCAGGCCCAGCTATATGAAAGAAAGGACTCCTCAGTAGACTTTAGTGTACCCTGATTTTGGGAAGGGACTCCCCTCTCCATCAGTCCCGTGCACTCCCTGGTCACCCTCAAGAAACAACTAAAACCTTTTCTCTTCCTGGCCACTTGATCTCCCCTGTGGGCCGATCACACAGAATTGAGCACCAGCCGCCAAATGCTGTATTTTGAAAAATCCCCGTCATACACCAGATAATATATATTTGTCAAAAGAGGATCCTTGAAGCCAGAAAGGCATTTGGATATCTTCCACTCATGACTTCCTTCCCTCTCTCCTTAAAATTCCCACTACTCTGTAGATGTTATTTCCGAATCCCATCCCATGAACATGCAACCCTGCTGTGCTATGTGTACGTACAAGTGTCTAATCCGAAGTGCAGTGCTATGTTTCAGCTTACAAGGGATACCCTAAATAAAAAATAAACTAGTAAACAAAACAAACCACAGGTTTTTGACATGCTAAAAGACTAATGCTCAAGTACTTCCACTTTAATGCACCTGCCCTTTCAGGGGAAGGCGTGGCTCACCCAAGGTGCGCTTTCTTGCAAGCGTTTGTTTTGATTCACTCTTCAAGTGAAGGCAATTACACAGAACCTACTTATTTAACAACTTGTTTTTGTAGTAACTCACTAACAACCACACATCTTCAACACACTGGATGATCTGCATGGACAAGAAGAAGAATCCAGAGACAAGGAAAGAAAGATTTTGAATGGTTTCCTGAATGTAAGTTGAGATGACTTTGTGAATCTAGTAGAGGAAAATAAAGAATTGTGGGAATAATACAAATATTGAGAAAAGAAAGATAGTCATGCTCGGGAAGAGAGAACAAAAGGTGGAGACATTGAAGGAGCACAGATGGCTGGAGTGTGTTTTATGGCTAGAATGGCAACAGGAGGATCATCCCATAAGGAGAGGCAATTTGCAACAACATAAGGTATAGAAGCGGCATGGAAGTATGCACCGCCAACCCCCCTCCAATCCTGAAAGAAGAGACCAGATGTCCATCATATAAGACCCAGCCACCAAGCAAGAAACAGGCCAGGTCCATGTTCAGGTACCTGTGAATCGCCCAGGTTTAGAGGCATCCAAGTCTTGTTTTTCACCTTAAATTATTAAATATATGCTTCTTCGTCTTCCAGCCGGGAGGCATCTATGTAAGGGTTACTTGACAGAATCGTCCTTCTTTTCCCACAGTGAGGTGTCAGAAGTACTTTCCTAACCACTGCCTTAGATCCTCAGATCCTCAGACAGGTTTTCAATGAAGGCCTTCGGATGCCAGCAATCTCGGATGAGAGGCAGATAAAGCGACCACCTCTGCCTGATCATTTAGGGCATGGTTTTCAGCCCTAGACTTTAAAAATCAACCAACCAATCAATCATTTGTAAAGCGCACTACATACCCGCGAGGGTCTCAAGGCGCTGGGGAGGGGGGGCGCTACTGATCGAACAGCCAGGTCTTGAGTATCCTCCTGAAGGTCAGCAGGTCTTGGGTCTGTCGTAGGCTCAGTGGGAGGGTGTTCCATGTCTTGGCGGCGAGGTGGGAGAAGGATCTCCCACCGGTGGTTGTTCTTCGGATGCGTGGGAGGGTGGTGAGTGAGAGGTCGGCGGAGCATAGCAGGCGGTTCGGGATGTAGAAGGAAAGCCATCTGTTGAGGTAGGCTGGGCCTGTCTTGTGGAGTGCCTGGTGTGTGTGGGTGAGGAGCTTGAAGGATATCCTCTTGTTGACTTGGAGCCAGTGCAGGTTTCTCAGGTGGGGGGTGATGTGGCCGTGGCGTGGTACTTCGAGGATCAGTCGTGCCGAGGCGTTTTGGATGCGTTGTAGTCATTTGATAAGCTTGGTCGGGGCTTCCGCGTAGAGGGCGTTTCTGTAGTAGAGTCTGCTGCTGACGAGGGCCCGGATGACTGTCTTTCTTGTATCTGTCGGGATCCATCTGTAGATCTTGCGGAGCATGCAGAGGGTGTTGAAGCAGGAGGAGGAGACGGTGTTGACTTGCTTGGCCATTGAGAGAGTTGAGTCGAGGATGATTCCCAGGTTGCGTGCGTGGTCGGTCGGTGTCGGGGCTGCCCCCAGTGCCATCAGCCACCAGGAGTCATCCCAGGCTGAAGGGTTGGAGCCGAGGATGAGGACCTTCATCTTGTCCGAGTTCAGCTTCAGACGGCTGGTCTTCATCCAGTCGGCGACGGCCTTCATTCCTTTGTGGAGGTTGGCTTTGGAGGTGATGGGGTCTTTGGTGAGGGAGAGGATCAGCTGAGTGTCGTCGACGTATGAGATTATGTTGAGGTCGCGCTGTCGGGCGACGTGTGCGAGCGGGGCCATGTAAATGTTGAACAGCGTCGGGCTGAGGGAGGATCCCTGGGGTACGCCGCAGATGATCTTGGAGGCTCTGGAACGGAATGGGGGGAGGCAGACGCTCTGGGTTCTGCCGGAGAGGAAGGAGGTGGTCCAATCCTGAGCCTTGTTTCAGATCCCTGCGGCGTGGAGGCATGCGCGTAGTGTGTGGTGGCAGACGGTGGCGAAGGTGGCAGAGAGGTCTAGGGTGTTGAGTGCTGCGGTCTCGCCGTTGTCCAGCAGGGTCCTGATGTCGTCAGTGGTGGCGATGAGGGCAGTCTCGGTGCTGTGGTTGCTGCGGAACCCTGACTGGGAAGGGTCCAGGATTCTGTTTTCTTCGAGGTATCGGGTTAGCTGTCTGTTGATGGTTTTCTCCATGACCTTGGCCGGGAAGGGGAGCAGAGAGATGGGCTGGAAGTTCTTTGGGTCTCTTGGGTCTGCCTTAGGTTTTTGAGTAGGGCGTTGATCTCAGCTTGTTTCCGTCTCTCTGGGAAGGTCGCGGTCTCGAGGGAGAGATTGATGACGTTGCGCAGGTGGGGTGCGATGGAGCTGCTTGCTCTGTTGAAGACGTGGTGCGGGAATAGGTCTGACGGAGAGCCGGAGTGGATTGAGCGCATGGTCTTGATGGGGTCATCGATGCTCACGCTGGCCCAGGCTAGCAGGGGGTCATGGTCGCTGGTGTACAGAGGGTCTGTTGTGTTGCTGTCTGTTGGGGCTTTCTGGGTGTAGAAGCCTGCTATCTTGCGGTGGAAGAAGGTGGCGAGGGAGTCTCACAGGGCTTGCGACGGCGGGATGTCGTTGGAGCTGGGGTTGGAGAGTTCCTTCACGATGTTGAAGAGCTCCTTGCTATTGTGTGCGTTGTTGTCGATGCGGTCTTTGAAGGAGGTCCTCTTGGCCGCCCTGATGAGATGGTGGTGGTGGTTGCGGTTGAGGATGGCATCCTTGTGTGCTGCATGGCTGATCGGAGTTTGTTCACTGTGCCATTTCTTCTCTAGTTTCTGTCAGGCTTGCTTGGAGGCTAGGAGTTCTGGGGTGAACCAGCTGGCCCTCTTGCTGGTGTTTCTGTGGGAGGGGTTTCTTCAGCAGGGCGAGGGTGTTGGCGCAGTCCTCGATCCAGCGTCTGAGGCTGTGGGCAGCGTCCAGCGTCGTCGGTGTTGGAGGGTTCCGGGGGTGGGCTGAGAGCGAGGTTTGCGTGTAGTTGGTCTTCGGTGATTTTGCTCCAGCAGCGGCGGGGGATCTGTTGGGTGCGGTGGTGTGTGGTGGGTTTCTGGAAGGCGAAGTGGATGCAGCGGTGGTCAGTCCAGAGGAGTTTTGATGGAGACGTATGGGCTAGAGGAGAAGAAGGGGTCGAGCGTGTGGCTGGTGGAGTGGGTGGGCATTGTGACAAGTTGCTTCAGTCAGAGGTTATCGATCAGGGTTGTGGAGTTGTTGTCGTTGTTGTTCTCAAGGTTAAAGTTCAGGCCTCTGAGGAGGAAGTAGTTGTTGGAGGTCAGGGTGTGCATGCTGATCAAGTCGGCGATGGAGTCGCTAAACTGGGGGTGGGGTCGGTAGACTAGGGTGCCTCCGAGGGTGGAATTAGGGTCTGTGTGGATCTGGAAACGCATGTGTTCGGCAGTGCTGAGCATGTAGTCGGTGCTAGTCGAGACCGTGAAGCTGTTCTTGTGGACGATGATGATTCCTCCTCCGACTCAGTTGGTGCGGGCTCTGCGGGTGATCTTGTAGCCGTCTGGGATGAGTCGTTAAACCAGGTCTCTGTCAGGAACGCGACGTCCGGGGAAGTTGTGTCGAGCAGGTCCCAGAGCTCGACGGCATGCTTGCGTGCTCCCAATGAATTTTGGGAGTTTTAGTCTTGTTTTGCTTCCATTTAACTAAATCAGACTAACACACCTGACATCGATGATTTGTAGGTGAAATGTTCAGGACTCTCTAGAGTGTCCACAGTGACCAGTAGCGAGATGGTCACCGTGGAGGCAGACGATTCTCTGGGCTTGCACCAAACCTTAGGACGTAAGAGGACTTTGATACACCTCTCTTCAGAGAAGAGTCTGAACCCATGGCTCTTTACCTCTTACTAGAACTCAGTTACCATCTGCAGATCACACCACTGGACTCTAGGCATCAAGGAACTTGCAGGGGGAGGTGGGCCATACACTAAGGAAAATGGACATTGCTACCATAGATTTTTTTAGGTCGAGTCTGGGCAGCGCATGCGCTGCTGCGAAGCATGCAGTTTTGTAGTATGGACTTGAAACCCCGCCCACTCTCCGCCCATATTCTTAATTGGCTTATGGCATTGTTCTTCAAAAATGCTGGCTTCCCATTCCTTGTTAGTCCCTCCTGAGTACCACCCGGTCTTCTGTTGCTACCACTCATGAGGACTTCCCGTTTTACTAGTGTCCTAACTCAGAAGCTTTCATTAGCAGCCCGAGAACTATTTACTTTATTATTGTACACCGCACTCACGGGACGCCAGCATCGGCAATGGGGGCTGCCTCCCAACACACTTTGCACTTGTATTTCTCCGAGAAGCAACTTCAGCAATAGTGGCTGCTTGCATTTCTCCAAGAGAACCGCCCACGCTGAGGCTCGAACCTCGTTCCCCAGCACCAAAGTCAGCACCCCTGGATGTTTAGCCACCTCATCGGTTAGCCCCTTGCATGCGTTTGTCGGCCAACCGCCGTCGCGAGCACTACCTCGGTAGTGCTGCGCATGTCCGTTGGCTGACTCAGCCCCGCCCGCGCATTGGAACACCCGCACCGCAGCGGAATTGCCGCCGCGGTAAACAGGTTAAAGACAATATGTTTTTTTAGGCGGTTTATTGGTTTCCCTCACAGAGTCACCCTCCCATCATGCACCCACCCCTTAACCCCTTCCTCCCTTTTGCTTCCCTGAGCCTCCCCCAGGAGTGCATGGGAAGTGTGCTCTCTTCACAACACAGACGTGTACAACAAGCGCTTTCACTTTAAATTTAAAGAGCCTCAGATCCGGAGTCTCTCTCCCAGAGCCCCACCCTGCCAAGCATCACAACATCCACACACCATGCATTAGTAGAGGTACATTTTAGTTGCTTTCTACCCAGCCCGTGATTTCAGAATGCTTGCTTTGGTTCTTTTGTAACTAGGACTAGTGTTTACACTTTTTTGTTCTTTTTTTTTTTTTTTAAGGACGGCATCCTTTTTTTCCCATTGTTCACGCATGGCCACTCCTATTGAGCGGATCGTATGTCTTGATTTGAAACAAGGCATTGAGTACTTTCCACACACTAAGCTAAAAGTCCCGCCCCTGCTCTTAATGGAAAACTATAGCGTTCACGTTTTTAATTTTTTTTTTTTACCATGGCCAGCAGAGAAGAAAAGTACATGTCACACTCTACCGTTTCGTGGTGAATACCAGGTGCGTGAGAAATTCAATTTCAATAAAGTTATGTTTCCAGTACGGTTACACCTTCACAAACAAACAGCAAATGGCGAGTCACACCTGCAGGCAACAGGCGTCAGACATAGTGCACTAGATACACAACACACAGGCTTTGGACACACGATCTTTCCCAGAAGAGAGACAGCTTAGTTATCTGGCTTCACAATAGAGAGCCTTCAAGTCCAACGACAACGCTCTTACAGACATGATTTAGACAGCACAGCTATCTCTCAGGTTAGCCAGGTTTTACCTACACCACTCCAGCTCACACGAGGCACCGTGTTCCATTTGTGGGCTGTTACTCGAACATCAATTGCATCCTCACTCCTGTAGCCTCGTTTGCCTCAATAACATTCATTTGAATATAAAAGGTTAAATACCCTGATTAGTAGAGGAAAAAGCTCAGCTGTGATATTGTGTCCTGGGTTACATGGAACCATATAGACACCTTGTTGGTACAGTTGTTAGGTTTTAGAGAGGTGAGTTATAGCTCATGTTTCACATAGGCGCATAGGGCAGGCTACAGCGTCCCACATAGGACACATAACCTGGCTTTAGACAGCAGCGCTGTCTCACAAGTTACACAAATTGTACACGGGTTTGCTTTAGACAAAGCTATGCCTCAGGTGAAACTGAACATACAAGCTTTGGCAAGAGATAGCATAGCTAACAGGGACCAGGTACACTTACTGGGCCAGGTCTCAGCCGCACTACTCTCAGTTGACACCAAACTTAAAAGCTCAGACTTCAGACAGCAGAATTAGCTTAAAGGCTTAGGTATCAGATGTTATCTCTTTTGTTAAGGACGTCTGACAGCATAAGGCCTGAATCTCAGGCTAGAGCTATTCAAACGTGAAATTGGAAAATTCTAAGCACTTTGCACGATTGATTAAACCTAATATAAATAGGTTAAGTAATTTGCTCAGGATCACACCGACTGTCTGCAAGAAGCTGGGAACTCCGCATTTGAAACCCTGCCGCTCAGTTGCCTGTTCACTCTTTCCTCCACCTTGGCCATCCAAAAATGTATAGTGCATACAGAGAGTTAACTTTGGTTACTTGGATTACTTAGTTTTAAGTCATGCAGAAAAACTGGATTTTGCATAGCACATTAAAGCTAAGCTTTCATGCAATCTCATCTTTCATCCTGAATCTCATTTTTTGTTCTCCCTTCCTTTATCTCTCCTCTTTCACTCTAAACGTTATTGTCTTTCTTGCAAATTCCAACGCTGTGCTATAATAGAGAAACTGAGGTAATACGTCATACGATCATGTACTTTTGGACTAACATTACAAAAATCAATAATACTGCACTAATTTCACATGTAAACCCACAATGCAAGCCATGCTTTCAGCAGCGGTGTGCTGAGAATTCCATGCAGTATTACAGGATCCAGAAATTCCGCTGTGCTGTAACACTACATCACTATTATATTTATTTAACCTTTTTAGCCAAAAATGGATGACTGGGCAACTTCTAATAGGGGCCAAAGTATGCCACATTCCCCTAAAAGAGGCCCATTCCTTAACCCTCTGACAGCCCAGTTCCACAAACCTATTGTGCCTCCTATGGGTATCTCTGGCCCATTTGGAAGTTATCTCGGACCACGAAAAGCATTGTGGTGTCATACTAATGGCCGATTGTACACTAAATGCATGGTGAATAACAGTGACAACAGCTCAGTTATTTTTGCATGGTGCTTAAGGATGCATTTATTATCAAATCATATAGAAGTCTTTTTAGGTCAAGCCTGGGCAGTGCATGCGTGGCTTTGCGAGGCATGCTGTATTCTAGTATGGACTTGAAGCTCCGCCCATCTTTTCAATTGGCTGCTGTTACTGTCCTTTCTAAATGGTTGCTTTTGATTTATGAATAGGCTTAGTATCACCACCCTAGTACCGCCTAGTCTACATTTGTAACCTCCTATGAGGACTGGACCTTTTACTTGTGTTGTTGCTCGGTATATTTTATTCAGTCTGTGAGCACTATTTTCTTGAATGATTTCTCCTATACCACCTACGACATGCTTTCCTGTAACTCAGCACAGCACCCACTTTTATATTTTTTTAGTAATTGAGGACGTGTCGTATTTAGAAAACCAGCCTGTTCAGTAATGGTTGCTTCGTCATAATGACAAAACCAGCTTGCACCTTTTAATCGATATTTACATTTTTGGGCAGCGCGGTCCACTTTAACTATAGTGGCTGCGCTCCTTTCTTTACTTACGTTGTCAGCGCAGTCCACTTTAACCATAGTGATCACGCTCCTGTCTTTATTTACTTTGCCAGCCGGTCCACTTTAACTATAGTGGCTGAGCTCTTTACTTTATTTACTTTGCCACAGCAGTCTGCTTTAACTATAGTGTCGGCCATCTTTTCTTTTTATTGGAGCAGCATGCTCGGAGTGGGAAGGTGCGCATTTTGCATACAAAGGCCTGTTGATGCCATTGGCTAGTACTCTGTACTCCTGGATCTCCCGTGCCATACCCAAAACCATCTCACCCCTTCCACTTGCCTGCCTCCACCACCTTTCCGAGGTCGAGAGTTTAAGCTATTTTCATTGTAAATGCCAAAGCCTTTTATTTATGTGTTAGTTTTCTAAACAGATGAATTAAAGGCATGGTCATTTACAATGCCAATAGCTTAAACGCTCGCAAATGCAAGACCTATTGCATTTCAAATGGGAAACATCCTTTACAACGCAACTTTTACCACGCAGTGCTATTACAATGCAGGTTTTACAACGAAAACCATTACAACGCATTGCGCTGGGGGGCGCTCTAGGATAGGGAATAGATTTAAATTTACTATCCAACACCTTCCCTAGTGTCCACGGGGACTGGAGTTGGAATAGTAAATTAAACTATTCACTATCCAGCACCCCAAAGCGCTATGCGTTGTAATGGTATGCGTTGTAAAAACCGCGTTGTAAAAGCATGCGTGGTAAAAGCATGCGTTGTAATGTCATACATCCATTTCAAATGCTTATTTTATCAGGGTATTTGGATAAAGTTCCACACAGAAACCTCATAGGCATGGCAAGCCACTTCTGTATAGGTCCGAGTTGGGAACGTTTGTTATGTTGTACCTATTAAAATGAGACAATATGTCTTCACAACTGGGGTGACGCTGGGGAAGTGTGGGGACCGGTGATGCTCAGCAAAGATCTGCATCACATGCTATGCTTTACAGTGCATTTGTTGGGGAGGTTGCAGAAAGACTCCTCTCAGATGCAGCATGTTTGCAAAAATGCAATAAAGGAATTTAGGAAAACTCAAAAAAGGGTCCAACATTTAGCAACTGAGAATCACTGCAGATTAGATTAAAGCGATGCGTCAGGTTAAAAAAAAAAAGCGAATTTGCCAAGGACAGAAGCTGCAGAATACAGCTCTACAGCAGTCAGTGACTGGCAGCCAACATGGGCCTTGCATGTCATCCATATCTTTGCATCCGAGTAATCCAGCCAATTAGTGACAAGTACACCGGGACACGTCTCCTTGTAACCACCATCACTGCATGGCCAGTATGAGAGGTCTGTTCCTTCGCCTAACATGCTGCAAACCCGCTGGGGCGTGGTCAGACGGAAAACCATTCCCTGCTTTAAGTACAAATGTCAGACCCCCACTGACCAATGAGGCCTGTATTGCTGCCTTGGTGGTCCATGCTTGCTCTTGCATCCTCCACCCAGTCTGTCCCAGGGACCACACTAGACAGGCCCAACACCAGACCTGCTCATCTCAACATGGGAGACAACTTGATGCAAGTAAGGTGCACCTCAAAGAAAGTGTTTCTGCACGTGCTAGGGCCTGCTAACACGTGTGACACACAGTTGCCTAAAAAGTATAAACTCTGAATATATAATAAGTGCATATTAAAGATTTCCCTATAGGCAGCAGCAATCTCTGAATGTTTACTCCGCTTCCAAAGGAGTTTACGAATCTCAAAAGCGTTTGGTGAAATTTAGCTTCAAAACATTTTTACCAGAAGATATAACCATTACTTGATTCAACCAGACCGACAGATACCCAAACATGTCCGGCACTGAAATGAACAGTATTATCCAAAGGTTAATAGAACTGCCTGGGAAACTACCCAAATGTGACATGCAGGCCTGCCCAGGAAGCACCATCACACTGATAACGACAGGGGGTTTGGTTTCCTGGAAAACAGAGAGGCATGCTGGTTCTCTAAAGCCAACACCCAAAGACCCCCACCCCTCTTCTTAGCGAGTGATAACCTTTACTTCAAAGTAGACAAGCATTGGCAAAGGCAATAGGTCTCGTCTATGCAACAACTATTGGCTTTGGCAATATGTTTAGGCATGTTGTGCACCACCGTGGTTGCGGTTCAGCATGGCTAAATATTAGAGGGGTAAAGGAGAGTGGAGTGGCATAGAGTGTCATGGAGTTAGGGTATAGTGGCGTGTCGGGGAGAGAGTAGAATGTCAGAGTGGAAGGATGTAGAGTAGAGTGCAGTGGAAAGAATGACAGAGTGGAGTGACAGTGTGTTGTGGAGTAGAACAGAGTGGAGTGGCATAGAGGGTGTTGAGTAGAGTGGCGTGAAGTAGATGGTTATAGAGTGGAGTGGCGTGGAGTAGTGTAGGAGAGCGGGAGTTGAAGATTGGAGTAACGTTTTGTAGAGTGGAGTTTTGTAGTGTGGAGTGGCATAGAGAGTCATAGTGAAGTGGCATAGAGTGGAGTAATGGAGTAATGGAGTGAGGCAGAGTGGTGTAGTGTGTCATAGATAAAAAAAGAAGAGAAAAAAAGAAACAGACTGTGGTGTCCCTGAAGCTGGCCCCGTGATCCGCATGCAAGTTAGAGCAGAATAGCGCTCCATAAGAAAAGAGGCCACCATTCTCCTGGGTGGGTGAGCTGCAAATACAAAACGCAGCCGCCACTGTTTCCATCAGTGTCAATAAACAAAATAGTGCTCACCAACTTATAATGCAGACTGTGTAAAAAGCCAAGGAAAAGGTCCAGGTTTTATGGGAGGTAACAAATGCAGACAAGAAGGTACCAAGTCGGGACTAACAAGCCTATTTACGAATCTGAAGCCAGCATGTACGAAGACAAATGACACAAGCCAATGGCAAATGTGGGCGGAGAGTGGGCGGGGCTTCCAGTGCATACTCCAATACAGCATACCTCACAGAGCGAGCAGCGCACGCGCGCTGCCACTAGGTTTGACCTAAAAAAGCATTAGAAAAGTGCGAGCGAGACCCGCCGACTTTGCTAATGTTTGTTTCCAGTTGCTGTTTATTGCTGCTCTTACAACTTTTTAGGGAGGTAAATAATGAATAGTTAATTTTCCTAAACTTGGGATAACCCTAGTTTTTTTGTTCTTCTAACTTGCTTATTGAATTGCTGTTTCCTGTACCCCCGCCACACCTCTATCAACTTAACCCTTGAGTGCGACCCACGCCACTAAATTGTGAGACAAGAACATTTTAACAAGTTCTTTGGTGTTCCTGTGCTAAGTACCCTTGGCACAATTGTTAAAACATGACCAAATCACTTTCTCCATTCAGCATGTCGCAATGATTTCTTGCACATATTGTGCTATCCTAGCTGGAGCGAAACAAAGCACGACACCCCAGTTAGGACGGCATTGGACAAAGGAACTATGTTGAGTATATAGGAGTGGGGAAGATTCAGCGCAGGATAAGTTGTTAATTTGAGATAATGGACAATATGAAGGTTTAATTCCTGTTCATTTGACATCATTGACAATAGTATGAGAGTATGATTTTTGTTGATTTGTGGATTATGGGCAACAGTGGAAGGGTGGGATTCTCGTGGTTTTGAGATCTCGCGCTACAGAGGAAGGGTGTGATTATTGTTGTCCTTTGATTGTGTGCTATAGTGGAAGGGTGTGATTTTGGTTGTTTGAAGATGGTGGGCATAAGTGGATGGGTGTGGTTCTATTTGACTTAACACCACAGGTATTAGTGGAAGGGAGCAATTCTTGTTGATTTATGATGCTGGGCAATGGTGGAAGGGTTTGGCTCTTGGTGATACAAGATAATAGATAATGGTAATATTAGAGGGGTGTGGCTCTTGGCGATATACGATCATAGGTAATGGTAATAGTAGACGGGCGTGGTTCTTCTTGATTTGCGATCATGTGCAACCATTCTTGTTGTAGGCCAGGGGCTTTAGGAACAGCAACCAAACATATCAGTGGTTGTTCAGGTGCTCTTTAAGAGATGTGAATAAAGTCTGGTTCTGACCAGCAGCAGTGAGGGTGCCCATATGGAGGGATGTTACTCAACATCTGAGATGTATGTGTTGTGTATACTGTCCAAAATCCAGACATTAGACTGTTCATGGTTTTTAGGCAGTGGCGGCTGCAACTTAATGGGGGTGGAGGGCCGGGGGTAAACAAAAGAAAATAAATAATACATTGAAAAAAAAATAAAACACCTGCAGGCCGTCTGCCGCCTCTCGGTCCTCTTCGCCGGCTTCCAGGGGCAGGAACAGGAAGCACCCAGGCTTTTAGACTTCTGTAGCCAATCACGACACTGCTGAGCGCCGTGGTTCGGCACTCAGAGAGGAACTGGGGTCCTGGGCATGGTCTTCACCCAGGCTGTATTGCAGCATGAATGAAGAACATTTCAAAGTGCTCAGGACTGTTTTGGATGGCCCGAGAGGGCTGGCCAAACAGTCCTGTGCACTTAAGTGAGTGCCTACCACTCCTCCTCTGTTCCTGTTAGAGCACGCCCCGCCCCTAACTAGAAGAGACCCGGAAAAATAAAATAAAGTTTGTTATTAGCATTTTATTTTTCCTTTTTTTAACTGCTCACAGAGCATGTCTTCATCCCTTCCATGAAGCATGGCATGTTTACCACCTCCCTGACCGGCTACTTGTATTCTGCCATGAGTGCTCACTTTCTCAGAAGTTTATTTTTCTTTTTCATCTGCTACTTCAGAAGAGTGGATGTGGTTTCTGCTGTCTCCTTTGAATGCTAGTTCAGGAAGCAGTAAAAGTGCTGTCTTTTTTTTATTTTTTAAAAAGACTTTCTTCCTCCTAACTTTATGCTTGACTGATCCTACGTATCTTTGCCACTAATTGATGCCTGCGAGGAACAATCTCGGTCTACAAGCTTGTTTATTTTGGTTGGTGCTATTTACTAATAACGTAACAAACAATCCTCTTCCCCAATTTTTTGGCCTTGCCATAGTAACTGGACATAAGGGAAGTGGGGGATGGTAAAACACCCCCAAAATAATGATGCTAGAGTTCAGAATTGAATGAACAATAAATAGGCCTTTACATTTTGTTTATATGTTGTCACATTTGCTGTGCTTTCAAGGACAAAGGTCAAATACTAGGCTCTGTCTTCCAGGAAGCTTGATGTTTACTTTTCTTTCTATGATTGCAAAGTGAGGGGATATATGTGGCAATCTTGCTAGGTATGTAAAAAGGTTTTAGAGATGTTTATTTTTTCTAACGCACAAGAAAATGTACTGTACAAATATTTCTGAATATATCAGAATTAGTGGAGCAGAAATGAAGCACTTTTTTTTTATTCTGAAGAGATGGAAACATATTTTAATCAGATCAAAACAAATCAATACACTAGGTGATGCCCATTTCCACACATCGTTTGTATGTCTGTGCAAATGTAATGGTCATCTGGATAGAAAAATGTGCGCTACCACACCACGCATAACTTCCCTCTATGACACCCAACTCCACTGTACGCCACTCCACGTTACTCTGTGCCTCTCTACTCTCCAACACTTTACTCCACTTAATGACACTAATCCACTTTATGCCACTCAATGAAACACTACTCCATGCCACTCAATGCCCCTCCACTCTACACTATGCCACTTCACTCTACGCCACTTCACTCAAATACACCACTCCACTTTACCGTACTTTATGCCACTTAACGCCACTTCACAACTCTCCACTCTGTCACACTAATCATTTCTACGCCATTCCACTCCACAGCATTACTGTACTCTATGACACATTAGGCAACTCCACTCTATGACACTCTACACCACGCCACTCTACACCACGCCACTCTACACCACGCCACTCTACACCACGCCACTTGACTATGACACTGTAAAACACCCTCCTCTACGGCACTCCACACCACTATACTCCACTGTAAGACACACTATTCTTCTCCACAACACTACTCCATTCCAGTCTACAAAACTATTATACTCCACTCTATGCCACTCCACTCCACTAACTTTTAGCTGCTGAGCAACAGCCCCGCTGGTGTACAACATGGCAAAAACACATTGGCAAACCAATAGCGCTTGCATAGGTGAGACCTATTGGCGGCTTTGCCAAAGCTTGTTTTATTTGGGTTGCCATTATTACACAGACCTTGAGCAAGAAAACAAGTTTAGCAGATCACTCAAGTTACCCCATGTTAGGAGTAGGGGTTCAAACACGTGCTTTCGCTGCCTATTGTGGTGCCTTTAGGTTTGCTTCTCACATTATAGATTCAGGTAGGGTCGTATGGACTACTCACACCCGACACAGGCCACTTTGAGAGTTGTGATTTTGAAGGGTTGGACATGGGCACCATAAGATAAGCAAGCTTGTCAGATGTGATGTGTGCCAAGAGAAGAAGAAACGTGTGGACCTAGAAACTGTAGATTCCAGTTGTTAAGCAATTTAGCCAGACTTCTGTCACCCTAATGTTCCATTTAAGACTCATCCTAACTGAGAAATAAGTTATGTTAAAGCTCATACATTAATGGCTCATGATTGATCTAAGAAACATTTTTCTCTCTCTACCCTTGTCTCTAACAATTACTATCCTGTGAACTTTGTGTAAAGCTTAGCAGTGGCCCGAGTTTGATGTTTAACTGCACATCCATTATAATGCCATTTAGCTAATGCACTCTGTCTATATATAATGCATGGAGTTTTGGCAGTAGGAATGGCAGACTACCTTCCTCTCTGCGTGCTCTTCGTTAATCTGTCACGCTGTAGGACTGTGGCTCTCAACCTGTGGTCCAGGTACTCCTGGAGGGCTGCTAAGCTTTATGAATATGTACCTGACTGCTTAGAAAATTAAAATAACGTGTATGTAGATAATGAAGCAAAATGTAATTTAAAAAAAAAAGTTCTGTAGATGTGAAGGAATTTAAATATAGAGGCTGCAAAGTAAGTTACTATCCTGAAATTGATTTGTGGGAGCAATGCAAAGGCATCAAACATAACATAGTATGGCCATGGCCACAATTGAGTTTAGAAAAGCTCCAACCTTCTCATTAAAATTATACATTTTGATTTTTACATATCTATTTGTTAATTTAATAAGATATTTCATAGCCCGGTTGAAGGCGTGAGCAGAAACGCGTAGGCTTTCCATGTGGGGTGTTGTGATGACAGATTAAACTATAGTAAACATTCATTAGCACTTGCACTTTGTGCTATGGCATCATTTTATGAGCAGTGGGGGAGTGTGCAGCTGGATTGTCGACTTGGATGGTTGTGGAAATATTTCATGATTTGTGTATACATTTGATTAATAAATCAATGGGGTAACACCCACAAAATCAAAGGACCTGGGTATTAATGATATAAACAAAACAATGGCCCTAGACTATTAATTAACTTGACTTAATCCATTTGGTAATTTATAGATTAGAAATGCGATTCAATCTGCATTTGAGGAGTCAAGCTGCATGGGAGAGAATGGTTATTGAATAGGCAATGCACACCATACCCACATTTCAAAATTTGTATTTATCATAAACGGAATAACACAGTTATTTACATTATCAAAAAACAATAATTCAAATACACGGCGCAAGGACTAAAAGAGCTATAGTGAAAGGTGAAAAGGGGTGCTCGAGTGATGAGAAGAAATGTAGAAAAGATTAAGGCATACGATTCAATTATTTACAAAAAACAAACAAGTGGTTTTGATTCCGCTAGTAAACTAGGCCTGTCCAAATTGTTCTTGGGGGAAAGAAAATGAAGGGTACAGGCACAAAAACTAAAAGTGTCGCCGTTTCGACCCTGATGCTCTAGGGAGTTTCGCTTCCTCGGCTGCGGGTCTTCATCAGGACAAAGGGGGGGGGGAAGGAGGAGAAGTCTGGCCGTGATCACACCTGTTGTCTGGATCAGCCACCAACACAGCTGGGTAGGTGCGACTCCCTCCTGGCTGGTTAGGATTCACCTAGTTCTGGTTCAGACGGTCTCATATTGGAATTAACTCATAGTATTAAAAATTGAGACCGATATCAAATGAAGCAGAGGTTTCCTACCGGCGCCTCCTGGGCAATCCGGTGATACGGGGAGTTATTAAGCCACCGTTTGTGTAAGTGATTGCAAACTTATATTATAGAAATGGAATTGCCACTGGTTCGTTCCCGTGGGGACACAGGTAATGGAGTTGCCTGCGTGGTTATCTGCGTAGTTGTCTCGGGTCAGGATGTCGGGCATTAATCACCGGCAGTATTCCCAAACGTCGACACTTTTAGTTTTTGTGCCTGTACCCTTCATTTTCTTTCCCCCAAGAACAATTTGGACAGGCCTAGTTTACTAGCGGAATCAAAACCGCTTGTTTGTTTTTTGTAAATAATTGAATCGTATGCCTTAATCTTTTCTACATTTCTTCTCATCACTCGAGCACCCCTTTTCACCTTTCACTATAGCTCTTTTAGTCCTTGCGCCGTGTATTTGAATTATTGTTTTTTGATAATGTAAATAACTGTGTTATTCCGTTTATGATAAATACAAATTTTGAAATGTGGGTATGGTGTGCATTGCCTATTCAATAACCATTCTCTCCCATGCAGCTTGACTCCTCAAATGCAGATTGAATCGCATTTCTAATCTATAAATTACCAAATGGATTAAGTCAAGTTAATTAATAGTCTAGGGCCATTGTTTTGTTTATATACATTTGATTAATGCTTGTTTCTGTAGTTTTTTGTCCATTGTTTTGCAGTTCAAATCATCAAAAATCCTAAGCTGGGGTCCCCGCCTTCTAATAAAGACTTAGTGGGGGTTCCCGGTTTCCAATAATGATTCAGTGGGGGCCAACGGTTCCAGTAATGATGTAAAGTGGGGGTCCACAGATGACAACAGGTTAAGAACCTCTGGTGTAGACTGTACAGGAGATTCACATACCACCAGTAGCCAAACTGACAGCAAACTAAGTGCTTTGTGGAGCCATTCACCAACAGCAGTATCTACCACCACCCATGTGTGGATTCAATATAGACGATTCATTCTATAGATTGTGCTGAATGAGAGATACTCATCCATTTATCTATCTAAACCCCAACTACCCAAAAAAATCTAACCCTAGTGCACGGGTGTTCCAATTTGTGCTCCATCTATTCATCCACTAACTGACTCCATCCATCCAGCCACCCACCAGACTCCATCCATCCACCAACTCACTCCTTCCATTTACCCACCCACCAGCCAACTACATCCATCAACCTACCCATTGGCCGACTCCATCCATCCACACACCGGCTGACCCCACGCATCCACTAACCAACTTCATCCATCCACCACAGACCAACTCCATCCACCCAACTAACTGAATACATTCAGCCACACACCCACAAGTGCCATCGATCCATCCATTCACATCCACTCATCCGAAAAATGCACACACCTGCTGCATACTTCATCCATCTGCATACCAGCGGACTCCATCCATCCAGCCAATTGGTGGTAGGCTCAATCTATGCATCCACCCACACCCACTGCCCTGCTCCATTAATCCACCTATTGATTCCATGCACCAACTGACTCATTCATCCGCTCACTTACTACTCCACCGGCCGGCAAGCTCCATCCATTCACCCATCCACTAACCACATCCAGACATCTACCCACTCATCCATCCTACACACAACTTCATCCACCCAACACTTAACTCAATCCAACCATCCACTGACTCCGTCCAACCATAAAACTCATTCCAGCCACCAACTCACTCCATCCACCCAACCAACACTCAACTCCCATCTGCCCACCTACTGACTCACGCAACCAGTGACTCCTTCCACCCAACCACCCCTGAACTCCATCCACCCACCGACACATGCATCCTCTGACTCCTTCCACCCAACCACCCCTGAACTCCATCCACCCACCGACACATGCATCCACTTACTCCATCCACCCACCAACTCATGCGTCCTCTGACTCCGTCCACTCAACCACTACTCAACTCCATCTGCCCACCCACTGATTCATGCATCCACTGACTATCCACCCAACCAAGACTGAACTCCATCCACCCACCAACACATGCATCCACTTACTCCATCCACCAACTCATGCATCCTTTGACTCCATTGCCCAACTAGCACTCCACTCCATCTACCAACCCACTGACTCATGCAGCCACCAACTCCATCTACCCAACCCTCAACTCTGTCCACCCATGACTCATTCATTCACTGACTCCACCTACCGACTCCATCCACTACTCAACTCCATACACCCACCGACTCACTCATCCACTGAATCCATCCACTAACCCCACACATCGATTTACTCATTCACTCCATTATCTTGCAACAGAAATCCACTTTTGGGGAGCGGTTAAGTTGCGCTGGCACAGGATGCACCCCTTTAACTCTGAATTATTTTGAACAAATGCTTTGTTAAAGCCTAAAACGCTGAAACACTAAGATGCACGTTTAATTGCTGGTGTTGCTGGCAGATGTGTGTTGCAAGCTCGGTTTTCACCTTTAAGAGTCTTTGCAACGGCATCCCCGACTCTCAATCCTCAGACCCCGTTTGATCCCACCCTAACGCGTTGTCACTCTGTCTCCCCTGCACTCGGTCACTCACTTCTGGAAGCGCAGCCCCTCCCTTCCCCACAGGCAGGGCTGGGCTGGCCTATAGGGCAATCTGGCAGTGCCAGAAGCCGGGCTAGCTCACCCAGAGGTACACTGGAGGCCACTGGAGGCCACCACAGGCCCCGCGGGTCGCCCCCCCCCCCAGGTTTCTTGTTTGGGAGGGGGGGGGAGCCCCCTCCTCATCCTCTAAGCCCTGCCATTGCATGCTGTAGAGAGCCATCCGGGCTCTCACCTACAATGTATCCTTGCACGCACGCACGCACACGCAACCTTGGGGCGGGCTCGCCCCTCGGTATAAATAAACAAGCGGAAGACCGCTCGGGGTCTTTCCGGCTAAGTGTATATTGGTGTCTGTGTGATTACTCCTTGCATGTGCATACACGTGGTAGGCCCCGCCTCACCATTCTACATTGGCGACGAGGCCGGTGTTTACCTGCATCCACGCGTGCCTGGTGCCCCGGGTCGCCTGCCCGACGCCTGCCTCGCGCTGCGGTGCATGCCGCTGTGCTGTTCCGGATCCCCGTGCGCCTGAGACCCGCCCACGCGTCTCCCGTGAGGGAGCGCCTTCAGCTGGCGGGACTCGGGACCGGCGGGAGCCGACGTGCAGCCGGGTGAAGGTCCTGCGGGTGAGTGATCGTCTGCCCCGCTTGCGCAGCCCCTGCCTGCCGCACTCCGCCTGCCACCGCGGAGGAGGCGCGCCTGCCGGCTGCAGGCCCGCGAGCACCACGTGACGGCCCGCCCTCGCTCTTCAGAGTTGCTGCGCATGAGGCGCCCTTGCTGAGGCGCGCACAAGGCACGACGCCAGGCCCCCTCCTGCTGTGCTCCTGCCCTAGAGACCGTCTAGGGTGGGCAAAGGACCATTCTCACGAACCACACAAACAAAAAAAAAAAGGAACAGTATATAATGAAAAATTAACAAGCATTGGCACCTACAATAAAGCACAGAGGAGAGAAATAAAGCAAGCATTGGCACATGCAAGAAGGCAGCTCAATTGACATTGGCTCACACAAGGCCGTGCGTCATAGACCCTGCCATCACGGCTGGTCCCTGAGCTCCTAACCCTCGCCACTGCTGCCTATTCCTGCGTCACGCCCTGAGGCGCCTCGACACGCGGCGTGGCCTGCGCCCCTGCCCTGCGCCTCACGCCGCCGCCATCCCGGAAAGCACCAGCAAGGCCAGAGTGACGCCTCGCCATGAACCAAGCCGCACCAGGAGCGGCCCAAGACGGGGCTGGCCAGCCCCCCCAGCAGGCTCTCCAGCAGCAACCAGCTGCGCCCGCCGCTCAACCACAGGCTCAAGCACAAGCCGGAGCGGGTGCCCCAGCAGGTCCTCCCGCACCCGCGCCCCATGCGCATCAGCACGCCGGCGCAGCACCCATACCGCCGTTCAGCGAATCAGCAGACCCGGCAACGGCGGCCGTCCGCTGGAGGGCATGGGTCGGACGCCTCAATCTGTACTTCAGGGGCACAAGAGAAACCGACGGTACGGTGAAAAGGTCGCTCCTCATTCTCTATGGGGGTCAGGAGATCTATGACTTATTTGAATCGCTCCCGAACACCGGAGCCGAGGATGACTATGACGCCGCGGTCGCGGCCCTCAACGCGCACTTTGACCCTCAGTTGAACAATGATTTCGAAAAATTCAAATTCAAGCGCGCATGGCAGTTGGACTCCGAGTCAGTCGACATGTACTACACTCGACTCCGACGGCTCGCGAGCACGTGTCCTTTCACCAACCCTCGCGACGAAATCAGGGACCAGATCATCGTCGGCTGCAAATCTAAGTTACTGAGAAAGCTGATCCTCCGACAGCCAGGGATCACCCTAGACGAGATCCTCGTCCTGACAAGGTCGCACGAGTTGTCGGATGCCCGGGCAGAAGAAATGGAGGTCGCATTGCGCACCCCGGTGATCGCCCCGTCTGGGGCAAGGGCCCCGGCCATCAAAGAAGAACGGGTGGAGGCGATCCAAAGAAGATTCCCGCCAGCAAGGCCGCGAGGTGGCCCGCCACGGGACAGCCAATGCGGGTACTGTGGTGTGGACCACCCTTCCACGGCCACGTGTGGTGCCAAAGGCAAGACATGCCTCAAGTGTGGGCGCATGAATCACTTCGCTGCTGTCTGCCGGGGAGGGAAGTTCAGGGCAGCAGGCCCGCGCGCCAGAACTGTGACCCAGCGGGTCCGACAACTGTCTCTCGACCAGGAGAGACCCCCTCCCGACACGGAGGCTCAAGACCGCCGGCCCAGATACGAGGACGACGAAGACGATGAGGTGTATGTCATCTCCTACGTGAGCCGGGCATCCACGAAAAGACGACCGCCTCCAATGTGTTCCGTCTCAGTGGATGGGACGAGTGTCAATGCGCTGATAGACACAGGGGCGTCCGTGAACGTCATGGACTCGGACCAGTATGAGCGCATGTCCCCAAAACCGACGCTGGCACCGTCCGCGGCACGCATCTACACCTATGGCGGGACGGAGCCCATGCCTCTTCGTGGAGTGATTCAAACCACCGTGATCAACGGAGAATATTCAACTGTGACCAGATTCCACATCACTGAGGGCAAGAAAGGCACCCTCCTGAGCTGCCACACAGCAGAGGATCTGGGACTGGTGTTTTTCGCCAACCAAGTACACCAGGCTCACGCGGACTTCATGTTAAAGGACTTCCCAGAACTGTTCAAGGGCCTTGGCAAGCTCAAGGGTAAAAAGTTTAAGCTACACATTGATGCGACGGTGAAACCTGTCGCTCTCAGACACCGGCGAGTGCCTTTCAACCTCAGGCCCCAAGTTGAGGAAGAGCTTCGCAAGCTTGAGGAGTTGGGAGTGATCGAGAAAGTGTCGGGCCCGACACCCTGGGTCTCGCCCCTGGTAGTTGCCCCCAAACGGAAGCAGCCGGGAGCCATACGTCTGTGCGTGGACATGAGTCTCCCCAACACCGCTGTCAAGCGCGAACGGCACATCACCCCCACTATGGACGATATCATAGCTGACCTCAACGGGGCGAAATGGTTTTCAAAACTAGACCTCAACTCCGGATATCACCAGCTGGAGCTAGAGCCGGCTAGCAGGTACATCACCACGTTTTCGACGCACGTGGGGCTGCGTCGCTACACTCGGCTCAGTTTTGGGGTCTCGTCGGCGGCCGAGGTCTTCCAGAACGCCATTCGCGAGGTGCTCTCCGGACTAAAGGGGGTAATCAACCTGAGTGATGACATCCTAGTATACTCAACGACCCTCGAGGAGCACCACGCCAACTTGAGGGCGACCCTGCAGAGACTCGCCGACAGCGGCCTCACCCTCCACCGCGCCAAATGTGCCTTCTATCAGGAGTCAGTGGACTTCTTTGGATATATCTTTACGAGGGAAGGCCTTAAAGTTGACCCTAAGAAGGCCGAAGCCATCAAAGCAGCCAGCACGCCTCGGAGCCAAACCGAAGTCCGCAGTTTTCTGGGCATGGCCACATACTGTGGCCGGTTCATCCCGAACCTAGCTGACTTAGCGGAGCCCCTCCGTGCCCTCACCCGTGCTGATCAGAAATGGGACTGGACTGCTGCTGCACACAAGGGGTTCCAGGCCATCAAGGCCAGTCTACTCGACAACACCACCATGGCCTACTTCCAGCCTCGGAGACGGACCGAATTGATTGTCGATGCCAGCCCAGTGGGGTTGGGAGCCGTTCTGCTGCAGGAGTACGGGCCGGAAGAGTGGAAGCCTGTCGCCTATGCCAGCAAGGCCCTGTCCGACACGGAGACCAGGTATGCCCAAATTGAAAGAGAAGCGCTGGCCATCAAATGGGCATGCCAGCATTTTCACCTCTACCTCTGTGGGCAGGACTTCACGGTGGTCACAGACCATAAACCCCTGTTGCCCCTTTTTGCGGGAACGTCCCGGCTTGCTCCCCCACGCATCGAGCGGTGGGCTGTCCAGCTGCAGGGTTACCGGTTCAAGGTGGTGTTCAGGCCAGGAGCACACAACCCCGCCGACTACTTGTCGCGTCATCCGGATGTCACCCCCCCACCGGCCCTCGCTGACGAAGGGGAAGAAGTGGAAGAGATAGTGCACATGATCACCCAAGCGGCGTGCCCCGAGAACATGTCGCTCCAGGAAATTAGCGACGCCACTGCGACGGACGAGACCCTGGTGAAAGTCAGAGAGGCACTCGAGGGAAATCGCTGGGCCCATTTTCTTGATGGCGCTTCGTGCCTCCGGCCGGAGGTGCGTCATGCCAGGCAGCAGCTGTGGCAAATACGGAGTGAACTCAGCGTCGGAGATGAGGGGGTGGTGCTGCGCGGGCACCTCATCGTCATGCCCGAAAGCCTCCAGCAACGAGCCCTGAGCCTGGCCCACGTGGGACACCAAGGTATTGCAAAAACCAAGGCCCGCTTGAGGAGTAAGGTATGGTTTCCCGCGATGGACAGCCAGGTGGAAGCCATGATACAGGCCTGCCACGCATGCACGATCACGGGCGGAGACCCTGCCCCAGCGCCCGTGCTCACGGAAGAAGCACCCCAGGCCCCGTGGGCTCAACTCAGCATTGACTTTGGCAGCTTTCCGGACGGTCGGCACATGCTGGTGCTGGTAGATTCTTTTTCCAAATTCCCAGTTGTGGAAGTCATCGCATCCACTGCATTCCCGCAAGTAAAGAAAGTCCTAAACCGAGTGTTTGCTACGATGGGGCTCCCTGAAGAAATCAAGTCCGATAACGGGCCCCCCTTTCAAGGGAGAGAGTTTCAGGCTTACTTGGAGGCTCTCCGGATCAAACATCGGAAAATCACACCCCTGTGGCCCCAAGCCAACGGGGAAGTCGAAAGGCTGATGCGGACATTAAACAGAGCGCTCCGGATTGCGGTTGATAATGGTGAAGACCCGGAGGCAGCCCTGGACGACTTCCTTGGAGCCTATCGGCAGACACCTCACTCAACGACAAAGTGTGCTCCCTCTCATGTTCTGTTCAAGCGAGCTCCAAGGGATGGCATTCCCACTGCCAGCACGTGGGCGCCGGGAGAAAGGGACGCTGAGGCCATACAGGCCCGGCGACAGGCCACCAACATCAAAGCGAGTGCACATCGGCATGCCAAAGAACCAGCCCTCCGGCAGGGGGACACAGTCGTTGTCAAGGATCGCCATCCTGGGTGGAAGTTTCGGACTCCCTTTGAGCCAGAAGTGTGGACAGTGGAGCGAGTGCAAGGGACTATGGTTACAGCTAGGAGGAATGGCCAAACCGTGACGAGGAATGCCTCGTGTTTCAAGAAGATACTGGACAATGTCAATGTGCGTCAACGGACCGAGAGAACGGAACATGGAGACCAAGAAAACATGGACTTCGATAACTGTTCTGGTCCAACACCTACTCCGCCACGAATGGCCACTCCACCAAGGCCAGTGTCACCAGGCCCCGAGGTCGGGCGGAGTCAGCCAAGGGTCGAAGATGCGAGCGAGGGTCCGAGGACAGCCCCGGCCGGGGTTGTCGAACTACCTCGGACCCAGGATCGTCGCTACAACTTGCGGCCCAATCCAAGGCCGAGTCAACGGTTGTTGGACTTTGCCTGTTCGTCTCCATGAGCAAGAGACTACGAATGTGCCTGCAGAAAGAGACTAAAATAAAGGAGGGATGTAGAGAGCCATCCGGGCTCTCACCTACAATGTATCCTTGCACGCACGCACGCACACGCAACCTTGGGGCGGGCTCGCCCCTCGGTATAAATAAACAAGCGGAAGACCGCTCGGGGTCTTTCCGGCTAAGTGTATATTGGTGTCTGTGTGATTACTCCTTGCATGTGCATACACGTGGTAGGCCCCGCCTCACCATTCTACACATGCCTCGCACAGTGCGTGCAATGTCATAGAATACGAAATAGTTCAACGCTCAAGAAAGCCACTCTGCTTTACCGAGCAGCCCCTGTAGTGTTAGGGGGCGGGGCATCCGTTCAGGGGGTCCCCAATGAAACCATTCTGCGGGGTGGGGGCTCATCGTTTTGCATGACGCCACTGGGGCCGACAGGTCAGCGCGTGGCTCTGTTTCACGGCCAGGCGGGCCGGGTTGCACTGTTCATTTCTCTATTATCACAAGCATGGCCTGCAGCAAACGCACACACATGTAGTCTCCGACAGATTGCACAACATCTACACAGCGTGTCTTTACACGCTCACAGGAGGCCCGGCTTGCATATCTGGGACTCTTGGGGGCCACTTTGATGTTGGTGCCCGAGCATACTTTTTGCCGTAGTCTCACACTGCCCACTTCACAGTCCCTCTCTTTTTCACACTTCACAGTCCCTCTCTTTTTCACACTTCACAGTCCCTCTCTTTTTCACACTTCACAGTCCCTCTCTTTTTCACACTTCACAGTCCCTCTCTTTTTCTCTACATCTCTCCCCCCCCCTCCCCCCCTGAACTCTCCACATCTAACAGTCTGAGCCCCTGACTTCGGGACACTCGCCGAGTCTCGGCTCCTCTCTTTCCAAGTAGTCCCCACCCCGCCACCGATCTCATACGTATACCAGCTCCCGGTCCTCGGCTGCCCACAGGTGGCCGCCGCCCCTCCCCGGTCCCTGAAGCGCCGTCAGAGCCCGGCGGACTCACCGTGGGCCGCTTCCACTGCACGCCCTGCACCTTGGAGGACCCCGGGCCCAGCTCCTTGAAGCCCAGCGAGGAGGCGATGGCCGGGAAGGAGATGTCCTTGAAGAGCTGTCCGGACTGCAGGCACTCGGCGCGCAGCGCCTCGAAGTCCTGCCGCAGGTACTTGATGGCCTGCTCGTTGGTGCCCAGGCCCCCGGCCAGAGCGCGCTCCTTGGCCAGCGCGGCCGCCACCCCGGTCATGGTGTGATCTGAGGCGGACAGAGGGGCTGCGAGGAGGGCGGAGGGCAGTGAGGGCTGAGGGAGGATGCAGGAGCGGCTGGGACGGCAGAGGAAGCAGGAACCCGGCCCGCAGCAGCATCAAGAGCAGACGGGTGTGGCTCCGCTTAAAGGCACAGGGCAGCGCTGGAACACGATCCACCCCTGTCCTGCCCGCCCCGCCCCCGCCGCCGGCTCTGCCCTGCCCCAGCTGGGGGCTGCCCTGAGCTTGATACGGTATCACTGGTCAGGGCAAAGGCATGAAAACAAGAGGCACCCCTAGTCGGGACTTTGTGAGATGTAAGGGGGTCTCATAAAGGGGCGTGGCCTCTGTAATTAAGGGTGTGGCTTAAAAACACGCAGGTTAAATACATCGGTGCTCAGTATAGAGTGCCGCCCGACTGGTAATTTGCTGCTTCCGTCATTTATTTTTTTCTGCAGATTTTTATAGCGTGAACTCGACCTGAAGGTATTGGAGCGCTTTACATGAGCACCAGTTACTTACACAAGGACACATTCATTTCTTTTTGGTGGGCACGGGTCCATTAAGGGGCAGATTTACAAGCCTCTTACGCCAATTTTGCGTCACTTTCCCCATGTTAAAAGTGACGCAAGGGGCTTGTAAATCTGCCCCTAAGTGATTTGCCCAGAATCACAGGATGTGGAGTCGACCCCTGGTTTCCCAGCTCCAAGGTCGTCAGTCTAGCGGCTAGCCTAAGACCACATCCTCACTGCACCCGGTGATGTAATACGAGTACAAGTACACCTACGAGTTAACAAGCCAGGACTATTTGCTTCGCCAATGATTGTTAGTTGCATGAGATAAATAAGCAGCAACTATTCCTTCGTTGTATAGAATATTGAAAATGATTCCGTTCTGAAATGATCAGACTAAAATAACTACAACGAGTCTCTTTGAAGTTACTGCTACAGAGTTAAGAGAATTTTCTTTAGTCCTGAGGGTGAGGAAAAAAATAGAGAGCCCTTTCGGGACACGTCTCAACACATGCTTTCTAGCACCGGCAGGACACGGCCCACTTAAGGCCTGGGCCCTAATTGCAGACTATGCAGACAGAATGCACTTCTCTTCAGTTCAGATCTGTATTCAGATCTGTTATGTACATTAATTAGCTGGTTCTATTTTGTTTCTTTTCCCGGAAGTGGTGACGTTAATTACCGTGTTCTACAGTTGCCCTTTATTGTATTTGAAGTCATTATATTTACATTAAAAATTGACGCATCATCGAGAAATTAAAATAACTGCATACAACATGCAAATGTGGATTAAAATAGATGCATTAGAGCATAGGCAAATCAATGACAAAAAATCTAAATATCTAAAAAGAAAGACAATTCAGCCGTGGTGTTGTGAGAGACAGTAAAGCAAATATGGATCTGAGGTTTGGCAGAGGGCGTCTGAAGGCTGGCTGAGGAAATGCGTTGGCCAGCTAATAATACCCCACGACACATTAGAGAGGGTTTGACACATTAGAGAGGGTTTGACACATTAGAGAGGGTTTGACACATTAGAGAGGGTTTGACACATCAGAGAGGGTTTGATAAGCCTGGACTTTTTTTCCATTAAGAGAGATTTTGAACAAAATGTATCAGGGCGCTGTACAGAGTAACCCAAAAACAACCCCCTTACATAAAGTCTTGCATAACATATAGAAGAAAATCACAGGTGTAAAATGTTTGCAATCCAAGAAATGCCCTCCTGTCCTTGTGGCACTGGTCCTGATGCGAGTTGACTCTAGGAGAGATTTCCGGTCAATTTTGTAACTTGCAGCCAGTTTACGCCGGGTTCTAACTCTTCTGTTTGCCAACCATGATTTTGTAATATATATATATATACATATATATATATATATATATATATATATATTCACTGAAAAAACCATAGGTTATAGACCATATATAGTTAGGAATTAGCATTTAAAAAACCTTATTTTACTCACACAAAACCATTGAAATTCCATATATAGTTAGTTGCACTAACTATATATCGCGCACCCGCAATCCACTGCTGATCATGTCACATATTACATCATTCATGACATGGCCAGTGACATCACTGATGACATCACTGATGACATCTCAAATGACATCACTGATGACATCACTGATGACAACATCCAGTGACTGTATGTTTCTGTAAAGTTAAAATATGTCTTACATATTGAAGAATGAGTGGATGTATAAGTGTCTGGATGAAGGATTTAGTAGGTGCGTGACTGACTGTATGAGTGAGTGATTAAATGTGTCTCACTGAATGCATGGGTTAGTGACTAAACTGTCTTAATTTGTGCATCATTATGTCTGTTGTTCTGTAAACTGCTGCATGTGTTGATCATTAGCTATACGAGAGGCTATATGTGTTATTAATTGGTTGCCCAAGTATTTCTATGGGAGATTGAGTTTGTGTGGGGGTGGCTGGAAGGTGTGTGACTCTATGCATAGATGTGTGAGCAGTTTATTCACTAGGTGTATGAGTTCAAGAGTGCATGTGGAAACAGCTACATGGGCAGTTGACTGTGTGCATGAGTGTATTGATGAGTGAATGGATATCTCAATGCTACATGTCATAGTAAGTACATATGTAAAACACAGTACATGTGAGAGTTGGCATATATAAATAACTGTGCATGAGAGCCACTGAATGAGTGAGTGGTTGTATCGATCATTGTGAACTTGTATCAGGGATTGTATAAGAGAGTAAATATGTGTTAGTATATGTTTCAATAAGTAAGGTGTGTTTAACTGTATAGTTGAAGAAATGGAGGTGAGATTGTTTCTTTGCATGACTGACTGGGTGTGTGAGTAACTCCATGGATGAGTGGCAGTGTGTGAGTGTCTGTATACACTGAGTGTATCTAAGGTTATATTAGAGTCTGAAGAGGTTTATCGTATTAGCACAAGAATGATGTCAAATGAGATGTCATCAGTGATGTCATTTGAGATGTCATCAGTGATGTCATCAGTGATGTCACTGACCATGTCATGAATGATGTAATATGTGACATGATCAGCAGTGGATTGCGGGTGCGCGATATATAGTTAGTGCAACTAACTATATATGGAATTTCAATGGTTTTGTGTGAGTAAAGTAAGGTTTTTTAAATGCTAATTCCTAACTATATATGGTCTATAACCTATGGTTTTTTCAGTGAATTTTCAAGGTTTTGTAAATGCTAATTCCTAACTATATATGGTCTATAACCTATGGTTTTTTCAGTGAATTTCAATGGTTTTTTAATAGCAAATATCATAAGCTGTCGAATGTCAAGTACGTGGTAAGTGAAAACATTTTCGTGTTTATGCACACTGATCTGCTTTGAATGGTGCCCCCCCCCTCATTTCTATTAGGAGTACTCTCTCTTTGCAGATAGTGAAAGGTAGTTAACGCAGGCGTTTGCCCCCGTTGTAATCCGTCGTGCCTGCTTCTCTCTCCATTTGATTGATTGTTATCCAAGTATTTACTGTTTTAGAATTAGTTCTCTTTGGTTCATTCTCTATTTACAAACAAACACAGAGTCGCAATACTCTGTTTAGTCTTTGCAGATAACGAAAAATCGTGTAAAAAAAAAGAAAAGGAATCGAGCAAAATCAGTAGGCCACTAATGGGATCTCTTTTTGACCTCGCTAAAATAGAAACATTAGGAACAACCCCTCATGACAAATACAAAACTAGTGAGATGAACTGAACTCCACACAATGATGGCTGCAAAACAGCTCGGCTCCGCCACCCACCCCGCCCAAAATAACGATAAAGAACGGCTGCCATGATTGGTTGCGGAATGACCACGACGGAGCTACGAAATGGTGCTGCTCTCATGCTAACCCCAGCTTCAGTCTGAAACATCCAGAAACACTGTAGACTACCAATTCGATCAGTTCCGGTAGCGCCCCAATGTAACCCGGTAGAGAAGAAATAGCCCTCCCCTCTTTGACTGATGGTTCTTGTTGCCTGTCCCTTCTGTTGCCATTTAACAGAACTATTTAGCCTGCTGAAAGGGGTTGTGTTCCGACCGCTGGTTGGTGGAGACATTTTGACTATATTCTGTACCTGCGTTGTCGCGTAATGCGTCATATGACGCGCCGCGTTAGCGCATCCGGAAGTCATCCGGGGCGCGCAGCGCGTAACGTAAGCATAACAAGTCATGTGACTTGTTAATAAAACTTTTCATTGGTTCATTTTACTTTTCTTATTGTAATGATGAAAGGCTTGGTCATATGAAATAAAAATTACGCTTTTCATTACTTCCGAACATTATTTTTTCTTAAATATATGTTATAATGTTCCAGGCTAATGTACTTTCCCGGAAATTTTACAACTGTCCTGCAAGTAAAATATATTCTTTTTTCGAGAAAAAGAGCGTTTCTTCGTCCCATGACGGAGCCGTTGAGCAAAAGAGGGTCGACCTGCTGTCTTAGTCGCCGATACGCCTGAATATGAGATTCTTATCGATCACTTTATGTTGCAGGAATAGAAAACACAACAGCCCTTGACCATTTATCTTTACTGCGTTCCTTCGTATTATACCTTTTACCCTTCATGTAATTGGTCTGCTTTATTTCACTTGCCTTTTAATGATTCTAAAACAGTCACTATTATTAA